>NC_138576.1:59784775-59787275 GCF_964289735.1 Phaethon aethereus
GACAACCAGATGTTCAGTTCTAGGCAGTGAGAAGAAAGAAAAGCAATGGCAGGCATGAAAAAAAAAATGTCCTTAGAACTTCAAGCACCCTGATTTCTCTTCCTCTGCATGAGTGTCACTATTTGATGTAGGGACTTCTATTATATATTACTTAGGCAGAAAAGAATAGGAAATACCTTATGTCATATTCACTAAAATACATGTATTTGAGTCTAGCAACTTTGAAAAAGTGATTGCTTTTTGAGTATGCAAGCACCACAGATATAAAATATTTTTGTTATCTTCCCCCCCACCCAGTATTAAATAACCATATCAGAACGGCATTCTTTTGCATTTCTTGCACAGATGATGGTTGATCTTTTTTCATTAATAACTATAGCTTCAATTCTCTAAGAACCTTGGCTTTACATCCCAAAGGAACAGAATCAGTCTAAAGAAAAGGTAAAACATGAAAAAGTGAGAATTAATATTTCCCTATGAATAAGGCAAATAGCTCTACTAAGCCTTTTCAGTGCTCCAAACTCTGAGAATATGTTGGCACTGAGCGTTTCTTCCACGTTGGATCAAAGTTGTCCCCATTTCCCATTTCCTGCTAAAGACTAGAATATTGAAGATATGTTAGCCTTAAGTGACTGTATTTATTCACCCAGTCTGGATAACAGATTGTGTCACTCACTATTTCTTCTCCCTGCCAACTCATTTTGCAGTCCGCTGGTACAAAGAGTTTGTTGGTGGAGATGGAGTTTCGCCAAAATGGTCGTTACTGGCCATCAGCAGCTGCTCACCGTGCTGCACACAGGCTGGAGAAAACAGGGGAGGGATTTCCAACTCCCTGTCACAGATACGCAGTACAGCTTGTGGCTGAGACCTTCACGAAAGATCAGCCTATATTAGACGTGTTAAAAGATCCTCAGTGAATGGGAAATCTGGGAAAAAAACAGGCATAGGCCACTTTATTTCTCTGTTTTGAGCCAAGGGTAGGATAAAGTGTAACTTACAGTGGTAATTCTCAAGCAGGAGGATCAGTACTATGGAACCATGGCAGGTAGCTTGATACTGAGTGGCCTTTGACAGCCCTTGAACAGAAGGGATTGACTTAATTTAAAAAAACGATGTCCCCTGACCTCCTGGTTGGACTAAAAATCAAGATCCAAGAAATGCTACAGGAGCCTGAGAAAGGAGGATTTGCTCTCCTTGGCAATCATATTATGCATGTAAAAGAACAGCACTAGTATATATGTTCTGGAAGTCTTTCAAAGGACTGTTAGAAATGGTATGGAATTAACAATTGAATGCCAATTCTGAAGACGACTAAAAATCTTTATAGATTTCCAGTTACATACTAATCTGGGGATTTATAATAGCCAATAATAAGACCCTGGATACCTTTGGCACTCCTAGAAGATAGCCAGAAATGATGCTTGCACTCTTCCAGTGATCCCCACTATGGGTAGGGAGATGGCCCAGGTCAATCCCGTGCCTGCCATACTCTCTCTGCCTCTGTCCCCAACATAGCACAGACTGATGTAAAGTTTATAGAAAGCCTGCCTGCTTCTGTTTTCCCTAGTTTCAGTCACAGGAATTGTCCTCAACTTGGACCTAGAGTTTTCATAGCCCTTTTATATGACTAACCTCCATCTCTACCTGAAAATCATGGAATAAAATTTGGGATGAGCTCCTGTCAAATAGCCAAGATTTACTTTTCTTCCTCTTGTTTTTCTCAATTATCTTTTTTTCTTTTTTATTTAAAACATAAAGGAATTAATATTCACAGACTGGAATATGCCATTTTTGTTATAATTATGTTAGATTAACAGTCTTATGTTATTTCCTATATATTAATGGATTAACTATTTTCATGATCAATTAACATTATATCAAATCAAGTAAAATACAAGGTAAAAATAGATATAGATCTCAAAAAGTACATGGAAATGTCTAAATAAGAATGCAAGAAAAGAAAATGAAAAAGAACTTTTAGGAAACTTCCTTAAATGTAAGTATCAAAAAAGGAAAAATAATTAAGCAATGACACACAACAGGGAGCTTGATTATCCCATGATAATAATTCCCCCAAGCCTTCCCAGCAATTTTCAATCCAAGATATAAATAACATCACAGTAAATGCTAAAGGCTGAGTTTCACATTCATTTCCATATTATCATTGTGCAGATCTTAAGGGATGAATTCCTGACAATGTCCATCATGTCCTTCTGCAATATGAGCAAAATTTTAGATGGGGATCTGAAAATAGTTTTAGAGAGAAAAATATTCAGAATTTTTTTAAACAAATCTTGGAATAGAAGCAGCTGTTATTATGGAAAATCTCACACCTTCTTTCATATGCAAAGGCTAAAAAATATATTTCCACCTCTGAATCATATTTATGAGAATACCAGAGCTCTAATAATACTCATCATATTTCCATTAGTGTTTATATTTTGTACCCAGATTACAAAAGAACATTGTGTGGCAGGTGGAAAGAATATAGATTAAAAAT
>NC_138576.1:60392275-60692838 GCF_964289735.1 Phaethon aethereus
CAGAGGAGGGCCACAAAAGTGATCAGAGGGATGGAGCACCTCTCCTGTGAGGACAGGCTGAGAGTTGGGGTTGTTCAGCCTGGAGAAGAGAAGGCTCCGGGGAGAACTTATAGCAGCCTTCCAGTACCTAAAGTGGGCTTACAGAAAGCTGGAGAAGGACTTTTTACAAGAACATGTAATGATAGGACAAGGGGTAATAACTTTAAACTGAAAGAGGGTAAATTTAGATTAGATACAAGGAAGAAATTCTTCACTATGCGGTGGTGAGGCACTGGAACTGAAACATGTTGCCCAGAGAAGCTGTGGATGCCCCATCCCTGGAAGTGTTCAAGGCCAAGTTGGATGAGGCTTTGAGCATCTTGGTCTAGTGGAGGGTGTCCCTGCTTATGGCAGGAGGGTTGGAACTAGATGACCTTTAAAGGCCCCTTCCGACACAAACCATTCTACAATTCTGACTGAAGCCACCTACTAGAGATGCAACTATTCAGCTATCTTGGACCTGATGGTCTGTAAAAAGAGAACAGAGAAACTATTAAGCCAAGGTTCACATCCAAGAATGGAATCATTTATGAACAACCTTTCTGGGACTAATTCATTGCTGAATTAAACCTCATGTAATGTCATTGAAGTCAATGGGGTTATACAGGGCATAAGGGAGTGGAGCAAATTAACCCTCTGTCTTGAAGCCAAGAAACCAAAGGAAAGAGTAATCCAATAAAACAGATGCAATGCTGATATTAGCTGAATGTCACTGTTCTTGGTACAGTGCATTCTTTGTGTCCAGCGGTGAATATTTCATCCTTCCCAGGGGTAAAATCTTACCAGCAGCACTATAAGCAGATTTATAATAAATGACAAAATTAATGGTTTAGTTCTGTTGTAATGCAGCTTCTGGGCTCCCAACAGGAACTTAAATAGTTAGCAGACAACATCTATGCTGGCTGCAGTGTGATCTCCAAATCAAGCCTTGATCTCTTCAGAAAAGTCCTGGGGCTGGCCTTTCTTTTTTTTCCTTTAGCTGTCTCTCACCCATATAGGTGTTAGAAGCTAGCATGCATAGGGATGAAGAGCTTTCTACATAGAAAATGGAGAGAAATACCAGGAATATCTGTGTAAGACCTGCAGTAAATTAGGCACGGTCACTGCCACGGGTGTGAAGGCACTAGGAAACAGAATGGATTTGTTTGCATTTCATGTATATGGGTAATATTAAGGGCTCCAAGACCCCATGATATTGCAGTGATTGGAGGTGTGCCTTGGATTAATAAAAAAATTAATCCATTTGCACCAACCAGCTTTCATAATAATACATGGTCTTCTTTCAGATTTTACCCTTTTTACTGTCTGACCCACTGATTACTTTGTCTGAATTTAAATTCATCATCTCCCTCAGCCGGAGATTATGGGTTTGCACCACACACACAGGGAGCTCATTCCTGGCTGGAGCCTTCAGGCATTTTTATTATCCATACAAAGAACTAGTTCCCAAAATCTACAGTTAGGTGTGCAGCTCATGAAAAGATCTCTGTGAGGTGACCTGTACAGAATAACACATTTTGACAACATGGCTCACTTTTCACTACAAAAAGATCAAACAACCTGAATTCCTTTGACATCCTACCATGCAAACTTCAGTGTTGAGCTGAAGGATGAAAAATGGTTTGTTGGCAATCAGTGGAGGAAACTCTCCAGACCTACATGTAAGGGACGCCATGCAAAGCATGTAACACACGTGGCACATGCTCCTGCTCCAGTATTTGTTCTGTTGCTTCTGGTGTAACTTCACAGCAATGACAGAACTTAGTGGAGGGACTAGCAGAGGACTCGTGATATTTGGCCAATGGCATGTGTGATATTGGCCATTTATTCCCTTTTTTTATTTTTCAGGTGATAGAGTAAGATAAACAATATGCCATGGTACTCGAGAACCATTCCAGATCTTCATTTTCTTTAAATCCTGTTGCTCCTGTTTACAATTCAATTCTGGGCATGGTCTGAGGAAGGGAATGAAGGGAAGGAGATATGAATTTGCCAGCTGCAACATGAGACTCTGATGTAAACACATCCAGACCTACCCAAAGTGCTAACTATATCTTGAGGCTTGGGGACTATTGCAGTTACCGGAACAAGTCCCACTAATCCACAGCTCTAATTTCCAGTGATAAAATATCACTAAAAGGCCAGTTTACAAGTGCACTGAATTCATCCTCGATTTAGCTGGCATGGTTCTGCTAAAAAAAAGAGTTCTGCTAGAGGGTTGGGTTTTGTTGAATAACAAATCTGATTTTGACAGAAATATTTACATTTTCAGTGGCTAAAAGTCCATCTGTACAACCACCCATTTGGTTTTCTGATTTTCAATAATTAAAAAGTTAGTAACAAAAAATTGTTGATCTATTTTTGGAAGTTTTATTGAAGGGTATGTTTTTCAAGAAAGATGCAAAATTCCCCTGACTACTTCCAATTAAAATTACCAACCTGTTGGGAAAAATTATCATTACCTCATCAAACAGAGTCTGGCAATTTTTTTTATTTCTGTTTTTGTTGTTGCTTTTCTAAAACCAGCTCTTGTTTTTCTATGGTATTTGCTTTACATCTAATGCTATTACATTTTGTTTCAGCTGGCGGGCTTCATCTATGCCTGTTATGTTGTGAAATGTATTACTGAAGAAGAGGACAGCTGTAAGTACTAAAGCTTCATTACATACAAAATGAATTCTTTTTTTTTAAATCACCCCTCCACTATGCTGGCTCTTGCTGACTACAACCTAAATGCCTTATTACACTGTAGCCAGAACATGCTTTCTGTCCATCCTTCTTGATCTAAAATTTGCAAATGCCTGAAAGACAAAGGAGTCATGAAATGCAGCTTAAAAAAATACATATTCCTTTCTTCTGAAAAGATCATTGCAGGGTTTTTTTTTCCTTACAGCTTATCTTAAGACATAAAATTAAAAAAAAGCAAATTCCCAATTGGCAAATACAAGCCTTTATTTATTTTTTTATTCCAGATTGTTATTAACTATCTTCACAGTAATTGCTTACCACTGAGTGTATAGTTCTTCTGTGTTGACTTGTGTGTTGGCTTGTAAAAGCACTTCTGGCAAAATAATAGCTTTAGATCCTTGCAGGACCTTCATTTATGAGAGGTGAAACCGTGGAGCTCCTCTTTGTTCTTGCTGCTCCCAGGATGCAATTACAAGGAGCAAAATGATTTCATATAGATGTATGTTTGTGTTTCTTCTGCTTATTTATTTCAATAGAAGCCTGTTGAGCAGAATTTGCTCTTATTACATGCTATGGAGTCAAGCCATTTCATTTTTTCTCTACTCTAACCTTGATTCTTTAAAATGGGCCACTGCAGCTTTTCAGTACATCTTGGGATTCATACTAAAGCACTTTAGAAACGAGTATCAGAACTGCATGTAACTTTGATAAAATATACATGAATCCTAGAGAGAGCTCTGCAACAGGAAGCTAAAGTGTTTTTATTTGATTGAGAGTACTGCTAGGGCTGGTGGGGGTTCCTTTGTGTGTTCTCCTGCGTAGAAAATAGCTGCAACCCTATAATCTATTGGCAATATAGTGCCACTCTGAGTCGTCAAGGAGAGATTTAGTGCCAAAATCAAACCACACTTCAAAACTCTTTCTGACTATGCTCATTTCAGTTGCCTCTGTTTTCTGTGTTTCTGGCAAGGAAGGCATAAGAGTAAAAAGATTTCGGGACAGGTGTGTGGAGCAGGGGTATGTCAGAAATAGGTCTTGTCATTTTAGGGAAGGACCCAGTCATATCTGCGTTCTCCTACTCTCCCATTAAGTGCATTCACTATCCACAGAGCAGGAGGAGAGTGATTCCTTCCCCCCAAATGAAATTCCATTTAATATCATTCTGCCCTCTCCTCTAAGGGCTTAAATCTTTTTTCACTCTTCTGTAATGCTTTAGGGCATGATATAAGCAAGAGGCGAGGAAGGGACTTGTGACTTGGCTCACCAAACGAGCACAGAAGTTGGAGCACGTTTGAGAGATTTCTCCTGCGGTCTGTAAAGCAGCATTCCTGGCAGCGAAGCACTCTGGCCAATATGGTGTTGTTTTCTGCTCACTGCAGTGGGAGCTCCCTGTTGTTCAGAAGCCACAGATCGTCATGCTTCTTTGAACCCTTTCTTGCCATTGTCTTGCCTATTTTGAGGCTTTCATTACTTTGCTAGTACACCCCGGCCAGGCCTCCTCTTCCAGCCAGCGATCCATCTTACTCACCTGTGAGCATCTCTCTGAGGTACCGGGGCGAACCCAAGCCCAGCGCGATGAAGCCAGGGTAAGCTCAGGCACCGCAGCTTCACCTCCGGTGAAGTTTGGAAGCAGGGCTGGAAAAAAAGAGAAAAAGGGAACTTCTGTGGGTGAGTCATCCCAATGCTGTCATAATGCTCAAATCGGATTTGGGCCCCTCAAGGTATAATAAAATTAAAACAGCTTTAATTTCTACTGAGAGGCTGCATTTAGCAGAGAGTAAAAACTATTCTAGTTGTGTCTCTGCTCAGGCATCCACTCAGACGTGCATCAAACGCTCACTGTGACAGCCAGGGACTGCAGTCCATACAGATACCTACTGCTCAGGTTTAAGTTTAGATTCTTTTATTTCCATTTAGATAGGTTTTCTCACCTTTTCCCTCCCTTTTGGCAGCACATCCATCTATCGCACTCCTCTGAGAAGTGTTGTATCCCTTATGGATGCCATGTTATTTAGTATTTATACTGCAGAGGAGGATGCCTAAGCATAACTTCCTCAATACGTTCATGGATGGGGTCATCTCATGCAGACCGAGTGAATGTGAGGGAGAAAAGCTTTCAGAAAAAGTGGAATATGGCCCAGAGCCATTGCTAGACCTTCCTGCATATGCAAGTCTTCGGTCCTGAGGTCACTCCAGACCCACTAGCTGTGTTTCTCTTCTCATAGTCTCTCCTCTTCCATTTTTTCAGTTCCTCACCCCTGCATGCTTGCTGTGCAGCCTCTACAGTACAGAAAGATGAAGACATTCCTCCTGCCCACGATGTACTCCTTCCCCCAGACTTGCTAGGCATCTAGCAGCGCAGAAAAAAGCTTTACGCTGCCGCCCACCAACCCCCGTCTAGCATCCATACCTAGTAAGGCTGAGCTCATGGTTGCATGCACGTTGGCAGCTGGTGTCCCACTGTGCACTAAAAATATGTCAGCTGTGAAAGATCCTCTGGTAAAAGCAGTTACCACAAAGGAACTCTTCCACACCACTGCCCTGCTTTCCCAGCTTCTGAAGTGGTCCGTAAAGAGCAACAGAGGGACACTGCCATCTTCTTATCCACCTCTATATTCACACTCATCACAGGAGAAATACGGATCTCTGGTTTTCAGGACACACTCATGCCTGTGAAAGTGGGATGCCTTACTGCCAGTCACAGAGGACCATAAGGATAACTATATTGGTCACATCAAACAGGCTTTTAGCCACAAGTCCTCTCTGATGAGACAGAGTCAACAGAAAAAGCCTTTTGCTTCTCACGATAGACATGGTGAACACCCATACACTCAATTCCATTTCTTCTACTTTGCTAACAAGACATGGGAGCAACAGGAGAGGAGCAAAAAAGGCAGAAACACTGAACCTGTCAGGAGTGGGCAGCAAGGCATGAAACTAGAGAAAAAGTCATGCGACATCCAAGAGCCAGAAAGGGGCCTGTTCCAGATTTTAACCAGAGGAACATATCAACACTGTTCTGGAGCAGAGAAGGTGCCTCATCTTCTGTTGGCACAGAGCCTCAGCTGCAGAAACACAATCAAGTTGCTCTTAAGCTGCTTCAGCTGAATTAGCTTTGCTCTTAGAGTAATTGGAACAAGCTGAAAGAATTACTATTTCTCCATTCTTTATACAGGTTTTATTAAGAGAACAAATCAGCAAGGGTAGAATTAAGCAAACATTTCACTAAGATTAACCTGCTGTAACCTCACTGAAGGATTAGGAATGGAGCGATACTCTGATCAAATCAGGGTCATAACTAGGGCTGAATCAGCAAGTCTAGAGGTTTTAATTACTCACACACCAAATAAATCCGGCGGAAGGCCCCCTAAATCAAAGCACAAGTCTGCACTACCTTTCCTGAGAACAATCTGCTTTGGGTTAATTCTGTATCAAGGATTAAAGAGGAAGCTGCTTTCCCTCCCGGTACAGTCCCAAGCAGCGCTTTAACGCTGGGTGTACGGGGGCCCAACTGCAACACCCATCTCCAAGGGTCAGACAAGGGTGGCTTCTCTTGGCAGTGGTTTGTGGATCCCAAAGGTCCCTTCCGCATCCCATTCCTTGTGGCTGCGTAGGGAGGAGGAACGCTGAGGCTTGGAGCGCCTCGGGTCTCCGCCTGAGGAAGACGAGGGAGGACGGGTGGCCAGCAGGGCTGCTGCCGACTCAACGCTTTCCTCTTCTCTACTGCCACTGGTATGCCTTAGCCATCGTCTTTCTTACCTCATTAGCATTATTAGCTGCAGCAATTAAAAATAAAGCATGAAAATGTCAGCAACGATCATTACTTGGAGGCATTCAATGGCTGTAAACTTATCGGAGCTCCTCATTTGTTTTCCAAAATCGTATTAGGCCTGCATTTTTCAAAGGCTGCACATTATTTTTAATAACATTGAAATGCTCATTTAATGTGCATTTCCTCACTAGCAATTTGGCTCCCTGCTATAAGTTGTTACTGCCTTACTAAAAGAAAATTCAATGTATTTTTGAAAATGTTATTAAATATACAGATATTTTGTGGAAAACCTTGGAATGCAAGCGATAAAGCAGCATCCTCCTGGGGCTTTTTGTCTGTAAGCAATTAAAAAAGGAACCTGGGTTACTGAAGTGGGCATTCTGCACTCGCCTTGCAGGTTCTGTTGAAAGGGGACTGGCTGGTTATTAGGCAGACGGCTTTGGCTGGGAAGGAACCCCAGCCTAGTGTTAATGACCAATTCAGCCTGTGTCCCACAGAGAAACCCTATTCCAGAAGGCTCCCTTGCAGACCCAGACAGGGAGAGGAAACAGCGTTTACCTGCCATAACACAATGGCAAGGCAATCAGAGAATAAATGCGGCCTGTCTGACTGTTCCCTGAATACCATGAGGTGCCACCTTTGCACTCTCTCACATGATCAGGCATCCAGCTTGCACATATACTGCCTCCTTTTCTCTTGGCACTGCTCCCAGGTAAACTGCAGAGCAGAAGAAATTGCAATTGGGTTAAATAAATTTTTGCTGCATATTCCCTTGAGCCCAGCTTTTGGGGATGTCTGGCACAGAAATAAATCTCTAGCTAACCCTTTAAAATTATTTCACAGGCCCCATAAAAGCTTGAATTCAAGATTCTATTTGAATTACTGAAAACGCTCATGAAGACAATACCCCAGATAGAGGATATCTACTGGTGAGCAATACAGCATAGCAATTATGAGCCAATAAATTCAGTGCCAAGCAATAATCCACTCTGGGATCCTAGGCCTGACCTGGGAAGTCACAAAGGTGATGACAAAGATTTTCTTTAAAAAGACAATATTAAATTCATTAGGTGTGAGCGCTGTGAAATTTTGACAAACTTATGGGATAGGTAGGAAAGCCTTTTATTTTTAGCTCTCTTACAGGCTGCCTTCCACCTCTGAGCAGGTTATTTATCCTCTCCATACTTCTGTTTCCCATATTTAAAATGGGAAATAATGACAGGGACAAACTACAGGCGTATTGCTTCATAACTTTGAGCTTCTGGGGTTAAAGACACTATTGAAGTGCAGAATATGCTCAGGGATAACTTTATTTCTGTGCCAAATGCTTTTCACAATCTGCTTAGCAAGACATTACAGAGAATACTACCTTGGCTTTCTTCCCTACTTAAAAATCTCTAAAACAAAGACAAAGAGAAACGGGTAGCAAATGTTCAGCTATTAATTCTGCTTCTTTATTGCCCTTCCCATTTTCTGGTGAATATGGCTGTAAATTCTGAGACTACCAGGACAGGAGAAAAGATAGGAAGGAAACAGAAACTAAGGCTGAGGGAGATGGCTGGAGATGACTGCAACCATCATCTTTCTGCATCAAGGCTGGTCTTGAATGCATCCCTGGAGGCTGTTGTCCTGGGCAGCCTGGCAGGTCTCGTCCCCTCCAGCGGGCAGGTGACACCACAGCTGCAGTGTAAGCTGCAGCCCTGACAACGAGGCGTGACCTGTTATGCTTGTGTAACACAACACAAGATAGGAGGTACCAGGTCTATCCAGCCCAATATCCAATATCCAGCAACAAAGAACATCTGACACTTACTTCCATATCTATTTGCCATATAGGCATGTAAGAACACAGCAAGTTTGTTGTTCCCCAAAAATCCTGACCGTACTTTGCAGTTCAGGCACTTCCTTAGCCAGAAATGGTCTCGCCGTATTTCATTGCCCACAATGATCTTTTCTTCCTGAAAGTGTACTCCTGTGTTTGAACTAAGCACAATTTTATCAAACACAGCCTCCCGGGAGAAGGAGTTCCAGCACCTCAGCTATACATTTTGTTAGTTTTGCACCTACCTACCATTTGTGTAATATGTCCTGCATCTTTCTCTGGAAAACAGCAGTCATTCCATCTTCACCTTTTTCATCTTTACCTGTTCCATGCTGCCACAGGTTTTATAGACCGTCTTCAGCTGCCTCCCTCAGACTATGTGGGAATATTGCAGAACTTGTGATCATTTTTTGGTAGGTGAGAGGGGGTTTCTGCATCTTCAAACCCTTTACATCATTGAATAATAGAAGTGGAACCTGTCATAAAGGAATAGAGGTATCATGAGGAGAAACACATTTGCATTTTTGGGCCCCTCACAGATGCCACAAAAAGTCAAGGATGGTATTCATATCACACAGCTACAGATACATGGATTTAGGCCTGCAGTTTAAAGTAACAATTAAGATTTCCACCACAGTCGATGGAGGCAGGGATGTAACTCTAAAGAGTAATTTGCCATACCCATAGTAGACACCTCTCTCACAACAGGGTGAATCACTGGTTTGACTTGTCTGGTTCATGCTAAGGACAGCCTAGGCAGTCTGAGGAGGGAATATAGGAGGAAATAAGCATAGGAACAAATACAAGCCAGTATTTAAAATACAATTGTTCAACTGTTGAACGGGCCATTCATGAATGAGAATTCACTACCAGGCTACAAAAGCTGAAGCTACAGCTTGGTTTTGCTCAGCTGCACTGTCCAATTTACAGCCCGTGGCTAAATTAGTTTTTTCCATTTACTTGTTTCATTTAGTGTGGTGACTGCTATGTGAACTAAGTAAATCAAAGGGAGGGAAATGGGATGCCTTCAGTTGTCAGGATGCTGATGGAAGCGTCAAGGGAGGGAAGCCTTTGAAATCCCATGGTACTACCTCATGCTTGTCATCCTAAAGAGAGCTGTCCTGGAGAGCCACAGTGCCACCGGGAACATTTAGGAAATTCCCTGAGATGCCTGTACAGCATCAACCTTTTGCATATATCAATAGCTGGTTCCTGTGTCAATATATCCAGCCATGTCCTGTCTTGGAGGGGACCTTTCGCAGAACAGAAGGATGGTGTTGAGCATCTCATTCTCACCAGCACAGAGCACAGGCATGCTCGCTGGTTAGAAAGGACGGGCTGAAAATATCTGAGCTGCAGAGTGCGAGGCTGAAGTGCAGGGGGAAAGCCTATGGCAGGAAGATACGAGAACTGAAACCAGTTGCGTCTGAGATGCAAGTGGACCTGAGCAGTCCAAGGTGTCACAGAGCTTGGCAGACATTACACAGCCTGGGCTGTGATGATCTGGCACTGCGCTGCAGAGAAAGAAACAAACTTAAAGCTCAGAGGAGGTGCAGTTTGTTTAAATAATAGCAAGTAATTAGTCTGAAGACAAAATCAGTGATGGCATTTTATAATTACAATTAATTTAAAGGTTAATTTCCTTTGGTGCTAAAATCTTATTTAAAACATTTACCAGGAAAGGAAATTAGGATGTTACTATCTAGATGCATGGAATGCTTCTGGGAATCTATGCCTATTATCACTAGAAAATTAGGTTAGACTCAAAGTGGGAATTTCAATTCATTTTAGTGTATAATAGATGGTGGTCAGGGCCTTGAGTCAGAAGGGTTGCTTAGGGTAGACTGTATGATTTGCATTTTCTTTGTTTGTGGGATTAATTGCAAATGTTTCCAACAAAAGGGTTGGGTTTATACATGAACAAGCTTGACATGAAAAGAAAATTGGTTATGGATTGCTGCCTTCGTAACTAATGAAGTTGATGTTCAAGGAATCCCTAGGAGACAGGGCTGTGGTATGAGGCAAATATATAAATAAAATCACACGGGGGGAAATGGTGGTATTGCTGGTTCCATCTATGATAATTTCTCTTCTCCCTCACTGTCTTCCCTGCCACTCCCCTTGCATCCATCACCGCTTCCTGTGGGGATTGTCAACCTCAAGTTTAAAAAATGTCTAAATAACATAATATAGAGCTTGAAGGAAGTAACATTTCCATTCCAGCAGATCATCACAATGGGATACTGCTTAATAAAATCAATGCATTGTAACAGCCAGGGGGATATACTTACCTTGCATCTTTTTTTTTTTAACTATTTACCACCCACGTTTTATCTTTTCAAGAAAGACAAGTTGCAGAAGTATTGGAAAAGATCCACACATGTGAAAAGGGAACAAGGAGTTGACATCTCTCTTACAAAGAAAGATACATTTCATACCAAAACATTTTGAAAATATTACTTGCCTTGAATTGTTTCAGGAGAGGAACACGAAGTCCAGATCATGACACTACGTCCCACACGGTTGCATCAAACTGGTAGCAGAAATGAGGTAGTAACTAGTGACTGTTCTGAGAACAAAAGCCACAGATGATGTGAAGATATGCTCAGGCTGTTGCCACAGCTGAATAGGATGTGGTCTTCCTGGCCATGGAAGTGTTTTGACATTTAAAAATAAACACAACTCATATTCAAAATCAGGAAAATTCAACAAAACCTGAGACTCTCCACAAGCTGAAAATTTCATGGAAAATGGTTTCAGGCAGACCGCCGTGTTTTGCTTTGATACCAGTGAAAGACTTCATTTTGATGCGAGTCATTTATTGCTGCTTTGTGCTGAATGTGCAGGGCAGGCTTTGGAGGAAGGCCCTCCTGCACTGTGCCCAGGGGAGCATCTCCTGCTTCGCCCTGATGGAGGGAGGGCAACTCGGACCCCCTTGAAGCGCAGGCGGAGGAGCAGCCCGCAGGCGGCCGTGCATGGCTCCTGGCCCCCTTCCCCACCCTGGTTTCCCAGCCTCTGAGGGTGCCTGACTGCCTCTTCAGGGGTTCAGCCAAAACTATTGTGTGTAAGAGAGCAGGTCCTGGCCAGCCAAGCTCAGTCTGGACTGAAGGACAGCAACATCTCTGAGAGGAGCAGTGATGACCTGCTGTGGGTGGACTAGATTCTGTCCTGAAAAGGACACTTGCCCACAGCCCTAGTGTCTTCCCCACTGAGACAGTCAACATGAGCTCCTCACAGTTTCCTACATGCCTGGGATGTAGCTTTGTACTAAATTATTTTTATCAGCATGCCTTCTGTTAAATTTTGCCTTATTACTTTTCCTTTTAAATATCTAGATAGGTCTTCATTAGCATTGGATTGTTAACTTTCATAGATTTGGGCCTTAATTCTCCACTTTGTTGCACCTACTAATGACTCATTCTAATTTATTAGTGTGGTGGTCACACTTGGAGGCCACTGCCCCAGGCATTGTCTTTTTCCTCCTTTTTTCTTTTTTCCTCTCTTTATTGCTTGCCCCTAGCAATGATCTGGCTAAGAACAATTTTTCCTAATGATTCATTTGATAACTTCTATGATAATTAAGTCTACCCACATTTTCTTTAACTCCTAGAATGATCTGTCAGTCAAAAACTATTTCAGGGCTGTATTTTTTTGCTCAGTACTCAAGCATGAAAATTTGAAAGCAAATGGCTATTATCCAGCAGTGTCCAGGTCTGTGAGTTTAGAAAAATAATATATTCTTCAGACTATTAAAGTTCTCATAGCTAAGTGGAGGTCTTCTACAGACTCTTTACTGCGCATCAGACAAGCCCCACTGCAAGCTTGGACAAGCCTTGCAAAGCCTTGCAGGGGTCAAGCAGCAGCCTATCTGACTACAACCCTATTTTCAGGTCCGTAAGTTTGACAGGTGGCTTGCTGCATTTATCAATCAGATATAAAAGGCAGCACTGACCATTCCAGTGCACTATATCTCATTGCTACAGCTATGCTCCAGCCATTTCATCCCAGCCTCCGGCTTGTGTTCCTTCCTGCCCTACCCCTGGTCCCTGTTTCTGCCTTCAGCTGCCAAAGCCTGACTCATGCTGCCCAGCCCTTGCTTGGTGACTCCTGGCTGCTTTCCTCCTGGCTCCTTTCCGCTCAGCCATGACCCTGGTTACCACCTCCCTGACATAGTTCCTGCTGCTGGCCAGCCCTGTGATTCAAAAAAATATAAACTCAATAACACCAAAGTGTTATTAAGCACAAATCTTTATTGCAGCGCCGGACGCATGGGGGATATCTCCTCCTAACATGTGTGCCTTGAAACAAAAGTTCATCCCTTTATATACCTTAAAGACATGAATATTCACACACTTTCCTCTGCCTCCCTGCCTATCTACTACATTTACATAATGCTGGCGTTGCAAAACTACACTACGCATGCGCGGGGGTCTCGGGTGGTCGTCAGTGGTCGTTTGGGGAGTTACCCCCTACTCCTTTTTCCTTTTTATGGTCACAGGTCTCCTGAGGATAGTTTCTGCTCCTTGGTTGGTTGTCTCTTCTGCTCTTCAGCCAAGCGTTTTTTTCTTATCATCCTTTGAGCACTCCTGCTAGGATGTTTCTATTCTCAAGGTTAAGGTATCTTTCTCTCTACTCATTAATCTCTCAGTCCTTGCTCTTAACTCTTCTTTGTTTTGGCTTCATGAGGCCTCTTGGTTCTACCCACATGCTTTCCTTGTGAGTAACTGTTTACACATAACTGAAATGTTAGCACTGAGGCAAGCGTAGCCTAAGGACTATAAGAGTAGGCTGTTAAACACAATCACACAGTCATTAGGCCAAAGAAATCTGTACAAAAGCCAAACCAACCATGCAATCAACAATCCTCCAGAAAGTACACACAACTACAAAAGGACATTTACAAAGCCCACACCTGATTAATTACACATGCTAAAATAAACTTGTAACTGTCCCAGGTCCTTGTTTCACCTGCCTTGCTGAGGCATTGCTTCAGAGCATACTCTTCCTCACCTCCTGTCCTGAGGCTCTGCCGCTGGCCAGACCCCTTCTCCACCTAGGAATCCGAGATGCATTTTAGCTTCTCTAATTTCTGGACCCTCAGCATCATTCATCTTGGTGTTTTCTGCTGGATACAACCACGATCTGGGCTCACCTTGAATGCAACATCTGCATTCCTGTTTGGTCCTAATTGCAAGGAGTACCAGGCTCAGATCCCTGTCAGTACTTCTGTAAGGGTGGTGGCACCAGGTGGTGCTCATCAGATTTCACAAACCTGCATCTTATCTCAGAAGGACTGACCAAAGAATTAGCCAGGGAATCAACAGCAACAGAGACAGAAGATGCTGCAAGCCCTTATCCAACAATAGGTGTGATAGGAGGAGAAAAATCTGGAAGAAAAGCCGCTGTGAAGCAAAAAATTACAGAGTAATTTTGACTATTATAAAAGTAAACACCATGGAAATAGTGGCAATGGGGCAGAATCTGAGCTGAGAAACTTCACTGAAATTCATGAAGGGGTTTCCTTTTGCTGCTCCTGTGGACATCGTAGGGCTCAGAAATGCCATGAAGTCATGGTTTAAAAAACCTGAGGCTTTTGTTTCACCTTGCAAATGGGTGAGCTAAGAGCACCCACTGGCAGCTACTGGCTGTTTGGCAGAAAAGCAGTTTGCTGCACCGCAAGAACCAGACCGAGTGTCCAAGTCCTTACACCGTTTCTGAACCCTCCCGTGCTGGCAAGAAGGGCACAGCCTCACGCGTTGGCAGACGCCCTCCTTCCCCCCGCTTCGCCCGGGCTTGGCTCTATCCCGTTTCGCGACTCTAAATCACTGTGTGCTCAGCACAAAGACCAATAACGTTTGATTAGCGACCAATAACGTTTGATTAGCGTTGTAAACAAAGTTTATTGAGTTTGTATTCAAGCAAACCTCCTCCTGCGTGCTATATTGTGGAACAGCCACCAGGCCATGCTCACAGCACAAAGAGGCAGCAGCACTACAGTGTTCGGAGGTGTCTTCACCGAACAGCAGGGCGGGTACCGGGATACTGGCAAAGCTGCAGGAGCAAGGGTGTCCCCATATGTTCTTTTATATTTTTTCCCATATGTCTTTCCCAAATTTATTAAAATGAAGCCTAAATTTACTCCTCTCCATTTTTTTAAGTTCGGTTAGTTTTTAGCTACCAGCATTTGTGCACGGCTCGCTCTTGCCTCACATACTCACTTCTGCACCAGCAGCACCTCCAGCGATGTTATTAGCTGCAGTTTGTTTGCCATCCCTCCTCTCTCCCAGCTGCAGGTGCAGTGGGGTGCCTTGCTGTGGCAGCGAAGCTTAATCACTGCACTTGCAAAGTCAGAGTCCAGGAGGCCAAGTCTATGGCCTCCGGAGCCAGTGTACATAAATTTAAGACCTCACGTGCCAGATGTAGCACATGTACACCACACCTTCTCTCTCTGCTGTACCACGCAGGAAATATGTTCGGTCGTGGCAGCCATGTGCAAGAAGCACCCGCGTACACATGCACACACGCTTCCCTGGTCATTAGCGCTTTTCCAATGGTATCATATTTATCATGGGAAACTGTAAATTTTTTATATTATTTTAATGCTTTAGATTCATTAGTACTTTTAAGGACTACCATGATGCCAAGCACTGTACCAACATGAATGGCAGCCCTGTTTCTTTGACCTTGCAATCTATGTATTAGACAACAGGGAACTGGTGGGTACAGGCAGAAAGTGAGCACAAAGAAACTATGAGCAAATACTGTTCACTGTGGTAGACAAGAATTTGAGGGCATTGGCAACCTAATTACTGGCAACAAAGCAAAGAGTTTTGGGGAAAATAATAAGAGAACTGTTTGTGAAGACATTCTCACAGAGAGAGAAAGTGTTTGGAAATTTTGCTAGTATGCAGGTCAAGCTGGCAGCATGGGCGCAGAATTTAGCCTTTAGAACTGGAAGGAAGAGAGACTGATGTGAAATCTCTACAAAAGGCTTTAAAGGTAAAAAGATTTAGCTTCTACTTTTTGTAATATGGAAGATTAAATCAGTAGCAGGATTCAGAGAGGAGTAACTAGCCAAAGAGATGAGTCTTGCGGCTTTCATCTCAACTACACATTTGGTGAGTTCAAAATAAAGGAACAATTGTGATGTTTGACACTGGGAGCCCTGGGTAAATGTTATAGCTGTGTCAACAGACAGAAAATTCTTCCTCTTCAATATGCAAAAATAATCTTCGGAAATTGAATCGTGCACAGCCCAAACCAAAGTTGACATCTAACTTATATTCTCAAGTGATAGGCAGACTTGAGGATACAAGTGCCATCGTTCACTACGAAAGGTAGCAGAGAAGGTTATGGAGGACCGGCTAAGAGTTCTGGTTTTAGCCATGCTGAACTGGGATTGATGTTTAATTATCCATGGGTAAATATCACAGAGAGAAGCTGAGATTTTAATTTGTATAGAAGGAGCAGAGTGAGCACAAGCAGGTTCCCTGTGACACCTCAGAGAGCCGACGACTGCAGAATTTGCGTTTGTGAGTGCAACTAACCCATTCACAGGAGGTGGGGAAAAGTAAAAGGCAGAGGTTACTGCTCATGGGACTCTGGCAGAGTGCTGGAGGGAGAACCACCGAGAGAGGAGAGGAATGTTGAGAGGAAGAAGGTGAGCACTGCAGAGAAGAAAGCAGAGGCCAGCAAGGCGAAGGTTTCAGGAAGGAGAGAGCAGAGGCTATGCAAAAGGTGGCTGGATGACCGTGGAGAGGACTGTGTGCACTGGGCTACCAGTACCCAAATGTGGATAGGAAGAGGTGATCTGACAGCGGTTCCAGCTGTGTGCAAGGGACAGAATACAAGATGGGAGAAAATCTTCTGCAGAAATGGAGAAAAGTGCTTGGCACCATCAGGAGAAAGAGAGAAAATGGGACAAGCAGGGATAAGGGTGGAGATCATTTTTTAATGAAAGGAATTTACATGTATTTGTATTGGGAGAGAAATGAAAAAAAAGAGATCGAGAGAAAAAAGTCTGTCACTGGGACAAGCAGAAGTTTTACAGGACAAAATTCCTGTGAGTCTATTAAGAGAGAAGTGGAAATGAACTGTAAAAGGAGTGAAAAAAGCTGTCAAACTGAAGAAAGGAGGACTGCTTTATCAGTTTGCTTATACAAGAAATGGGAGACATGGTGTGCAGAGAAACAAGTGGAGATGGCAGGAGGGAAGTGGATGGAGAGGTGATGGGGGTGTCTGGGATGGAATGAATAAAGCTTGAGAGGCCAAGCTGCTTCATCAGGGAGATGGACAAAGTGGATGGACAAAGGAGGAGAGGAGGAATCGGTGACAGAAGTCACCCTCATTACAGAATTACTACCAAAGACATTTTCACTTTCAAAGAAGGAGCCACGGGCGGGAAGCGGATGCTGTGGTGAAGGCAGGGTTGATGGCTGGCAGTGCACTCACGCTGTAAGACGCGGGGCCTCACGCACCACGCGTAGGTGTGAGGCAATCAGCAAAACAAACATTAGCAGCAAAGGAACAAAGTAAGGAGAGGGTTTGAAAGCAGTCAAGAAGTCATCCGTACTGCAGGTCACAGGTTGGCTATGTATATGGCTGTTTCCCAACCTTTCTCTCTCCTTTTTTTGGGATAAAGCCACTCATCTCCCTCCTTATTCCTAAACTCTATATCCTTTCATATCTAGTCGGCACTGATTTTTGGATGCTTACTAAAATGCAAGGGAAGCCATAGTGTCAGTCACATTTCTATACACATATGCCCTAAACTACTCTTTCGGTCAGATCCTAAGCTAATGCAAATTATCACTGCTTCAATGAAGTCACTGAAGCTAGAAATATATATATTAGCTGTGGACCTGGATCTTTATGCTTCTATATTTATATCTTACAGAGGAAAATTTCTGTAAGGAGAATAGTGTCTAGTCTTCTGGTTTCTATTCAATAACTTTCCTTTTCCTTTCTACAGGAAGATGTAATTGCTTTTATTCCACGCTGTTTCCTTTCTCTTTGCCCATCTGTTGATTTCATCAGTTTCATTGTTTCTCGCTGCTAGTTTCCTAGAGTCCCTTCTCCCACATGTACATCCATGCTAATGGGGTCTTTTGTGCACCCCTGTTAAATGGTCCCTCTATACACCACAAACTTCCAGAAATGAAAAATGAGAAACCCATTTATGCCTTTCATCCTGTCCTGACCTACAACGGAGACAGTGGGACTGGGACTGTGAGCAAAGGCTGAAACTTCACATCTCTGAGGGCACTTAGTAACAGAAAATATGCCCCTATTTTGAGCTCTATGTCCTGTCAGTATTACAGCTGTAACTACAGCCACATGCCTGACAAGCTCCTTAACACCAGCAAAGGAAGAAAACTCTCTGGCTGAATTTCTTGTAACACATTTTACAAATAAATAGTACTGTTATTACCCTATTCAAGTCCAACCAGGAAAATAAGCATCTTAGTACCCAATATTTCAAAGGAATGGGATTCTCTGTTTGTTTATATACGCATGTGTGCTTTTTTACCGAAGTAAAACGTGACAAGAGCCACTCCTGATAACAGTGACATGTAAGACGAATGTAAAATAGAACGGTCAAAAATGTGTTTGATGGATGAGGTTAAGGATGGAAGCCTCTGTAAAAATTCAGCTAATGAGCCTTGTTTTATTCATCTCATGTTACTGTTGCCAGGAATGTATCCATTGTACGACACTTTTAGTGACCTTTCAGGCACAGCCAGGATAAAATGCCTGCAGAAAGGGCAGCATTTTGCATGCTCTAAGAAACTAGCTCAGAGTCCACAGGGAGCTTTTAGCACAGTCTGGACACCGCGGGCTTTGCGGTGATGAGAAACTGCCACCATCAAGAAAACTTGCTACAAAGAAATTACTGAAATCCTTTTGTATTGAAGTTCACTTTCTATTACCTACCCTTACCTACCTTGCAAAGTTTGTTGTTGTGTGTAAGGAGCCATTGTATGACTCCAACAAGGTCACAGTAGTACTCTCATCATTTGGTTACACATGTGGGACTTCCACTGTCAGTTGAACATAGAAACGTCTCTGCGAGCTTGCCTTGTTTGCCACTTGACAATCTGGCTTGTAAACACTATCTTTCCTTTGTGCAACAGGGCAAGGACACAATGCATGCAGAGATATTCAGTATGCGTCTTTCTCTCATGCCCACACAAGCTCATTTCAGTCAAAGAAACCTTTTTCTTAACACGCTGGTTTAGCTTTCTAGCAACAACCCTAAAATCTCACATAAAACCTTTTGCCCCATGACTGCAAACCAGAGTATCTATGCCTGCAGCCTTCTAATAATGGTTTACTGGTTGCTTGAAGGGTCTTGGGAAGTACACAAGAAATGCAAAGCGGACAAATGCATATGAGCAACATCTGTAAAGTGACATGGGTTGACACCAGTGGGACACAGTTCAACAAAGGTATTTTCTGACTTGTGTTGTCACAGGTCAAGAGTGAGGAAAAAAGGAAAACTGGGAAAAAGAACAACAAACTATAGCTACAGCAAAGACATGCCCATTCTTTTTGCTGCAGTCTTTGTATTTGAAAAAGAGGGGTCTTATTTCCTCCCAGTCTAGCACTTCACTCAACAATATTCCTATAGTAAATTCTTCATTCTGTGCCTATAAATGTAGTATGCTTTCAAAGACATGATCACATTGTAATAAAGTTATTCTGATGGTTACAGACAGTGAATAAGTAGGGAGCAACAAATGGCATTTATCTTGATTTTAGCAAGATTTTGACTCTTACAAACAAGTAAGTAAGGCCAGGGAAGCACTGTCCAGATGCAGTCATCATAGGTTGTGTGCAGAATTGTTCAAACTCTATTTGAAATTTAGTCATCAACCAGCTGGGATGACATTTCAGATGGGATCCCACTGGGACCTCGGCTAGTGAAATAATTCTCTTCATTATTTTTGTTAACAGCAAGGATGATAGAGGAGAGAACATTTGTAAAAATTTCAGATGAAACCAGACTGAGAGGGGTATGAGCACTTGTGAAGATAGGATTAGAAGTCAAAATGATCTTGAGAAGTGGCTTGAAATCAAGAAGATGAAATTCAATACAGACAAGTGCAAAAGAACTCCTGTGGGGAAGAATCAATCAAGTGTCTTCAGATAAAAATATCAGCTACTTGGCTAGACTACAGTTAGTGTCAAAACATAAAAATGAAGATCAGATTATTAAGCGTGAGTATGATGTTGTTGAAGAAAAAAAAAACACCAGAAAACCCACCATGTTATTCCAGATATTGTACAGAAGACCTATATGGCAGTTGTTCCAGTTAGTCCTGATTTGAGCACCACACGGTAAGAAAAACATAAGCAGATTGAAGAAGGATCTTCAGGCTTGGTAATTTAGAGGCTTGTAAAACATGGGTCATGAGAAAAATTTGAAAGAACTAGGTATGCCTTAATAGGGAAAAGATGGATAGCAGAAAAATACTTTTTGAAAATGCTTAAAAGTAGCTATAAAGGAAAGAAAAAAAAGGTTAATTTGTCTTCATATCCATTGAGAGAAAAGGCCAAAATATAGGAAAGTAGTTAATTTGCAGGAAATTACATTTAAATTAGACATTGGGAAGTTAGGCAGAGGGAAAAGCAACAGAGAAAACCTCCTTCATTAGAGATGTCAGGGATTAGTTTAGTAAAACATTATTCTGGGATAGCAGTATAGGTAATGCTACCACAGAGCACAGAATTGGCTAAATGATTTCTGCAAGGGACACTCTTGCCCGGGAAGAAGGTGGATGACAGGTTCAACATGTCTGTGGTTACAATGGAGACATGCGGTACTGGTCCAGTCTAGTGTTTTGGTGGCTCTTTGTTTGCAGAGTAAATGGTGGACAGAAGGGTAAAATAATTTGATTTTGTAACCTCTCTGGAAGGAATGTGAATGCATTGCTAAGTGTGGCACACATTGATGGGCACCTTAGTATAAAATAGCCTCATTAATGCAAGTTTTAAGGACTCCAACCACTGTGAAAGTTCTCAAACCAAGAGTTATAAATTTACATTTTGTGATTTTTTATGTGAAAGTTAATGCATTTTAGATCCACAAGAAGCTATTCTCTATCAAAGAAAACTGCCTTGCCTTGCCTTGCCTTTCCATGTACGCAGAGCCATCTGTCTGTAGCAGTGCACAGACATGTGAAAAAAGCACTTCTATATCTGAACTCTTTGGTCCTTTTCTATCAAAGTAAAGTCAAATTCACATCTGGCATGTAAAAGGCAATATTTCAAGGAGGAGAGCTGCCAACAAATAACCCCCAAAAGCCAATAGCTGGGTCTCCTGGTGCACAGGAAGCAAAGGGTGTACTTTTACCTGTGTAAAGAAAGCGTTATAACAGAGAAACAGGGGTCTCAGGCTCAGATGAGATTGAGTTGCCCTGCAAATTGTTTAAAATACACATGAGAAGACCATTGGGTGTGAATTAATAAATAACTCCCACCCTACAACCTTCCTGCAGACCTCCAGCGCCTTGAGAGAAATGCTGGTTTCCTTAGATCTGTGAAGCCTTGTCTCTAAAGCTCAGATAAATTGTTCCAGCCCTCTGATCGTGCATTTCAGCCCAAATGTCAAAGCAGGGAATCAGAGAAACTTCTGTCTCTCAGACAGAGGTGAATCAATGTGCTCTCTCCTCTACATCACTGAACCATGGTATGACAGCAAGCCAGACACAGTCATCACAGGCAGCAGCAATGCATTCATGCCAACAAATAAACGGTTTTCAGCATTTGTAATATCTGAATAGCATGTTGTTTTGTACTCCAGTGAGGTGATCTACTTGAAAAAGAGGGACGTGGGGCTATTTCTGATGGACAGATGGTTGTTATAAATTCCTTATTGTCCTTCTGTGTTTTTAAAATTAATTTTCTTTTAAAATTTAAAAAGGGACTTTGCCTTTCCCTATTTTTTTTTTTACCCTTTTTCTCCATCTCCACAATTAGCTGGTCTAATTTTAACAGATAATTAGGGGGTCCATCAAAAATAATTTGTGTGCTGGGTGGTTCTTGAATGATAGTGCCTATCACTTCTGAAAAGATGTTGCTAATGAAAGCAATTTTCCCCCTTTCAGTTGATTTCATAGGTGGATTTGACTCTTATGGCTATCAAGGTCCACAGAAGACATCTCATTTACAGCTACAGCCCATGTATATGTAAGTACTTAACTTCTGAGATATTCTGCAGAGTGGCAGGCTGATATTAAAGGATCATTAAGCTGAAAGATGATGTGACTTAAAAATCCAGAATAGGCAGAAGTCTTTTTTGAGAGACCGAATTCATGTTACACACTTAAACACTAACATTACTCTTCTGTTGAATTATAATGATTTCTTATGGCAGGATACAATGTGTCACAGTTGTTTAAATAACACCCAGCTCTCACCTGATTTTCCTCCCATTTTCATTCAAGCACTTTCCACTCAAAAGCAATGAGAATTTAGTTTAGCAAAAAAATAGTCAAATCTGACAAAACTTGGTTGCAAAAAAGTGGGTTTTGTTCAATTTTATCAAAAGTTCAGCAACTTGCTGATTTGGTGGATACATTTAGCATTTGTCTTACCAGCGTATTTGTTCACTGAGGAACCGCTATACCTCATTTCTAGTCTCCAAATTTAAAAAAAAAAAAAAAGAAAAAGTAACATACAGATTTTCAAACCAGTTTAAATAGAAGACAGTATTCTACCAAACCAGTGCGAGTAACAACTCTATCCACTGCTTAGAAGTGCAGCCTGATATATTTGGGGATTAAATGGGCAACCAAATCTCACCATATACACACAGCTGGAGTACCTTCACATGAGAGCTAACACCCAACTATAGACCAGTCCAGGAATAATCATCTCCAAATATTTCTTGCACTGATGCCAAGTGTGTTCAGAACAGCCCGGATGAATCTTACCTCACTGCTGCAGCCTTTTGAAATGTTTTTATTTACCATCACTGGCCTACATGGTAAAAGCACAACACAGAACAGCTCACAAAGGGACAATATTTGCTTTTTTCCTTTGTTTCTCTTCTGAACATTTCTTTTGAGGAAAAGAACAGAATACAGACAAACAATATCCATCCCAACATACACTTCCATTCACCCTTGAATGCAGTTTCATTTCTTCTGATTACTGGAAGCAAGTCTGCTAATGGATTAGTGGTTTTTTGCATGGAACTGGCATTTACTCCTTTATCAGTGGTACAATCAATTCTGCCGTAGTGCTTTGGATTGGGCCCTTCGGGAGCTTTGCTAGGAGTTTTTTAATAATCTCAAATTACAATAGTGCATATCTCCAATGCCATCTTAACTTCAGCTTCCCATCTGTCTGTGCTCAAGTAAAGATTTTTCACCTGCACTTCTGGCACAGTGCTGTGCATTTAGAAAACGTTATTTCCTTCCTAGTATTATGTGTGGCTCATAGGTATTTAGAACAATTCTAATCGCATTTCCTTCTCAGTATACCATGCCTTGTCATCAGCATATGGAGCCCTCTAGCTCAGATATTATCCCATTCTCTTTATGCTCTCAAGTGTTTCTTCCAGAACAGCAGATCACATTTGCTGAGCATCTTCATATTGACTGGAAAGCAAGCTAGACCTGTGGAAAAAAAGGCGGCAGTATTTTTAAGCTTGTAGCCGAGACAAAGAGATATATGATTAATCCATGTAAACTCTGTTCTGTCTTATTTCAATGCTGCGTTCTCACTGGAGTACAGGTGATTTCACTGTCTTAACTGAAAGACAGAAATCGGTATGTAAGCTGACGTTCTGGCCAATCAACGCACAAAAGTATTGCCATGTCTCAGCCACAGTCAAACAAAGAGACTTCATGTTTCCCTCTGACGGTATAGTATGTGACAAGGTTCTCTAGAATTGCTATAGTCTGTCCTTAAGAGGCTTTTGCAGCATTTAGTAACACCTTTCTGTTATTTACAGCTGAGGCGCACCAGAAACACATGCATATGCATTCACACTGCAGTTGCTCTGTAAATGTAGGCAGACCATTACTTAGAGGAGTGACAAATTCGAATGTCAAATTAATCAAGCTGTGGTTTGATCTGCTTGTAGCTCTATTTACAGCAATATTACATACTGGAAATCAAAACACACTGATACGATAACAGCAGGCCATACTCAATGTTTTAAAGCTTTATTTATTGGGAGGAAGGGTTTGGTTCCCTAGGGACCTTGTTCACCAAAGAACATCAGTGTTAGCCTCCATAGTATTCAAGGAGAAAAAAAAATATAGGACTTTACACTACTCTCTGGCCAATGTCATCGGCACTTTACAATGCTCAGCATCTCTAGGGGGAGAGTAAAAGATAAGAATCATTTAACACAGACAGGCAGAGGATAGGATAAAAGTAGAGTAGAGTAGAGTCAGAGTCGAGTAGAGTCTAGTCGAGTCAAATAGAATAGAATAGAATAGAATAGAATAGAATAGAATAGAATAGAATAGAATAGAATAGAATAGAATAGAATAGAATAGAATAGAATAGAATAGAATAGAATAGACCTTCTGCTTTATGGAGTCCATTGCCGTACTCTCACCACTGTCCAAGGTATAATCACACCCATCCAGGATACGACTATACCAATACATATCGATACAGCTATACTTATATAACTATTTGCACAACTTTATCAACTGCTACGAAATGTCTTTGAGTCCATAGGCAGTGGAGGGTATATTAAGCAACATTTCTGTCTGAAAACATAAAGATAGTTTGTTGCTGCCTCCATGCCCTCTGCTATTCAGGCTCACACTGGGTGGAACTCATGTGGAGCTCTGGGTTTATGAGAAATAGGAGATAGCTGCCTTTAAATCATCTGCTTACTAAGTATTTCCAAAGGCATAATAGCACTTCGTTTTGTTGCCTATGGTGTGGTAGTACCTATAGATGTGCTAGGCATGCTATGAAAGCGGAGGAGAACATATGGCCTCAGCTTTGAAGAGCTTATCAAAACAATATCAGCTTCTAATGGCTGTACAGATTCTGTCAAAATGCAAATTTCAGCATGTATTTCAGTAATAAGCACAGAGAACCCCCCATATATTTACCAGATCAACTCATATACAGAAACAGCACAAATCTTAGACATACAGAATTGTGGTAGGTCTCAGTCATCACCCACGTACTGCTTGCTGACGTGAATTGATTCAGTGGTTTGTGATGACAGAATTCCATCAACACAAACCTTTATTTCAGTTCAAGCTAGACAGATTTACATCCAAGTGATTTAAATCAATTTTAACTGTTTTATACATGTGCAGTTTATTTATTTTCCTGAAGGAATGCTGGGTTTAGTAATTGCTAACTGTTAAGACACACTGTTCTGTAACAAGTTTCTTCCTGTGTGCTAAAGTTAGCACTTCATTTTGTTAATTTGGAGGTTATACTGAACCTACACAGATTTACACGTGCAATTAAATAATTATATTGATTTATTCAGGGTCCTCATGTTTACATTTCTACTGTGTCAGAACTTTTTTAACTGAAGAATTATTACTTTTTATTTGTGATATCAATCAAGCTCTACTTATAAGAACATTTGAACTCAGTTTAAATGCATGTAATACATTTGTGTGGAATTTCATCAATTATGCAAAACTACCCTAAATGCACAGGATACTTCAGGAAAAAAATCTTGATTTATGAAAAGGAAGCATTATCTGTAGATAGCAAATTGAGGTGACTATCTCTGGCTACCATTTCCTTAAATAGCCTAGAATTTTTAGATTCAGGCTCACTTTGTTTCTTTTCTCTATATTTTAGGTTTTGAATTCCACTCACAACTCTCCTTATCATCTGTCCCAATTTCACATTTAAATTAAATCAACTTACTTTTTAAAGAGAAAAATATATTCAATTTAAAATTGTGTTTTAAATAAAAGACTGGTGTTTTGGGGGAGGATTCTTATCGTGACATTTATCTATCTGTTATAAATAGCTTTTTCTATTATTTAAGTGCCAACAGCGTGCTCTATGCTGTACAAGCCAAGAAGCCTAGGCAGTCCCTTGAAAACGAATACGCTTTTTAAACAGAACAGGATAGAACCAGTGCTCATGTAACCTCCTTGCAGTGTGGCCACAGCTGATGCCCTAAAAAGCAGCTTCCTGACATTCTGTGCTGGAGATGCCAGTGCTAATTTTCAGACCATGGGACAAGAACACAATAAGATGGTGGAAATCAATTGTCAAGAGAAAATTCTGCTCTTGGGAGGTGATCGAGGAAGGTGACTAAACACGGCACTGATTTTGATGCACATGAAAAACCCCAGTGATGGTTGTGGAATGAGACTGCACTGCATGATCACTGCTCTAAAATCAGGAGGAAGGAGGGAGGGGAGAAAGATTTTTCTTTGCGTTTTTCACAATGAACTTGTTTGCTCGAGAAAAGAAGAAGTGAAGCAAAAAAAAAGCATGCATGTCTGATGCTGATGCCTAATGCACTGGAGAAATTGCTCAAAAGCAGTTCAGCCCTGAAGTGAAGCTTGCTTTCCTCATATTCTGTGAAGTCCGAGATTCTTTGCATTATATACATGTATATATATGCAAACACACATACTATATACGCATAGTATGCACACAGACCCCTTTATATATATCTTTATATAGATCTATGCCCACTTTTGTGTATTCTGTTACACAGGACTGTTGGTTGGCATTGATTTTCACTAGAAGGCACACACTTATGATAGCTTCTGGCTGACAGGACCTACCCTTCACTAAATGTTAGAGGGAGTTTGAGTCAGTAACTCAGGGACAGAGGGGTGTAGGGGGGTTAACGTATCGGCCTTAGTACCTGGTCCCATCTTTTCTCTCTGTTGTATTTACACGTCCATTATGCTGGTCATGGTCTCCTAGCTTAAAGCTGTAGTTGCATGTCTAGATAATTGCACACAGGGAAGGTACTTTCTTTACCATTCATTTGAAGTATAAATGAAACATAAGCAAGACACAAAAAACAGCACCTAGAGTGTAGCCACCCTGACACTCCTCGAGTTCATCCAGTACAAAACCGCTGTGTTACTGTCTCCTTAAGACTCATGTTTGTGGGATTCAGACATTATGGGCAACATTTAATTTAAACAAACTACCAGCTAAGCCTTGTCTAGCAACCAAAAACATCTTGTCTGGTTTAGACTGTGAAAGCTGGAATTAGAAAACACAGTTTTAAGTACAACACTGTTCAGGTGTAGAGGGCTGTGGCACTTGCACATGCACACTGCTTTGCAAGTGATCCTTGGGGCAACTCTCCCAGGCACCTGTGGTTCAGCCCTTCTGTCCTCGTACTGCGTCACCTCTTGCTTTTAGAAAGACAGCTACATTTCTGATGGGTTATTATAGTTCAGGTCATCTACCAGTTGACACATGGATATATAGTTAAGACTATAATTAAATATCACTCCTGCCTAGAATGGTTTAGAAAACCTGTGCTGACTTCTCTGACAATGTTCCAGAGAAGGACAAGCGATCACCTGAGAAAACACCTTGTCTTTCTGTCCTCTTCATCCTGTGTGGAGCTGAACTGTTACTGGTTGGTGGCTTACACTCGCTTGCAAAAGGGCACCAGAGCAGCAGGGCAGTGATCAGATAGGTATATGGTGAATTATAAATATCTTTTCCTGTCTTTCTTCTAGGTCAAAGTAAACATGGGGACTACACAACGTGGACTGGAAGACCTGTCAAAGAACCTGTTTCAGGATGGCCCCCTGGTTCTTCAAAGAGAAAAAAAAAACACATTTTTTGTGCTAAAAACAGACAAAGAAACAAACAAAAAGCTGATTGAACAGTGAGACAAAAAAAAATGGACACCTTCAGCCCCTCTTTCTAACAGGTACTAAGGGACATGCCCTGGACCCCCACCTCGGACCTGCTGCCTCCCAGCACCAGCGGGCCAGAGCAGAGGCGTTGGTGCCATTTTCTGGCTCTTCCCTACCCCGGCCACCGCCAGCGCGGCCCATCTGGGTTTGAACCCAGTTTGACCCATCTGGGTCCCCATCTGGGACATGAACCCAGCCAATTCGGTGCTTTCGGAGCCCCTCCGCATTCCTGGCCACGTCGAGTCTCCTTAGTCAACACACCACTAAAGATACCAGGATGACCTTGCAGCAGAAGTCAATAGCGCGTTGTTTGCCCTGAAGGCTGTACAGTTCATACTTGCCTTAACCCAACTGCGTTGCACATCAGAGAAACTCCGTGCAAGCTTTCTGAAGTAACGTCCTTTAGGCTCAACACGCTGCTGTTAATTCTGAATGATTTCTAAGTCAGTGGTTTTCTTCTGTTTGGTTTTCTTTTGTTTTCATGTCAGGGAATAAGGCTCTGTTGCTCCACAGCTCCAGAGCGACCAAGTAGAAAACTGCCAGCTGTCTGAGAAGTCCTTTACTTTTGAGGCTCCACAGTGGTCAAGAAACAAACAGTTTATAATGGTTAAAAAAAAAAAAAAGAAAAAGAAATGAGACCTTTTGGGGTCAGGATGGGGAAAGGGGTAACATAAACTAATAGTTGAACCTACTGGAAAAAAGCAGCAGAAACAGTGCTTCTTAACCCCGCTGTTTTTATTTATCGCACTGTAGGTGCTTTTATAGCTATCTCTAAATGTCTTTTACTAACTACAGAGACATCTGCAGATTTCTATCAACAAAGGCCAACTGAATATGTACTAGCTACGTTTACTCTTTTATATCTAATTTAAACTGAAAATTCTCTGCAAGTGAGCTTTTTTTTTCTAATTGCACCATAAGGGATCCATAGGTTTTCTTTTTTGGTTTCAGCTGGGGAGGGCAGGGAGGGACTAGCTGAGTTGAAGCAGTATTGGAGACCTTTTTGTGGTATACTTGGGGGATCTGTTGTGTGTTAGAACGTGTATTTTATCTTCTTGTATTATTGTGGCTGAAAAAAAACTGTGCTGTTACGTAGTTGGCAACAAGATGCCTTTGGGAATTTTGTTAGTAGGTCAATGTGTATATGAAATACTCTGAACTCCTAGGAACATATGTTTTCTTCTACATCTGATCTGTATTTTCAAGCACTTAGGTGGCTTTCATTAGGTAAAACCCAATATTTTGCTCAGGCTTTTCAGAAACTTGGATTGTCATTGTTTCTTTGCTCAGACCTCGCATAGGCAAACGCACGCCCCTACCACACCTCGGGTGGCCGCATAGCTTTTGAGGGCAAGAGGGAAGGTCAGTGCGTGGAAAGGCTCGAGCTGCTCCCGAGCATCTCCTCTGTCCTCGCGGGGCAAACCCTCGCACCCTCACGGCTCCCGAGCTCCCCCGGCCCGTGCGCTCACGCCACCCACCCACCCTGTACGGACCAGTGCCCTTTGCTGTGTCTGCATGGATGTACCGTGTCACAGCTCTGGACGATGACAGAGGAACAGGCATTCGCCAGCGACAATGAGCTACGGGACGTGTTCAGGAACGATACGTACATTTATTCAGTGAGATTTTTAGAGAGAGAGAGAGATATATATGTAAGTGTGTGTGTGTATGTCTACGTATATAAAATACACAGGAACAACTATTGACCGGGGCTGCGTAACCCAGGAAGCACCTGAAGCGCAGGGCCAAGGGCTCCGGGGCCAGATCCTGCTGGGTATTTCCTGCGTGAATTAGGTGCGTCCCCCAGGCCTGATCCCTTAAAGCATTCACTGCTGAGTTGGATCTCAAATTTAAATTTTCCGACTTGGGTACCTGAAATTCTGAATTCCTCCTGGGTAGAGCTGCTTTTCACCCCCTGGAAAATCATGCAACTTGCGAGTGCCAGGCTGAAATTTCCCATAACTTGAAAAATTTCAAAAGTTTCTACTTTTATGTAGTATTAAATATAGCAGCTATATAGTCTCAAACACAATGTAGAGTTTTAACTGGAATGAAAACATCATATCAGGGTATTTTAGCCTTCCCTGTACAACAGTTAATCAAAATCATATTCCTATAAAAATCATTTTTTAACATGAAAAGAAACAAGTTTAGGCACCTAGGCAGTGATCCAATTTTCAGAAGATAATTTTTCGTACCTTTCAGTGATTTCCCACAGAACGGTGGCTGCTGGTAGTTAGTAATTTTAGAAGTCAGACAATTTAATGAAGTGTCTACATGTAGTTTTTAGGCCTGATTTTAATTTAGAAAATTTTGGCCTTAATTTCTCTGTATCTCAGTCTACCCATCTATAAAACAGGAATAATATGTGCTTCACAGGCTTTTTGTGAGGTCTGAATTGTTAATGTTTGTAAAGTGCTTAGGAAATAGGAAGCACATCTAACTATTAAAGAATACAATGTAAATGCGTATTCATATATTACATATAGAGTAGATATACACACACTCACATATACACAGTATACATATATATATGTAGATACATACTTATATGAAGTTGGTATTCATAACCCTGCTTAAGTTACAGTTAAAGTACCACCATTAAAAAGAAATTAGGATTGCTGACTACTAAACTAAATGATTAGTGGACAGATCTCTTCTGGAAGCAGTTTAGAGCACAGTAATGCGAGAATATCTGGATGACATATTTGATTTGTACAGCTGTATCCTCCTCAAAATCCAGTAAAGAATGTTATTTTTCTAGGCTGGGCTTTTGTTATAAACTTAAATATTCAGAAGGCAAGAGATACAATCCAAATGTGTCTTTTCTTTCTTTTCTTTTTGGCATTTGTTAATTCTGAATGTATTTTTAACAAAAGTGATTTTTTTGACTTACTAGTGTAATTTGCATTTAAAAAAAATAAATGGAAAAAATATAGGTTTCCAAGCTATTCACGGTCCCCTGCTGCTATTCACAACTCACAGGAAACTTAGAATTACTGTTCCCAACTGAGCAACAATGCAGGATAAAGAATCCTATTACATTTACATGATGACAATCCTGATCTGTGCAGCGCATGGATGTGACAGCTCTGAATAGAAATTGCCAGGTCATGACACCATTTTAACTCTGTCATAGGTAGCGGGTATTTTCATTATCTCTGACACTAAAAGGCTTCTTTTACAAGGCTGACTGCAATAGCCTCTTCACTTAGAAAATGAGGGGGTTTTGCCCACTCATCAGGAATTTTAAGCCTGTGATAGGTTTATGGTTGCCAACAGTGTTAAGTATTGCGAAGTAATCCTTGTTAAGAGGGAGCTATGTAACATGGATATTTCCACTGCATTAATATTCCTTTATATGCTGCTCATTGTCCCTACACTGAAATGATGAAATCCTGTCTTAGGCAACGTCTTTATAGAGCTCACATACACTGACAGCTTGCCTGAGGTCATTTAATAAAGGCAGAGCGGAATGGTATACACTTTGAGATACTCAGTCATGCTCTCCTAAGACTATCTCTTCGAAAGAGAGTTCATTAATTATTGGTGTTAGGATTTTTTATGCCATAATTATAGTGCAAGCGATACTTTCCAGTCAGGTATGGAGAAATGGTTTGTGCTCCACTTGCTTAATGTAAGTACTGGTTGCAACACTCAACTGCCGTACAGCATTTTGACGAAGGATAGCGCAGCACGTATTGATCCCTGGATGTCTCCGGATAGGAATGGCTATTAACCCAGTGTCTGAAGGTTTTGATCATTTGCACTCTCACCCTCCATTTGAGCACACCAATAGTAGGCAAAGCAAAACTCCACACAGCATGAATCCTTCCGGCTTGTAATATTTTTATTTCCAGTCCTCTGTTTTCTTTTTCAATACAGTTGCTCCGAGGTTGAGGGTTTTTCTCACAAAGATGGAAAACCCAATATGTATGTATTGCTTGCTTGCTTTCTACTGAGGTGTCTTTTCAACATAGCTGGGATGCAATTGAAAGACTTTTTGAGTTTGTTTTCTCGCCTGTCTGAATCAGGCTTCACCCCAGAGCGTGTGGATTGGCGACAGACACTACAGTTTTTATTGAAGAATCGATGGATAGAAATACTGCAGACAGCACTGCGTCCACTGCTCCTTGGAGAAAGACGTAGACAATTGCTATGCTAATCAGTCTGCTCCAAGCTATGTACAATACTAAATGTAATTACCATGCATAAAAGAAACCGCCCTTTAGACTGCAGTTACTCATTCACATATAGAAGTGACGCAACACAGAATGAGACAGTAAAGGATGTTTCCTTTCTGTAGTCACTAATACACTTCATCCACAGTCACAGACTGCAGGAATTGGCTCTCTTTGGTCTCTTGCCCTGACAATCCCTCTGTTCAGGCCTTCACCAAGAAGGGCAATTGCAGCCAGTGGGAGTGGTGACCTTTGCATAGCTGGGTGGGATAGAAAGAAAAATGTTGTACCAAATGTGGAGTTTTAAGCAGCATTATACACGCATTCATTATGCGTATCTCCATATGTACAAAAGAAGGGTCTTTCAAAATGTACTTTTCCTCTATCTCTCAGAAACCAGCTGAGACAGATAATGTCTTTTACAAATGTCTTCCAAATCCTGCCGAGACCACTAAAAAGTTTTTAAATTAAATCCAATCAAAACACCATCTTTTCTGTTCTCAGTTGAGTAGAAGACTTAGTTCTTGGGACTTCCAAATGCCTTGGGATTATTATTTTGGATAGGTAAGAGCACTGTAAAACCTGAAAGTTAAAAAAATTTCTTGTGGTCATTTCTGATTCAAAATTAAACCTCCTGCTCAAAAGCCAGACTTCTGCAATCACCAGCAGAAGACGATCTTTTTTTCCTAGCTTTGCCTTCATCCTGCTGGGAAATATGTTGTACGGAGCTAAACATGAAGAACCATGTCCATATTCAGTTTGTGCTCTTCAACAAGCCTTCTGTTCTGCCATGTATGTTCGTCACCCTTATTTCATATATACTTCGTTTCTTTCTCCCTGTCACCATCTTCTTGTCCCACTCAGTCTCCCCCTCTGTCTGAACACAACCCCAGATAACCTCCCCAGATTACATACTGCTCTCTGTAACATCTGTTGTTTCACATAATGACAGTGATGACAGTCATGGAGGATGGTGTCACTATGGATATGTGCAAAACTGGAAGAAGAGGAACCACAAAGGTTACGTACGTCCTCCAAAGGCCTCAGACACAGTGAGGCGCTCAACAGAATGGTAAAGGTTGGCAGTGTTACAGAAGCCATGAGGTAGAGCAAGCCCTAGTAGGAATCATTTTCAAATGTGCAATTACATTTGGTAAAGCTATAGTTCAGTGAGTGCAAAGAGACTCATAAATATCCAGAGCTACATAAGGCACAGGTGAACTAGAAGAAAATTCATAGAAAATGTGTTTGTGAACACATTGACTGAATCAGATTCACATTTCAGTCTCTTCAAATTTGTGTCAGGTTTTTTCCCCTTGCAAACATTTGGACGGCTGGTTTCTATGCACGCAGGTGAACTTTTGATCGTAAGAAAACATGTAAGTATGTACAACTGCATTAATTTACACGAGACTCTCAGTCTTCATGCATCTTTGTGTATTTGTTGGCTAAATGTCGGCTTATTTCTCTCGGTCATACATACATATGCACATACATACTGGTTAGCCGGGTATATTTCATGGTGGGGATACAAAACCACACACACGGTCTCTCCCCTTTTCTACTTAGGTTTTCCTATCCCTCCTCACAAGAGATTCAAGCCCTGAGTTTATTTTTCAAATGGGCACTCCATATATTACAAAAATTACAATTTCTCATACTCACTGGATGTACAAGCATGGTGAAACTTGTGAATACAGTAAATAAGACAGTCTTTTCTGCGGAGAGTTTATATGCTAAATAAAGTAAGTAAATGAGACCATCTGAATTGGGGGTGGAAAAAAAAAAAAGAGAAATATGATCTCACAGTCCCACTCTGCTGTTAAATTTTGATTAATCAAAAAAGTGTGTGCCAAACAACTTCAGGGAAAGGAGAAGGGTAGGGAAAAAAGGGAACTTGGAGTACAATTATAAGGTGATATGGTTAGTTTAAGCATGTACATATGAGAGTTGAGGAAAAGAATCAGGCAATTATATCTCACTAGAGTATCCAATTAATTTATGATAGCTCCATATAGGGTTATTATATCATATCCTACATTTTAAAGGCATCTAAAGCAGTAGCTATGGAAGAAGAACAACATAGAAGGGACTGCAAATTGATGCCATCACAAAAGGTTGATGGATTGATTCAATTAATCAGTAAGTCATTTCTAAGAGTTCTGCAGGGATTTATTTACCAAACACTTACATTGTTTATTTTGTTCTCTGGAGGGTATGTGTACTGTCATTTCTCTTCATTATTCTTCTTGTTTCATTCATCAATTTCTGACAAACATTTTCATGCCACTATGTGGCATGTTAGGCATGTAAATTGTCCACATTTACTGATTTAAAACAATACACTCCAAGCCAAAAAATTTGTTTATTCCCCTCAGGTCCTGAGAAATACTAGCCATCTATAATTAATATAAAGACATGTTTTCCATTTAATCTTTGCTTTCACTGTCTGCTCAACATGACAGGGATGTAGGGTCTTGTCTAGTAGTACCATGGGGGTACCTGCTTAAAATATAACCAGAAACTTACCGTGAAAAACATTTTGAACACTGTTGACACTAAACAAAATAACTGTTCCATCTTTGTTTTGGCCTTATATTTTGTAGTTCAAATCCAGGAAAACAATGCAAGAATGTTTGAAGAATGTCAGCAGTTTCACTGTGTTTTCCATAGGTTTAGATAAATTTCCTGTTTTAACGTTGCTATAGTATGTGCTTCAAAGTCAATACAGAGAAATGGCCAAATAAGATCAAATCACAGATTACAAAACGGCAGATGCTGGGCACGACAGAGGTCTGTGAAGGATGAAGAACTGAAACGGAAAGGAAACCATGCTTTGAAAGTGCTGAGTCTCACTTGGACAAACAATTTTACTTTAATCTATCAGGAACACTGAACCTCTAAATAAATAAAAAACATTTCTCATGTGTTCACTGCATACATATATGCAGTGTGGGTGTGATTTACAGGCATCTGCTGCACTGGCCAAAATCTGACCCCATTTTTAGGTGGCTAGGAACAACTTCTCAGGAAAAGTAAATGATCACGGTCCCCGTGACAAGAGCCATGGCAGCCTGCACCGTGTGACAGCCTTCCCCAGTGGATTTAGGAGACTCCATCCTACCTAATAAACTGGAGGGCATCAGAGGGATGAAAGCAAAAAAAAAGAAAGTACAAAATTTAAAGACTAATCAAGATGCTAGCAGAGTGAAATCATGGTACAAGTCTGATTACAATGAAGAAGTTCGTGGTGCAAAAGTAATGGTGGGGAGACTGCCAAAACCAAGGATAAGATGTCAGAGGAAACCATGTCAGTGTGGACGAAGGGTTGAGCCCTATGCCAGATACCCTCGCTGACTTAAAGGAGTAACAGTGCCTGGACTGCATGAATGAAGATGTTTGTGTCTGCGAAGATGATCTGGCATCGAGAAAGGCAGCACATGGTCCCATTGTAGGTGGTGGTAACACACAGGCAATGGTTTCAGAGCGCCATATAACACATGGCCAGCACCATTTGCCCCCACCTTCCCATTTTTCCCTGTCCATCAATTTGGTTCTCTCAGGATTGTTTCCAATCATGCAAATAGTTGTTAGAATTCTTGCTATTAGCTTTGACTCTTCTTAAATTACTTTTTATATCAACAATCAAAAACTGTTTCCTTCTTCCTACCAAGTTTGAAAATTACACCCCTAAAATAAAATGGGCTGTAGTCTTAGGTAGAAAATTTTTAATTCTATCCCCAGGCCTGGTTTATAACAGACAGATGGACCCAGGCATTTCTCAGTGGTACCCAGTGACAACACTAGAGGCAATGTGCACACTTTGAAACACAGGAGGGTCCCTCTGAACATCAGGAAACTCTTACCGTGAGGGTGACCCAGCACTGGCTCAGGTTCCCCAGAGAGGTTGTGGGGACTCCATCCTTCGAGACAGTCAAACCCTACCTGTACATGGTCCTGGGCAACCTGTTGTAGGTGGCCCTGCTTGAGCAGGGGGGGTGGACTGAATGATTACCAGAGGTGCCTTCCAGCCTCAGCCATTCTCTGATTCTGTGATTCTCCTCTCATGTAAGCTACATTTGTTTCCCATCGGAAATATTCCTAGCATCTCAAGAGGATGCAAAAATCTTGCTTGCTGTGCTGAGGGAGTCTCAGAATTAATATTTGTAGTGAAAATAAGAGTTTTATGTCTATTTAAAAAAGAGCTTTCAGGAAAAACATCAGTTTCTAAAATGCATTGGTTATTATTTTTCCCTTCTTTGAGTCTCCTGCAGTTGGCTACCTGGATGAAATCCCAGCTCCATTAAGGTCAGTGGGAATTTTGCTGTTTGTTTCAGTGAGAATTAATGATCTTACTCTTAGCACTTAAGATGCCTGAATGATTTTCTTTGCCTGAAAAACAAAACCCCACAGCAATTACTCCCAAGAATTTTTAAATACTTTACAAAAATTCTGATTTTTTTCCCCTTTTATGCTCAGCATTTGCAAAATGCATGGTCTGCTGATATAAAAATTTTAGCTATACTCATTTGTGCTGACCTACATAACTTGCTCATTGCCTCATTGCCACACTTGTGCCAGTAAAATCTTTCTATCATTCCCACTCGTCTGTGTATTTCATTTCATGTAAATGAATATCACTCCAGGGGATTAGCACCCTGGGAGACTTTCTGCAAAACATGAGTATTAAGGAGGAATCAAAAGACATTTGCATAGCTATTTGGCCAATGTGATAGTGGGAATCTGCTACATGACCTCTTTTACCTTTATAAATAAATATTAAATTTACACCTACAATATTAAATACACCTACAATTCTTGGTGTAAGTATTTCACGTCCTTCTAGTTTCTCGCTCAAGAGCACAGAGCTCTTCAGACTTGATAAGTTTTCCACTGAGCAAACTAATTCAGCAGCCAGGAAATTTTTGCACATAAACAGAAAGATAAAGCACAACCTCAAAAGATGGCTTAATAATATCCAGTGCTTCTGGAAATGCACTATCTTTGCCAAATGCATCACTCAGTCTTTTGCACAGAGTTTCTCCTGTGCAAAAATGCCTCTTGATCATTAATTCACAGCCTGAAATGTAATTCCCGATAAAACTCTGCCCAGGTGAGACCCCCACCCTGACAGTCACTGACATGTACAACCTCATACTCCGCTCCGTGAAAGGAAATATATGAGAAACTAGCACTGCTTCTTCAGGCCCGTTCCCTTGAGCCTGTCTTTCTCACACCTGGACGCTTGAGAACTGATGTCCCACGACAGTCTCGGTTCTCATGGGAGTGTTGGGTAATTAAACTGAACTGCTGGTGAGTGCTGATTAAAATTAAGCAGGGTCTGTATGTCCTTAGCATCCAGTGCATCGGTGGTGCTGTGCCACCTGAGCGGGGACAGCTCTAGACACACACGGGGCAGAGCAGTCCTTCAAGCAGAGGCAGCCGGAAAGGGTCTACCTCCCGGCTCCCTGCTCCTGCCAGAGCCCTGAACACCCGTGCCCTGCGCTGGCTCCGTCACCAGCTGTACCCGGAGGTGACCAAGGGTACAGTGCAAGAGGCCACATCCTCGTGGCACCAGCAGGAAAAGCAGGCCTGGCTCTGCGGGAATCACTTCCCAAGTCTCTGTTTTAACTCAGATCATGCCTTTCTTTACAGGAGAAGCTGTCAGACTTTTGTCTGGCTGCAGGTTTTGTATTTGAGGTGACAAAGCCCTGCCTCATCCACTCCTCAGAGACTTTGCACTTGCTAAAGAGTTAGTTCATTTAGAGGAGGGAGTTTTGGCAAGCAGGGACAGCACTCCAAAACTTTTGCATTAGGAAAGCTACAGCTCAGGTGCACTTCTGAAAAATAAGCTTTAGGTGAAAAAAATCTAAGTCACTGTTTGAACTTGAATATATTCAAGCCTTTTTTATGGATGTGAAGACATCTTTAGTCGTGCATAATTATTTAGTGTTTTATTGCTTTTATTACTGCTTATTGATGTACTTATTTGCTATAATTATTTATTATTTTATAATCCCCCATTTCAGTCAGTACCTTTTACATTTAAAAAAATCAAAGGTAATAGCAGGAAAAATTGGCAGGAAAGCATTGTAAAACACCAGAGGACTTCCATGTTAACTATCAGGATCAATCTCAAAAGCCATCCCTAAGCTCAGCCCTGGAAGCCATCCAAAGTATGGCCAGAAGCTCTGTTTAACTCAGGTTGTTAAATTGCGTTTAACTGGGTTGACTGGTCACTCCCCCAGATCATCTCCTAGTCCTATTGCCTTTGCTGTATCTTGCTCTCTTAAGGGCTCCAAGCTTGTGAAACGGAAGTTCATCATTCAGGCTTTGGCCCTGAATTATTCCTTTTCTGCACTTGACTCTTCATCTGTATTGTCCATAACTGAACCTGGAAAGAGAGACCAGACAGATTCCTAGAAGAACCTGCTGGCACGTAAAGCTACAGGACTTTCTGGGGAAATATAGCCCCTCAGGCTAAGCCTTCTCAAATATTACAGGATTGTTTGTCATTGTAAAGAATTGGACTCAGCAGCCCAAGTTGTCCCTTCAGGCACCTTATTTCTGTGATGTCCATGTGGAGAGCTAACGTTAACCAAACCCCCAGTTTCACTGAGAGTCAGTGGATCGTAAACTCTTCTTGGGTATTTTGCTTCTTAAGCCTTTTTGAAAAGCCCACTAATGCTTATTTTCGCTTTCAAATTCCTATGAAATGGAACAGAAGGACCTTTGAAAATCAGTGCTCTGTGATTAGACCCTGTGGACAGGTACACTTCGCTCATCCAGCTAAATAAATGCAGTAATTTGATTCAGCCCTTGAGTTTCAGGGCACCACATGTATTACACTCTGCTAACTTCCCTGAGATTTTTCACAGCTTGTATGGAAAGAGAAAGAGAAACTTCATCCACATCTGCGCTGATGTTTTTGTTTTGCCACTGGTGACTTTTCTTTGAGTTCCCCATATATCAGATGCGTGTCTGTAATAACCAAAAGAGCTGATCCGCAACAGCCCACCCACCGCAACAGTTTGCACAATACTTTGTTACCCTCTAACTCCATCACTTCAGAATCCCTTCCTCTCCCATCTGTCCTAAACAAGTGGGAAAGGCTTTTTGCTAGAAAATGTATTTTCTCAAAGCTCCTCTCTGGAGGAGAGCATAACAACTCTGCCTTAAGAAAAATGCTGTTAGCCCTTCCTGTGTGTCAGAAGGGAAGCTGCTGTTAATTATAACGAAGATCCTGTCAGTTATCTGAATTCGCTGGTAATTCTCGTAAGATCCTGAAGAAAGTGAGCAAACACATGAACAGGAATGTGCCCGCAGCAAGTCACTATAATTCCCTTCCCAGCTTCCTAAAACCTACAGCGGGCTTACAGCAGCCGCGGCTTCGTGCCGCAGCCCACGAAACACCTGGGGCCGGCGCGGGCAGCCGGATTCAGGCTAGCAGCTGTCTCGACACAGGCACATCCATACCAGGCGAGCAGTGCGATAGCTGACGATTTTTTGGATGTATCTGGAGCATACTGGAGATCTGGACAACAGGGGGGAAAATCTGTCACTCGGGTTCATTTAACCTGAAGAGCTAAGTGGAAAAAAAAACCCTTTCTAGTCCTGCTCTCTTAAATAAAACAGGATGTGCATTCAAGTGTCGCACCAGCCTCCCTGGGGGTTTCGGTATAGCCGGTTATACTGTGCTCTTTGCAGGATCCAAAAGGACAGAAATCTTTCTGCTGAGGTGCCTATGTACGGTCAGTGTTTTTGCAGAGCTAAGTCTTCCCCAGGAACCGCTCCTGTAAGCCTGGGCGCACAGGACACGCATGTAAACCAGAAAGGACTGCTCCACATGAAACCGTCGTTACTGCAACCCTCACATACCTCTCAGGAAGAGACAGCTGGCTGAACATGAGCCGGCAGTGTGTCCAGGTGGCCAAGAAGGCCAACAGCATCCTGGCCTGTATCAGAAGTAGTGTGGCCAGCAGGAGTAGGGAAGTGATCGTGCCCCTGTACTCGGCACTGGTGAGGCCGTACCTTGAATACTGTGTTCAGTTTTGGGCCCCTCACTACAAGAAGGACATTGAGGTGCTGGAGCGTGTCCAGAGAAGGGCAACGAAGCTGGTGAGGGGTCTGGAGCACAAGTCTTATGAGGAGCGGCTGAGGGAACTGGGGTTGTTTAGTCTGGAGAAGAGGAGGCTGAGGGGAGACCTTATCGCTCTCTACAGCTACCTGAAAGGGGGTTGTGGTGAGGTGAGTGTTGGTCCCTTCTCCCAAGTAACCAGCGATAAGATGAGAGGAAATGGCCTCCAGTTGCGCCGGGGGAGGTTTAGATTAGATATTAGGAAAATTTTCTTTATGGAGAGAGTGGAACAGGCTGCCCAGGGAGGTGGTGTAGTCAGCATCACTAAAGGTGTTCAAAAAACGTGTAGACGTGGCACTTCAGGACATGGTTTACTGGACTTGGTGGTGTTGGGTTGATGGTTGGACTTGATGATCTTAAAGGTCTTTTCTAACCTTAATGATTCTGTGATTCTGTGATCCTGTGAAGTATAAATGGGCATTCAGGGGGGTGAGAGTGTAAAATGCACCCATCTGAAGGCTCCTGTCCTTGCCAAAGGAGCACGAAGGGGGCTTAGTGAAAACAAGAACCCAGTTCAATGCTCAACAGAAAGGTGGATTAAGTACCCTCCTTCTTCAAGATTTTATTGTTATTCATAAATAACAAGTGCAGTAGCTGATTTTTTTTTTTTCCCCCAAAATACACAGCAATGCCTATTTGGCCAGGGTTTGAAAGACAAAGCCGAACGTGACCGTGGAACCTCACTGCCAGGTGCCGGAGCACAGCAGCTCTCTTACCCTCGCTGGGGTTTGATACGATTCACATTCCTGCACAGAGGGCAAAAAAATTAGGGCAGGGAAGGAAGAGTGGCAAGGATTAACAGACAGTGAAGAATGCAGTATATTCAGTAAAAGCTTAATGAGAGAATCCCATGGTAACCGTCAGGCTTTAGCTTTTGTCTGCAGCTATCTGCAGAAATGCCACCGGCATGTGTGTGGTTTGCTGCTGACACTTTCCATTAAAGACAGAACATTTGTGAGATGGTCTGGATTACTCACAGGCTTGGAAATGGGACATAAAGCTTGGGGCATGGCATGTGTACTTCAGCATGGTGTCCGGGAGAAGACAACTTCAAGGTATCAGGTAGCGTATACAGGAGCCATAGTATCATATGGGCAGTTAAAATGCAAGACATTGAGTTTAACCTGCTTTTAAAACAAAAGGATATTATTTTCTTTTTCACAAAAGGCTCACCAACCTTTGTACAATCAAAATTTCAAAAAATAACTTCAGAAGCGTCCAGCATTTTTTACTGCATATATCACATTTTCTTTTTCCAAGTAACAAGTACCATTTAATATCAGGTACCAGGCCATTTAGTAACTGTTGGAACTAAGAGTCCACAGCCTCTTCTCTTTATTTTCTCATCTTCAACAGCCTGACCTCACATCATGAATCACTGTAATACAACTGTATTCTGCCACACTCTGCCATAAACATGGAATCGGCAGATGCCAGCCGGTGCACTGCTGTGGATTAACTGTGGTGGCACGTATTACACGGGGAGCTGGAGAGTCTCACTGCAGAACCTGGGAGTTTGGGGCGCTCACGAAACTGTCACTGAGGAATTTGCTCTCTGACAAAGTGTTTCTTTACACATCCGTGGTGGGTTTGCAGGTCTGAGTCACACCAGTGAGTCACGCTGTCAGCCAGGAGTAACGTTACGTGTTGGAGTCAGTACAACGCTCAGGTCTCGGGGCTTCTCCACGTCTCCCTGTTGCTTGCTCCCTGCTTTTGGCTGATAGCAAGGGATACTTCTAACCAGCAGCTTGGCAGTCTGTGTTACCAGTTCTTGTTGGATAGTAAAGTGCCCTGGATATAATCAGCATCTTCCAGGGTCCTTTTCCAACCTGGAGTGTAAAACGTTTAATATTCATCAGGACAGCCTGAAATTGCTCCTGAGATGGAAGAAAAGTTAATGTTAAAGAAGAGATATTTATTCTAGAAAGGATGGACAAAAGTCAGGGAACTATTTATTGGCTTTGGGAGTACAAAGAAATGCAACAGCAGCACACCCTAAAACTGTTTCATGTACTGGCTGAGGCTTGGGCTGTGTTGTCCGATTTGCTCAGCTGGCAAAGCTGACATGACAGTTTCACAGTCATCAGAATTAGGACCTAATTCCTTAGACAGATCACCTCTCCTGGGTATTGTCTTTCCAGATAAGACCCTAAGCTGATGTAAAAAATCTGCTGCTGTATCTTCTTATTCACAAAGCATCCCTTGGACTGGAAACACACCCCTTCCTTCATCCCATTACTTGTAGTTTTGGTACTTAATTGAAAATTGTGATACCAGCTCTGAAGTCTCATGTTAATGCAATGTTGTCTGTCACAATGTAAACCTCTAATATGCAAAGGTGCTTCAGAAACCCAACGAGAAACAGCCCTGGGCAACCTGCTCTCTGTGTCTCTGCTCAGTCAGGGGTTGGACCAGCCCATCTCCAGAGGTGCCTTCCCACCTCAGGCGTTCGGTGATTCAGGGTAACCTGTCTTCTTGCTGGGCAGCAGCAGGCATCCTTGGCAGTCAGTAAGCAGAGCTTTTCATGCAAGACTAGCATGGTGTTTCTTACAAACTCAGGGTCTATATACTTCTCTGTTACAGAAGTTTAAGCATACAAAATTGTAAAACATACTGTGCCAGAATCACTGCTTGTAGAAGATTTAAATCAGACTGCAGCTTAGTACCTGCCATGAATGCACAAATGGCGATGAGAAACAATTTAAGCTTTAAGACAGGAAGGTGTCTGGAACGGACAGTACCCCAGACCCTGCCTGTGAGATCTGGACGACCTTATCACAGCAAGTTGCTACATCTTGAGATCCTGTGTAGGTTGATTTCTCCTAGACACCCTGAGGAGGTGTCTGGTGCTGTTCCGCTTCTTTCTTAAGAAGGGTACCAGCAGGTCATCAACAGCTAAACAAGGAAAACAAGTGCTAGAAAGGAGATGTGTGCATGGCAGAGGAAGATCCTTAGAGAGTGAAGGAGTTTTAGAGCAGGTGGAGAACCAGGTGAGTATATTTTATATCAAGAGAGAGCCTGATCAAGTTTTACAAGATGAAACCATGAGTTGCCTCACTGCTTACCCAGATGCAGGTGAACACAACTTTAGTTTCACATGATGTGACAGTGAAGTTCACTCCTTCCATGGGTAACACAAGTCCAGGCATGGGACATTGAATTTAGGAAGCTTGCTGTGTAGACTAAACGTCTCATGTAAGTAAATACATCTTTGGAGCCTCTGAGCAAAAACTCTGTATGCTTTCACAGGGAAGATGAAGCTCAAGGAAACCACAAGGTCTAACTCAGGGTTAGAATGCCAAGAATTAATGTGGTTAAGCCGTGGAGGGGAGGCACCTCAGCGGATGCTGTTGTAGCCCCCCTGACTTTTAAGTTTGCATTTTCTCCCACGTATGCATCCAGGTCTGTTCTGCACATTCCTGTGTATTGCCACTGGGTCAGCCGTGGAGCGTGTGGGCTGCGAGCCGTGTTGCCTGTTTTCTCCCAGAGGTGGGTGGCTTGCTGGGAATCACCTTCCACATGTCACAGGGCTTGTGTGGTCACCACCTGCCGTGCTCATACTGATACAAGCAGCTCCTAAGCATCTGCGATTTTACCTAGAGAGGAACCTCTTCTTTGGCTGGCTAACACCCAGCCTGGGGCATTCACTTATCTCACTGGAGTGGCACTGGCCCTTACAATCCTGTTTCAGAAGGGATTTTATATACTGCCATTTTCGTCATGAATAGTATTTCTACTTTTTTCCCCTCTGTTCATTCATCTGTTTCATTTCAGCTGACGTGAGGTTTTGGAAAGGAAAAGACACCCTTTTCACAAGGGTTACAGCTTTGTGCTTTCTGCTTGCTAGAACCTGTCAGGATGAAATGTTTGACTCCAGAGGTGCATTTTAGTAGCTTAATAAACAACGAGGTAGCACTCTTGACCACCTTGAACAGTATCACAATCTGCTTGCTGATTTTTGTGCACTTCAGCCAGCCCCTGGGTCGGTGGGCAGTGCCGGTGGCTGCCTCTGCCCCTGCCCCTGCCCGTCTGTGCGTGCCTGCGCATAAATGCAACGCCAGTGCTTTGGAATTTTTCAAACGTGCCCTGTAGTTCATTGTGTGAAGTGAGGTCGTTATTGCTGCTTTAGCTGGTCAACATCCCCTTTGCGTCACCCAGTCCAGAGATCAGCGATGCATTGTCTGTTGGAGCTACTTTAAAGATATTTTTGTAATAATAATCTAGCATCAGGTTAAGGATATCCTCTAGACCAGTCATCCATTGCTCTTGGGCTCTCTAAAGTACATCATCTGTTAGCATAAGAGCCTCTGCTTCTTCCTCTAGTAGTTTTCATAATGAAAATATCTATTAATTCATGAATGCAGATTAACTTATTCACGTTTCAGATGTTGCTATACTCGTTTTATTGCCATATGAAAGAAAAGGATACAAATCATCAGCACATCCTAACCATGTCTAGTCTTTCACACACATTTGGGACCGGTGAAGCACGTTTGATCCTCAGACTTCCCATAACATCATTGTTAGATCCATAAATCTTTTCCGATGCCTGGAAGGAGTTTTCTTCAGTGTCACTACTTTCTTTCCTTTCATTTTCCAGGTTAACTTTGTTTTTTTACACTCTAGAAGTCCTGACAGGCCTGGAGAACTTGTTTTTGGGCAAGCTATCCTGACCTATTCTTTTAAAAGATTCATCACATTGATGCTTTCTATTTTTCCTTAGAATTTCTGCTCCCTTTTTTGCAGACACCAGTACATTTTGCTACAGGAATTTTGCTTCTGGGCTTGTATTTCACTTTGAAGTCATGCCTTTGTAGCTTTATGATCATGTATGAAGTCTAGAAGGTGCAGAAGCTTAAGATTTGTCAAGAATATCCCCTAAGGTTTGTGATCTGTTCCAGCTGTACTGCACAGTATGTACTGACATCCAGTGAGAGTGGTAAATTCTTTTCTATTTGAGTATAATTTTCATGTGATAGTTCTACACTCTTAATCCTTATGGCCCCAAAGTGTCTCCCGCAAAATAGTGCTTCGTCTACTATTTACGGCATATCTACCTTTTCAGTGTTGTGACCTGAATTTCTAGGAACACATCCTGGAACACATCCAGTGACTTTTTTACTGCCATTTATTATTGTCATTTATTGTGGTTTAAAAATGATACAGTCCCTGTGTTCTCAAAGTTCTCATCAAATTTTCCCAATAAAATGTGCTTTTTGCTTTTTATTTTGGGCTTCATAGCAGGGATCTGTATCAAACTGTGCTAGGTAAAGCATCATGATTAATATGGATTCTGATTTTTCCACCAAAAAGTTGGAGATTTGAAAATGTTTTATTGTCTTCACTTTGTTTGAACAGGTCCAGAGTTATTGTTTTCCAAGGTCTGATCAAAGAAACTCATACAGCACCAATTTTTTATTTTGCTATGATTCAGTTTTAGATGGCACTCCATCTTACAAGTAGAGCTATTAGGTTTTTGTTGAGTGTCTCCATATACTAGACTGTCAACAGCAAGGACTACAGCTCCATCTAATATTTCACTGTACCCTTTCTGGACTCGTGCAGATGCTATATGAATATACCAGAAGGCATATTCTGGAAGACCCATCTTCTAGACAGACGAGTGAGTGTACTTTGACTCCTTCTTTGTCCAATATGACACAGTGTCCAGAAGCAAACTGTAATTGCTGAAGAGGGCCTGTAAGTGATGTGCTCTAGGGTGGTTAGACTGTATTTGGGCTGTAGAGAGGAAGAAAAGACAAGTGAGACACTTGCACCCAGGGTCATGTCCTGTGTGATCACATAGCAGGAAAAGGGAGAAGTGTGGGAGCTGCACGGTAGCTCAGGCTCAGCAGTCTCCTCAAATTTGATGCATGATTTTGGTAGTTACAGAAGGCCCATGCTCACTTATCTCATGCTGGTGTTGGTAATCTCAGCTGCTGAGGTTTCTCCCTTTCTCAGTTAGGCTCAGCCCTATGTTGCTGTCCCCTGTCACTACTGGCAGTCTTTATGGCACATCTGCCAGTCACGCTGCATTTGGAAGCAGCTGAATCCTTGGAGTCTGGGAGATATCAGAGATGCTTTAAGCACACCAAGAAAAGATTCCTCGATCTTTTCTGCTGGAAGACCAGTTGATAGGTATCCCATAGGCTATAAAATTGATATCATGCTTCCTGATGCTAAGACAAATGTTCTTAGGAGCAGCTCTGCTGTCATACCTATCATGCAGGCATCAAGATTTGTCCAGATACTTACACCTAAACCTGCATTTCCCCAGCATGCCTTCATGGCATTATCAGCCTTGCTGATATAAACTATATGAATGTTGTGGCTTAGACTTGACATTCCGAGTTGTTCTGCCAATTCTGGTAGACCCATTCAGGTAACATAACCACATGGCATAAGTACATTTCCTCATGCTGCATTGCAGCAACAGTGAAAGTGGCTGCGCTGTTGCTAAATTCTCCATCCCTGCTCTGCAAGGACCTTGACTGTGTTTTTCTCTGTGCCTATGTTGTGCACAATACTTTGCTCTTACACACTTCATGAATATCCTTATCTGACAATGCTGGCACAGCTTTCCTCCTCTATTGCCTCTTCCACCTTCCAGCAAAGGATGGGTTGAGGTTGGCAGATGTCCTGAAATTCTAGACAAATGGTCACTGCCCACACACAGGGCAGCTTTGTCTCCTCCTTAGAGCAAGTCCAACATAACCAAAGTTCATTAAAACCACTGGGTATGCAAATCTGGGCAAGCAGTGTATGCACAGCCATTGTAGAACACGTGCACGATGTGTCAGGTGATTGCTGTTGATACACTGCATTTGTATGCTTCTTGCCTGGGGACTTTTGATCAGAAAAATGCAAGGCCCCTAGCCAACAGCAAATTTATCTGGTCTTGGAACACCAACTGTTTGGCAAGAAGCCCTGCTCAAGGTATTTTTCTTTGAATGATGTGATCTGGCTGACACTACATGCTTCCTGGGATTGTGTTCTACCACATGCTTTCCTTCAACTGCTTTTCATACCTTGATGTTGTTTTCATACTTTTTTTTTTTAAATTTACACATCCAGTTTCAGGCTACATGGGTCTCCATCATACATATTCCATTCTTATGACCCAGGAAGTCATCTTTGGCTCCTTTCCTGTCTTCCTCTTCATATATTCATTGTGTCCTCCCCTGTCTGAAATTGCTCTCTTCTTTCTCTTAGAGATGTTTCATCCGACTACTGCAGCTGTTGTCACTTTGTTCCTTCTATACATATTTTCCCATTTAAATTCATTTTTTTGCCTGAGATGCCTGAGAATGACTTCTTTTGCATATCTGTTTGTCTCTCTCTCTTAAATAGTTCCAAGAAAACTCTTTGCATCACCTTCAGATTGTTTCCGTTCTATTTCCTGCAGAAAATATCACTTTGCTTGTGTGTGACAAACAATTTCCCATGGTTCAATTCTGCTCTGTTACCAACACGTGTCTTGACGAACTCTGACTAGACTTTTCTCTCAGCAGCACTTTTGGACTTTCTTTCATCCTAACCTGTAAGTTTTGTATGGACATCTCCAAACTTGTCATCAAGTAATTTTGCTTCTTCTACCAAACCCTGCCTAAAATACTTTTGTCCTAGTCCTAAAGGTCTAGTCATGAATGGCTAATTAGTTTCTTCTTATTTTTATAAGGAAAAAATTAAACTCTTTCTTCTGACTTCTGTAGATGTCACCTGATGTTATTGTCATTCTCCAGTTTTTCTTCCTTCTCTTTGACTGCACTGCTTTTCACTTGTGCCAGTTTTAGTCTCGGCACTCTTTCAAAACATTTCTGTAAGGAAGCACTATGTTTTTTATTGGTGGAATTACAGAAAAATCAAAATGACCTCCCTGTGCACACATGACATTTCCAAAAGACAACAATTCAGTGAAATGAAGATGAAATTTAACCAGTATTATGCAAAGTCAGTTCTCTTTGAACAGGACTTTTGGCCCTGACAAATTTCAGGTTTTTAATTCAGAGCAAGAGCAGCTCAAACTTTACCTCAATACCAGTCATCCTCAGTAAACTTATCACAGCTACATTTACACCCTACCACTAGTTCAAACAGTGGTTTGGGAGCAGTCTTTGTTCCAGAGAGCCATATGAAAGCAAATTCCAAATTGTCTCAAAGCAACTTATGAGGAAACATGAAAGCGTGAGCTGAGCAACTCAACTCTGGAGTATGCTGGTGGCTGTTAGGATGATTTAATGGCAGGAAAATAGCTCAAATTTCCCTGTAACCGTGGTAATACAGTCTATACTGCTGATTACCAGGTTGTCATCTTTAATGAAGTTGAAAACATGCTGACAATTCAGTAATGTTTTCTTTTCAGCTGTACAAATGCTGTGGCAACAGATTACAGCTGGATGGTAAGTACTTAAACAAGAGCATTATAAAAAGAAAAGAATAATTGGGATGAGAGGAAAAGAGAGAAAAACATGAAAATAAATTAATTTAATGAAAAATAAATACTTTTCATTACTCTAATATTTAGAACTACAATAGCAGAAAAAATAGACCATGACATATTCCCTTGTTTTACGGTACTGTTTTATGTACCATTTTTAATGCCATCTTTCTGTTTTTATTCTTCTTTCACTAGGAAAAAAAGAAGTAGACAAATGAAATTCTACAAACTGTAACTGTTAAGTAGAATGGCACACCAAACATTTCACTGGATGCATTTTAGATAAATGTTGCCATTATTCTGAGTTCCAGCGTAATCCATAGTACCTTAATTTTGTTATGGTGATGTGTGCTTTGGAGATTTAAAAGTCTGTCTTGAGGTCAAAGATTCTAGTGAGTACAAGCACAAATCTCAGCTCTGATTTGCAGTAGAAATTTAAAAGCAAAATTTAATTAAATCCATTGCTGATTTCATGGAGGTATTTTCACCTCAGAAGGTGAATAAAGGTGTTCAGTGAAGGATACAAAGTAGGAACAACGCATACACAAAATGGTTTTGAAAATACCTGCAGAAATTGAGTGACTGTGTGTGTTTGTCCATTTGTGCATGTGTATGCATGTTGCAGGGGAGAGTTAGTTAATAGAAGTATTGTAAATGACCCATCTATAAAGAATGCAATTCATCTCTTATCTCAGTGTTTTCCAATAGCCAGCCAAGTATACAGTTCTTTTAAAAGGTTGGTAAAATGAAAAAACTTGTCCTCAGTATGGGGTAGGATACAGATCCACAGTCTTTATTCTAGCTCCTGGTATAATAATACGTAAAATAGGTTTTACCTACAGGAAGGCTTAGGATCCTACACTAGTTTCTCCACCCCTGATTTTCTGGTCCCTTGATGATGCCACTGACCAAGAAGCGGGTACAGATACATTCTCCCAGACCTTGCTAGACCACCTCTACCATCATTGACCTCAGTTCAGGATAGAAAGTGTTCTTGGGAGCAACTAAACAGCTCTACAAAGAGTATATGGCATGTTGGCCCCATGCAGAAGATGTCTTTCATTCCAATAGGTAAGAAAAAATGGCCTACAAAAAATTAGTATATGCCTCTCTTGCCTAAGCTGCTCAAAACAGCTATCACACTGTGCATGAACAGTGTCTATAAGAACACAAAAAAAATTTCAGTGCAGCTGTCCAACCATATATGCATCATGCATAACAGGTTCTACATCAGGTTCTACAATCAGGTTCTACAGCAACAGTACCATGGCAAATACAGCAGAAACCTTCATTCATTTCTGGGCAGTTACAGTGCAATAAATAATGAAGTAACTGGTTGTATATATTTCAAAATGTCCTAGATGTCTATCAAGGTCATTGAAATGGAATTCAAATAATACACATTTTAAAAAAACAAACACAGGGTAGACGTTGTAACAGAAAATGTTTTCTGGGGTGAAGAGAATGGTTAATTTGGGGCACAATTGCAAGGAGAATACAATACAGAAGGCCCTTGATTAATGCTGTTTTATAAAATTTAACAGAAGTTCCTGTGCTATATTTCTCTTTTTCTGTTTTAAAAGTGCTAATCGTAAAGTATATTTATAGCAGAAAGCTAAATATTCTCCTTCCATCCAACCAAGCTAGCAGGCAAATTACCATGCAAGAAGAGTTTAAAGTTCTGGTATGCTGCTATTTGCTATGAATCATCCACAGTCTTGCTATCTGACACCCTGTAAACAACTATTTTAAAAACAACATCAGCAGTAAATACATTTAATTCCCAGAAGACCCACTACAATTGCTTTGCTTAGTGTCAAGGAGTCTGATTCACAAAAGAAACAGTTGGTGCTTACCTGTAAATCTATTTAGCAGGAGAAGGCAGGCTTTCAAGACTTGTTCATCAGTTTGATATCGGATTTATTCAACTTCTTTGCTTATCGTGGGAGGAAGAAAAGGGCTTTCTTGGGCTCTCCTGAATCATCCATCCACACAGCAAGCGCAGGTGGTGGCAGCCCGTGGCTGGCTGAGTGCCACCCCGCCACCAGCCTCCGGAGCAGCAGCTCCCGTAAGCCCCGCACCGGCAGCGGCAGCCCCTGGCCAAAGGGGCCGGGAGCTCCGCGCCAGCAGGGAACAGCCACAGCCTCCCTCGTGCCCAGCGACACCTCGCAACCAGCTTGAATCACCCGGTCGCCTCTTTTCTCCTGGCTAAGGGGAAGACATTTTGGGCATGAGTTGAGAGGCAGGTTCAAACTTAGGCTGCTGGATTTACAGTGCGATGCCATGTTTGCTCTGGCACGTGTGTTTGCAGGTTGCAAAACAACTGGGAGAAGAGTTGGCTGTTTTTGGAGTAATCCAAGAGACGGCTTACAGATGCACCACATTCAGGTACTTGGAAATTAGTACCTCCTAAGTACCTCCTCCATCCCATAAGACATTTTCTAGCAATGGCTGCCCTGCTATTTTATACAAGATTACAGTTTAATACAGCCTTTGGAGAACTCCATGTTTAAAGGGCTCTGGCAAAAATCAGTTGGAAAGGGTTGTCATGTTATGTTGTGGCTCAGGTTAAGTAACACCAATCAGTCAGGTCTCTGACCAAACAGACCTCTGTCATACTCCTTGGCTCTCCATGATTTCTGAATTTTCAGGGCATTTTGCAGGCATCCATAAGCAAACTCTGTCCATGCTGCAAACTGAACAAAGGCTACGTAGTTGTGATCTACTGGTACTTGAGCTAATTTGTCTCCCCCAGCTCCTGTCTGCCTGCAGAATCATCTGAAGACATGTGCATAGTTCATTTTCCCGTTTGTGATCATTTTTAGCCTGCTTACCTCAGAAAACAAGGCTTAAGCAATTCTGCAGCCTGTGTTTAAGTGAAAACTTTTGAATTTGTTTGAAATAAACTGGCCAGAGGGGAAGAGCTCACAGTTCTAGGTGAGTCCTATAAAGGTGGGGTTTTGGGTGGAAGGCATTTCTAGACAGACAGCTGGGTAGGCTTGAAAAGAAATTAAGGGAGTGGCTAATATCACCCTTCGATTTGGCATCTGCAGTTAAGACAGATACTAAAACCAGATTTCATCAGTGCTCAGAGATCAACGTCTTCAGCTCCCGTGACATTAGACATTATGTGATGCCCAAAGGATGCAGTCGGAGACGTTGTAATGCAATGTAAGCACATATTGCAAAATATATTATGTAAGTTTTGTATATTGTCAAAATTTTACTTTCTATATTTATTTCAGTAAAAAGTTGTTGAGGACACTGTTTCCCAATGATGATTTGACTCTTCACAGCAGTAGCACCACAGGATGCTCAGAGCAATAGGATGAACAACCTGACTGTAACATAAAATCAGTCATTTTGTAAAATGCTTGAATGTTGTAGATATTTAAAAAAATTAATGTATTGGGATATTCTGCCTAATATACACCTTGGTCATTTTAAGAAATTATTTGTTTCACAACTGCACTGTCATATACATAGCCTGAACTTGTGAGACCCTGGGAGCGGTTCAGCTTTGCTGCCTGCCATCACCCATGGGTCTCTCTCAGCTGTGGCGCTTCCCACATTGCTGTGTCCCACTGAGCATGCTTTAAATTGCACCCACCGCTTCACCAGTGTCTTACTGTGAATTTTACTGAATCGCATTTTGTTGTTTTCCTAACCTGATCCAACCAAAGGATGCTAAAACAAACAAACAAACAAACAAACAGCAGGAAAAAAAGCCTGTGATTTCCTTTATTTTTATGAGATTTGGGGTCAGGTTGTTACTACTGTTTGCTTTTTTTTCTTTGTCTTCCTGCGTGTTTGCATTTATTCCCAGTATCTACATATCTCAGCAATATGTCTACTATCAATGTAACCCCTTGCTGCATGGAAGATAAAACCCCCCCTGGTACTTGCAGAGAAGATGAGCTGTTACCAGCCCCCATCTACAGTTAAGGCTGTGTAGCAACCTCGTGTTTTAACCCTAGAGACTCTCTGTTCCCATCCTGAGTTTTAGCCAAGCAACAATTATAACCTTTGCACCTCACTTTAGATTATTCACTAAGACGTTGTTAAATGATATCACTCCTCAGGATGGCCAGAAGCCTTTGGCTTTGAATGGGGTACATCTATATTTACTGTCACCCTTCGTTTATGGTATTGCAATCAGCTTTCAGTCTGCATGACAAGTTTTTCCCTTTCCAAGTCAATTTGAATTAATTTTGAGACTACAATTTTGTGTGAGACTGTAATTAAAGGCAGGAGTGCAATCCAAACATAGCGTATCTACAGCTTTTCCTTCACTCGTGAATGCTGTGATTCTATTTTTAAAAGCAGTTAATGACTGTGGAAGGTGTATTCCTTCCAAACTAAGGCTGCTTGTTGCTTGTAGCTCTTTTATACAGGAAGAAGAGAGGAACCAGACCCAGCAAGTATGAGCAAAAGAAGGCACCTCCTGATGTCTTTTTGATCTCCATCATTCATGACAGCATCAGAGTGTCCTCAGTGTTAAACCACGACGCAGGAACAGCCCCTAGCATGTACCGTAGACAGCAGTAGCTGGGACAAGGAGCAGTTCTCTCTCAGCCCAACACTGTATGCCTTTAGACAGACCAAAATGCCTTGCCTTACTAAAATAGAAAGCAAAATAAAGAAACGGGAAACTTAGACCTTCCATTGAGCTCTTCATTATTTGGTTCCAGGTTCTTTTGCACTCAGCATTGTGCCTGTGATCTGATATTCAGATTAGACTGCCCGAGAGAGCAAAGCATATGGGACAGCCTCATCAGAAAGCCAGCAGCCACTCCTAGTATTACGTGTTAAACTAGTTTGGGGGAAAAATAAAATTAAATTTGCCTTAATATTTTTTATACATAAAACAAGCTTGCATGGATAAAACACCTTTGGATCTTTAACAGAGTGCTCCATATGCAGTCTGCCGAGACAACTGAGTCTGTTAGACCCAGGCTGAACAGACTAAACAGCACTTTGTATCTTGTGTATCGGGCACAAATAGAAGGATCTGTTCCCATTGGTCTTATTGTACCTTCTTTTGGGGTTTTGATATACTTTATCTTGATCCCATCAAGAAATCTTAATCCTGGTCCACAAATGTTTTTTACAAGAGCTAAAAGTATCTTATCAGCTCTCCCCTTGCTTTTCTTTAACAATCTCACAGTTACAGAGGGAATGAGACATGCTGCAGAGGGATTAACTGCTTCGACCTGATGGAAAAAGCTGTAGACTTACAGGTGAGATTTTAATACCTGTCTCTTCTCAGAAACGTAGTGACATCATGTCTGCTCACCCTCCTCATCGCATGTGATAGATTCACATTATTCATGGGATTCCCCCATTATCACCTTTTCCTTTCCCCGTCTCCTTCTTCACAAGGTATTTTCCAGTATACACCGTTAAACTGGAAAATGTAGCCTGTCGATAGCCTCAAAGCGTTCCTTGCAGCTCAGAATAGTGCTAAAGAGCTTGATATGAAATTACAGGTATAAACAAAATTCAGGCAAATCAAAATTGGGTCAGAGTTTTCACAGAGAAAACTACCACTGCAGGCCATGCTTGCAATCATAATTAAAGATTTATGCCTACCATTACTGAGGGTCTTTGTCAGAACTGCCAGCTTCTTGTTATGTCTTTTGTCCTTTAGAACTAAGAAAACTTTGGAAGGGTGGTAGCATCTGTGAAAATACAATCTTAAACCATATAAAGTACATGGTACTGGGTACTGAAACAGATAGTCTACTTACTGATCAAAAATGTCATAAACAGACATGGTTCTTGCTAACTGCCTAGTGCCATCTATTGATGAAAGAATAAAAGTTGAAGACATTTGTTGCAAAATGTACGCATGCAACGACCTTCATCTAGACAGCACAGGAGGGTGGAACGGGCTGCAGAGGCTCCACAGTACTTCTGCTGAGGTTGGGCTTTATGCCTATTCCTCTTCCCAGACTCAGAAGATCCCCTGGGAGCTGCAAGAGGCAGGAGCTGTCCCTGTGCTCACCACATGCCTTTTTACAGGCTCAGTATCCACCCCGCTCCTGGTAGCAGTTCTCCCTTATGCTCTATGTCAGCAGGGAATGGAGGGGTCAGTACTCCCCCAGGATCCATCTTGGACGGCAGGAGGTTTTTCCCATGTCGCACAGGAGACAACGGCAGCCATCTAGCTGCACTTTATTTCTCACCAAGTATTCTCATAGCTAGGGAAGAAACATTACAGGTGTGAATCAGTTCCAGATTGGGAAACCTATTTAAGACTCTGCACATGAGCAGAATGGAGCTATTGGTGGAATTCAAATGTTCAGTACTTTTACTGAGGCACTAGTGCACAGAGTCAAGTAATACACCCAGGAGAGCCCCACTGGCCTCCAGTTGCTCTTCCAGAAGGGCATGAATTTCTGCAGCTGGTGTGTCATACCTGCCAAGCCAGTGTGGACATCTCAAGTGACATTAGACGCTTGTGCTTAGATAACTGAGTCAAAGCACTAGACAATACCATCTATGGAGTTTTTTTGGTTGTTTCTTTGCCTCAAATGAGACAGCTGTGTTTGCTCTGTTGAATGACACCCTAAACACCTCTCACAATAGTGGAAGTACAGACACCAAGCTCATGTGTAGACATTTGAATTGAGTTGCCTTCAGCTGGAGCTGAACCTGAGCTCATGTGTCCAGAAAACATCCAGTCACTCAATACAACACCAACATGTTCAACAACTCCATTTAATTCTTTCCTTGACACCTCAGTGTGATTGATGCCCTGGCTCTGATCAGAGGCAACAAATACCTTCACTGAATTATTAAAGATTCCCATCTGAAAGGTTTCATTTACCTATTAACAAGGGAGAAAAAGAAGTTTTGGAAAGATAGGCATGAAGACTGTGGGAATTCTTAAATACATCTCCAAAACAACATTAGGAGCTATTCAATTCACAGCTCTTCCATTCTGTCTCCATCATATCGCAGGACTTGTTTACTGTTGCTGGAGGTAGTCAGACAGCAGAAGGCTATAGACAGCTAAGCAGTGGTGGCTTTATCTAAGTAAAGAGATCAGAGGAATGTGCTAGATTTTAAATTATAAATTCCAGACTGTTGTGGTTTAACCCCAGCCAGCAGCTAAGACTCACACAGCCGCTTGCTCGCTCCCCCCGGTGTGATGGGAGAGAGGATCAGAATAGTAAAGCAAGAAAACTCATGGGTTGAGATAAAGACAGTTTAATAAGTAAAGCAAAAGCCGCGCACACAAGAAAGCAAAACAAGGAATTCATTCACCACTTCCCATCGGCAGGCAGGTGTTCAGCCATCTCCAGGAAAGTGGGGCTCCATCACACATAATAGTTGCTTGAGAAGACAAACACTGTAACTCTGAATGACCCCCCATTTTCTTCTTCTTTTCCCAGCTTTATATGCTGAGCATGATGTCATATGGTATGGGATATCCCTTTGGTCAGCCTGGGTCAGCTGTCCTGGGGTCAGCTGTCCTCCCAACTTCTTGTGCACCCCCAGGCTACTCACTGGTGAGGTGGTGTGAAAATGAAAAGGCCTTGACCCTGTGTAAGCACTGCTCAGCAATAACAAAAACACCCCTGTATTATCAACACCATTTTCAGCACAAATCCAAAACATAACTCTATCCTAGCTGCTAGGAAGAAAATTAATTCTCTCTCAGACAAAACCAGCACACAGACCGAAGAGAAAATTTTGCCGTTATGTAAGGTAGTATTCAGAGACTCAAGGCTCTGGGAAAGTCACAGTTGTAAACTAGGAGTGAATGTGCATGACAGTATTGCTTTAAGGTCTGTGATTTGTATAATAAATAATTATGCAATAACTTTTCTTTCTGAAGCAAAGTTATTGCTCCCAGAGTGTTGCAGGCATGACGAATAAGACTAGACCTGTCCAGTAACCACAGGGGCATAGGAGGCAGCAGTCCAGGGCATGACCTGAGAGCAGGGCATCTCCTGTGAGAGAAAGTTATTGATAGACATTGAACTGGGAATGTACTCTGAGCTATGAAGAAAGATCAGAAGAACAGTTTTAACCTTGCCACTGCAGTATCTAGACCCATGTAGAAAATCAGCATGGAGACAGAGGAAACCAAGCAAGGGCCCCGAGTCAGCTGAAAGTCTTTCTGCAATAGCCACACGAAGCATCTGCAGAGCAGAAACAGCGCAGTGGATGATCTCTCCTAGTCCTCCACTAACCCAAGTGGTTGAATAGTTATCAACCTCCTTAAAACTGGTCAGATTGTTTTGCTGCCAAAACATGTTAGCTTTCCACACACATAGTTAAGCCCGTTCTACTAATTGGAAACCTTAATCTGTTCATGGCTAGCTTATTCCCACCCAATCTGATTGTGTGTGATGATAAAATACAACAGATAATTCCTTTCTGAGCTTTTAGCTCTGCTTCTGTCCTTGAATCACATTAGAGACTCTCAGCAGGTATGAGAGTCCCACTGAGCTAGTCACTCCACCAGGACTGTACAAAACAAAACTCCGTCTCCCAGTTTTAGTGATGTGCTATGTAAAAAATATAGCTCCAGACCAGGATCAAAATGAGCAGTTGCCAAGGCAGAATTAGTCTGGTTAATGAGGCTTTCATTCCAGAAAAATAAGAGAAAGTGTTTCCTCATAGCTCTGTTTCCATATAATAGCTACTTTTGTATAATGATCAGAGTAGGGTAAGATATTGTTAATGATTCAGAAGAACAAAGTAATAAAAAGGCTTGAGTAGCTTGGAGGGAAGAGAATGCACTGAACTTTAAAAGATACTTAAAGCATCTGTAAATAAGTTAAGATAATATTATATACAGCTCATGTATACTCTCATAAGAAGCACAAAGAAGAAGAGAGTAAGGACTCATAAGAAAGTAACAACCAAGAAGGACAAAAATACACATCTGCTCTTCCCCCCCACCCCTCCCAAATCTCAGTAAAGACAGGAGGGTTTCCTAAAGTTGTACCCTCTACAAAAACCCTGTGGTACTCTTTTGGCAAATGAAAAAGTCTTTAAAATGTGCCTAATGCTATATTGCATTCCTATGTGCTTTTTTAACTGCTAATGAATACCATGATATCCATAATGCATAACGTATAGAGGTATTGTTTTCTTCATATACATGAATTATTAGTCCAATTAGTCAGAAACTTTAAATGGTACAATGATTTTTGGTTTTCCCATGGCTTTTCTCCCTGACAGTGATGTTTAAAAGCAATAACTGAACATCACCAGCCCCCCAAAATCCAATGCTTTCACTAAAACTGAAATTTGTCCCCTATCTATTTTTCCTTCAGTCATAGCATAGAAAAGAAGAAGAAAACACTGGGGGAGAAGGGGAAGGGAAACCAGAGGAACGTGATAGGGATTGATGTTGACAGAGGAATGCCTGGGTTCCCGTCTCTCCTCTGAGCGCTCTCTGTTCATGTCATTCATGCCCATGTGTTACACAGTATGAAGTCAGTGAGCAGCCCTTGGAGACAAGAAGGGAAACCATGGGGTTATCCCAACTATTCAGCTACAACAGTGCTCTCTTTGTCTTCTGGTTCCTGTGGAGCGCTTGTTATTTCATGGGAAGCGGGGTAACTTCAACAGGAGTTTGAAGTTATGGTACTATGTGGTATGCTACCACTCCACAACTGGGCCAGAAGTTTCTGGACGGGGGGGAGAGGTTTCTGTTGCTTCAGGCAGAAGTGCCCTGTTCTGTGTCCCAGATCACTGTTTCAGTACTAGATAAATCAGGATGTTCTCTTTTGCTTTGACTTTTTAAGGTAAAAGGGGAATAACCAGTGTGTTTCTACAATCTGGCAGATTAGCTTCACTAGGGCAGGCATACAGAGGACCACCGAGCTTGGGGGTTTCCTGAGGATGACGGATGAGATGGAAAATGAAAAACCCTGTTCCAGAAAACTCTAGAGTTCATGTCCAGTTTTTGCTTAAAAATTGACTTAAATAATATTCTCCAAAATAGTTTTTACTCCAAATACTAACCAGAACATCTCCAAGCTGCAGCTGGAATTCCCAGGGCGCACGGTAGAGGAGAGAGCTGGTGTCTGGGAGGAAGCAGCAGCAAGACCCCTGGTCCGGCAGCCTGGTGGCTGACTGTCCTGCCAGCTACCCAGCAAAGCTGAGTTTAGGGACACTTTCACTGTGGCTGTGAGCAGCAGAAGTGACAAAGCCTCAGTGTCAGGGAGCAACACCACGTTGAGAGTTTCCAGGTCACAGCAGCTTCCTCCTGTCTGCCAGACCAGCTGTTAGCATCAAATGAGCTCTCTTAGCATGGACCACAGTTTGTCCTTGTTGACTCTTAGGGCCATGGATGGGTCGACAGCAGCAGTGACAGACCACTTCCCAACAACAGGCAGTAAATCACAACTTTTTTATGGCTGCAATAAGGTTTATCTCTACCATGGTGCTTTCTTAAACTGAAGTGTCACTTTGCAGCTCTTCACATAGATCCACATGTACTAACGGTGGAGTCACTGTCAGGGTGTCCTACACCAGGCTCAACGTAGGTCAAGCCCTCCCTCGTTCAAAGCTTGAAAGCCCATTCTTTGCGATCACATCCGCTGCTGCAGCCCCAGCAGAACGACACTGCTCTACTCCAGCAGTGGGAAACATGAAAGCAAATCGTGACAGCACAGACAGACTTATGATTGTAAATAATTTATTGCAAGGAAAAGCCATATTTAGGAGTGCAGTTGGCCTCACTATTTTAAACTATAATACAGTCAGAACCCAAATTCCTTACAGAGAAGTGCTGAAACTCTTTTAATCTGCAATAATGCTTCTACCACTAATGTTGAAGATAAAGGCTTCCGTTTCCCTTTTTTCCCATCAGAGTGGCTATTTTCCAAAGGTGACTTCTTTTTAACAACTCTGCTCTACAGACATAGTGTTTTGCACAAGTGTAATTCAGAAAGGCAAGACTATTTGAATTGCAAAATGTATAACATGATTTCTTAGACATAATCTTGTTTTAGACTAGAATAGATATATCTACAAAGTATGCTATTCTGCAGAAAATGTGCAGTAAGGCATGCCAGACTGCTTGATCAATAGGTACAAAATGCACCCTCTTTGGCAGTAGGTGTGTATATGGGTGCAATTCTGTTGATAAGTTTGTTGGTTTGTGAAACTGGACAAGCAGAGCTGATGGTATTGGTATACCTAGATGTACCCAAATCTTCCTATCAGAGAGAGTTTATTTCAGCTGATTAAAGCATTAAGAAACTTTCTGATTAAATTTTCCACACAGAGAAACCTTTTTTTATGCATTAAAAAAAAAAAACTCAGATGACCATGTGTTTATTGGTATTAGAAATGTCTTTACAACTCTTTATTGAGATACTATAGTGATACTGAGGTCTCAGGTGAGGACTGGCCTCAACATGTTATCTTTGATAATTCATGCGAAAAATTCCTCCAAACTTGGTCAAATTATAAGATCATCTCAATCCCACAAGTACAGCAAAGACTTGAGTTTTCAGCCAAATAATTTTAATATTCCACCTGCAGTGGTTTTGTCGTATCGCCTTGTGGCTTTCCCTTACTTACCAGATTTGATATGCCATGTCCTCAGAATGAAAAATATTTTTCCGTTTTGGGCTTCAGCAACTGTATTATATCTTCCCTTTAGTTTCTCTGCAGTCCTTCTGCTGGGGTTTTGTGGAATGTGAGAAAAGAGAAAAGACATTATTTCACCTCTATTTTCTGTATTTGTTCCTCCACTCTTTTTTCTTTTCACAGAGTTCAGTATAAGGGACAGACCTCTGAGGGACAGTGCGGTGAAGGGTAGCAGTATCCTTACAAACCTTCTGCTGCAGAAGGGAAACAGCGTGTAGTGAATGAGGTTGGCGGTTGCAGGAAGGGACAGAGTGGTCTCATGGGAAAGGGAATTGAACATTCCCCCAATTCTGGCAGCTTCAAAGCTGGGAAATGGATCTTGTAAAACCCTCCATCACAAAGTTTATTGAAACCCGGTTGCTCACTGCTGGGCACTCACTGTGCCCAGCATCTTTCTCTTCTGGGTACCCATCATGAGACAACCAGGGCCAGGCTTGCAGAAACACCAAATGCTAACCTCTGACACTTTCTTCTTCCAACCACACATCACCTCATCCTGTACTCTGATTTTTACTCTCTTTTTTGATCTTTCAGCAAGATGAGTCTTTCTGTGGGAATCCTGGAATTAATAATAATCCTTTATTATGAGGAGTATATATAACAATGAGCTAGAAGTCTATCAGTCTGGCTGGAGCCTATTTTAGGCTGAGTAATACTGAACAGTGCTAAGTAATGCTGATGCTACCAAGCTGAGAGTTAAAGTAATGCTGCTGACCCAAGAAGTAGTTGCATATAGTGTTACAGACACTATCTATTTCTAGCACTTGTTTGCAAGCCGGAACAGCTCCAGACCTGAGAAGGCACACGGCACCAGCTCTGTTGTACACGCCTGTATGCCACAGGGATAAGCATCCCATGAAAATAATGGGAGAAGAAGCAATGCAGTAAATTGGGATGAATTTGGCACGTAAGAGAAACTTCAGGCAGGGAACAAAAGGCTGCACCGGTTATCAGCTGGCCAGGAGTTTGCCGCTGCTGTGCTGCCTGTTGCGCTGCCTGGGTGAAGGAAGCCACGGTGACAGCGTTGTCTGACCTGCGTGTGACAGACAGGTCAGCCTCCCTGGCTGAGGCGGCTTTTGAGGGATAGCCACCAGCACAGTAAACGCAACTATAAAATCAGCTTCAGCTTTTACCTAAGGAATGAAAGCTGCCTGATTAAATCCCTGGTTTAATCTCTGATTCTACCAGGCAAGTTCTGACTGACCTTGGAGTGAGGCTGAAAAATGAAATCCTGCTACCAACTAGTTTAGTGCTTCCACCGGAGCCTTGACGTCGCTCTTCTCCAGCAGACTTTCAGAGGTGTTGAGAAGCCTGGGGGTGAAGGCTGGCATTTAGTAGACAGACAAATAAACGTAAACAGGTTCTAATAAACTCTCTTTGAAAATGAGATGCTTAGCTTGCTCAGGTATTTCTGAAAAACTCAGCAGGTGCTGATCTGTATCTTCATACGTTTCTGGAAGCAGCTTTTCAGCGGCTCACTTTAGCAGTACGCCACTAACACACTGAGGTGCAATGACTAAACTCACTACTAGCTACGAACTGTTCAAACCTGGAATAATGAGGTAACTTTTAAGTCCCTACACAAGCATGCAAGAAACAAATGTTACACAGCTGACTAAATTGCTAAATTTCTTGCACTAATGATAAATGCACAGGAGAGGGGGCTGTAGGACCAGATTGATTTTCACTGAAGGAGCCTTGGGAAAGCTGAACACACAACGATGGCTAAAGGATTATAGAAATAATGAGAAAATAGCTTGAACTTTAATGTCAGACTTTTTTTCAATGTTTATAAATAGTTTTGTGTTATACATAGCCAGGACATAAGGACTTTAACATCAGTGAATGCTCTTAATCTTACCTGTATGTTCCAACACAAAGATTCTTTACTGCTTTGTGTGCCACAAGCACCTTCTAGGATTATGAGATCAGCGTGATATAAGTGTTGGTGAGTGCAGAAGGGGAAGCTAAGTGGAAAACAGGCTCCTGAAACTGCTGAGATAGGTCAGCTTGAAAGATGGGAATTGGAGAGCAATCAGGATAATTTTACATTCATCCAGTACAGACACAGTGTTTAGAGACAAAAAAGAAAAATAACTTTCCTACCTTAGTATGTGTGTTCTTGTCACTGTTGTGTGCACCAGGTCTGTTACAGGTTGCTTCTCTTCAGACTTTTTTAAACTTAATTTGCAAATAGTGCAGCAATAATGGTTGCATCCCCCAAAAGTTACAACTTCTGTAAGATTATCCCCAATCTGATTACAACAGCTCAAACATTGCGCCATGTGATATCTTTCTGAAAGATATTCTAAATACTGAATGAGGAAGACGGCTTCTTAGCAGCAGATTTAAACACAGGAATCCACTATAAATGCTCCCTCAAGTATAAAAGAACTAGTAAAAGAAAGCTCCCAGCAACATTCACCAGGAGTGCCTATCATGACTTTACGAATAATCTGAACTGTTGTCCAGAACGGTAATATATGTGCTGATGTTTTGTTTCCCACACGCAGGATACTTTCTCTTGTTCAGACACAGTTTGTTTTCCCAGACTGAGCTTTTGGAGGCTCTGTCTTCTGTAGTGCCTGACTGATGGTCTCTAATGCAGCTTTAGCATTGCATTTCAGGTGCCTCTGATGCCATTATCAGTGAAAACACATATTACAGATCTCTTTTGCTAATATTTATGGTGTGCTTGGAATCAGACATTCTGTCTTTAAAACCAGAAAAGACAGAAATATAAATGTCTTCTTCCATTTCCAACTGACCCTGTGGAATTGGGGTTTTTTTCAGGTTTTATCACTTTATCTTCTATAGTAATGAGAAGCTGGTGCTCTTCATTGAAGGACTTGGCAAACAACTAATTCATTTAAGTGTTGTGGATTTTTTTCTACCTCAGAGTGACTACTTGAGGATTTTTTGCATTTTTTCCTAGAGACCAGTAATGACTCACGGTTGCTTTTTATCTGACCACTATATTTTTCAGCCTGAGCATACTTACAACTCGCGATGCATAACTGGGAGACCATCTGAATAATGGATATTTAGCATCAGTGAAATTCTATGCATAGAAAGGTAGTCCTGGACCTGTTCAGAGACTGGCAGAAGTCAAGTAAAGTGGGCTCCTCCTACCCTACCCCTAAACAAGGGCTTAGATGAGAGGGGATGACTTGCTTTCCTGTTGCAAGATATTTTCTCCATTGCCTGAGAGAAAGTCAGGACTAGACCAGATGCCCCCCTTTTAGATGTTCAATGTTAAATTAAATAAAACCCTTGGTCAGGGCTAAATCAAACCTTGTTTGAAGTGAAAAAAATCCCTGCATATTTACTTGGTAACTTAGGTAAATTTTGGATCTTATTTCCCTCCCAAGCCCTATTATGAGATGAGACAAGCTATGTCCCTTAAGGCTTGACTAAAGCAGATGCCATGGCTATTTTCATTTAAAAATACAGTGGGAGGAGGAACCGTATCCAGCTTTTACACAGCAGGTGACTTATTAGATAGCTCACTCAAGATGTGGGGGATCCACATCAAAGCAATTCAGTGGGAAACAGAAAAGCAGGCAGGCAAAGCTGTCATCCCTGACAGCATGATGACGATGAGCACAGCTCTGTTAAGCTGCGGTTTCAGTGAGGTCAAGTGATCATAAAGCACAATTCAGACAATCAAACACACCACAAGATAGCCAAGGATACAGATCTTTCATTAGTATTTGGTCTTGGACACAACTGAGGACATTGTAGCTGATGTGAGTTGTGGCTTGCCTTCCTACATCAGGGTGAGTAAATCCCTTAATTCTTCCCTGCCTGCATTCCTTGTTTTGCAAATGTGGGACTGTCCCGGCTATGCTTATACTGCTCGAAAGAATAAACTTCAGACAGCCGAAGACAGGAGAAACTGTGGCTCCTTGCCCACCTTTTACACCATCTCCCCACCCCCCGAGCCAGCCAGCAGCCCAGATGATGCCTGCAGACTGCTCACCCCGAGGGGCTCCACACGACACATGCTGGCTGCCCGGAGCCCGAGCTGGCCAGGGATCTGTCTGAAGGGGAGATTTGATCGTCTCTCTACGCACGGCAACTGAATATAGCAACATTTTTTGCTGACAGTTTCTCATCTTAGGTTCCCTATTCTTTATTTTTATGAGGTCCCAGTCATAAAGCCCCAATGTAAACTGTGCACAAAAGACGCTTGCAGAAAAATTAAAATAGTCTCACAGTATCCAGAAACGTTGCTGAAATCTCTTGCACGCAATCTCCTGGCACCTCACCTGTGAGATCCCTAACAAATACAAGCAAGCTAAGTGAGACCTGATTTCCTGTATTGACCAGCTGGGAGAGCTGCAGAAAACAAGCAAGCTTTCAGGCAGAGAAGCCCGTCTTCCCGTCCCAGGGAAAAGCTCCTGATTCAGAGCAAAGAAAGGCCCGTGTGCCCCAGACAGAGGCATCTGTCCGAGCCTGGAGGAATGGTTGTGTGCCCAAGGCCACGGTGCCTTTGCTCCAGCACTTGCCCAATGAGTTTTGCTGCTGTATCCATCAGCCTAAAAAAAGGTATTATTTCTTCTTCAAAAACTGCTGCATCTATATCCTTAGACTATCACAATTACAACAGCATTGCCATTTGTATAAAATAAAACTCTAAATCATCCCACTACCAGGGAGCAATTCATTCTCTGCCTCAGTCGCCCTTAGTCTTTCAGGGGATGAAACCCTGTCCCTTATTGCCCATGTCTGCATCCAGTGGATGCTAAGGGAGCATCACAGGAAACCAGAAGTTTCCTTTTGGAAACACCTACCTTCAGTGATCGTGCAGAGTTTGTTTTCCTCCCTCGTCCCTTCAGCAGCTGCTGAAAATTTTAAAGGTCTGTTTCACCTTCAGCATTTTTACACAATTCATGCATTAAGGAGAGGAGGAAAGAAGAAAGGCAGGAAGACAGGAAGGAACAGCAAGCACTATGCTACCCATGCTCATGGATTATTTTGTATAATGCTTGCTGTGTAACAGTCCATCTAGCCCATTGTGCTCTTGCTGAAAGTAGTCATAAGAGATTGCTTAGGGAAGGGTAAGAACAAGACAAGTATGTGCAATGCATACCTCTAATGCTCTTCCAGCCATCAATTATTTCCAACTTGGGGGCTTTCAGGGCTAGATATAGCTTCCATGCATTTAGTATCTCCTCTATGAACTTGTTCCAGAGCTCCTTTTAACATCTACCTATTTTGGTTGAGAAGTTAGATCCACGTCTCACAGTGAAAAGAATCACCTCCTTACTTTACATGCACATACACTGAATTTCATCTGCCATTTTGCTGCCAGCTCACTCAGTGTTATGAAGTCCTCCTGCATCCTACAATTAGCCTTACTACCTTAAACAAATTAGGGTCATCCACAGTCTTTGTTTGCCACTGACTGAACTATGGTTCTCTATGAATATGTTGAACAGTACAGATCTCTGGATGGATCTGAACTAGCTTGGTAAAGTCATCTTGCCTTCAAGGACTGTTTCTTCCAATTCTGCTTCCTATTCCTAAAGAAGTTTTTTATCTTTTCCCTTCTATGGTAGCTACCTAGTTACTGTATTTTAGATGTTTAGTCTGTTGCTAAACCAGAATATATACGGCAGTCAAAGTAAAAGATGGCAAAGAGTATACAAGCAGATATGCAAGCATGGGATCAAGGTGAGATAACAATGTTGATATGATCTACCAGGCTGTCTCTCCCAGTGCTTTCAGGGATAACTTCTGCAACTTCTGATTGAATCTAGCCAACTGGAGTCAGAAAAAGAGCATTCTAGGTTGATTATTGGGGAAAAAAAAACTTGAGGGCACCTAGTACTCCACCTTCTGAGGTGGTCTGCACACCCTCTAGGCTTAAGGGGTGACAGAAGCCCAAGTCCACTGAAGGACCCACAAAGCAGCGTAGCCTGATCAGCCTGGGTCTGCACCCCAGCACTGAGGCTGCTCATGCACATGCTGAGCTGCTGAGCTTCTTTGTATGTGCTACATGACTTCAGAGTCACGCTTCCCTGCCATGCGCAGTTGCAGAACAGCTCTGCGGAGATGTCCTGCTCACCAGAGCTGAGCCAACATGCTCTTCTCACCAGGGACGGGCTATGGCCAGAGTCAGAAGGTGCCTTCCCCACACCACCCTGGCAGAGACCTGCCTGGGTAGTGTGGTTACAATGGCTGGACTCCCCCCGGCACCTTGCCTCAGATGTACAGCATCTCCCCTCCCTACTCCATACTGAGCTCCTCTCCCTTGCTGGTGATTATCAGCTGACAAAATCTCCCTGGCAGCCGGTTTCTGCTGAGCTGGAAAAGCTCTAGACAGCAACATCGTACCTCGCTGGCTGGCATCCCACAAGTTTGTGCATCTGACTAATTTTGTGCCAGGGCAGCTCCTTGTTTTCCTTTCCTTCCCACACCCAGTCCAAAAGAAAATAGTCATTGGAGCTTATTCTAGCCAGCTGGCCACCTTAAACAGACACCAGCCCTGCTCATAGCCCAGATGAATGAATACTCAGAGCCAACTCCAACATCCATGTTTTTTATCTGGATACAAATACCACACTGCCCCACTCCACTGCCACCAGTGTATGTGCCATCTACTGTCAAATGCTCTGTCCTCCTCATCCTCACCACCCTCCTCTTCCTCCACTGGGCTTTGGCAAGCATCCTAGTAATGGTAAGGTCCTTTTCTCCTGAGCATGGCCATTACACTGGCATTCCTGGGAGCGAGGGCATCCTCTCAGGTAATCAGTTTTACTCTGGAGTGCACGGAGATATAGAAGATATATAGACAATAGAGGGAATGCAGGGGAGCAGGTTTTGGACCAGTATTTCTTTTTTGGTTCCATATGCACTGTTGAAACACAGAGCAGAGCCCTTGCCCTTGGATGATTTCAGGATGGCATCCCTCAATACACTCTGTGCAACTGAGGGTTTAAACCTCCTGCTGGACCAGAGGTGAAGTCAGGGTGGGCCAGGAAGGGGCCACCTTCAGGAGGGGTGACAGGTCCCAGTTTCCCTGGGGGACCCTGCAGTGCTGCTGGAGGCAACTAAGGAAGGCAGATGCCTGGGCAGAGCTCACCTACTTCTCATGGGGGCTGACTGGTGGGCTGGAGCAGAGGAGCATAGCTGTCCCTGCAGCCAAGGGAGGTTTCTTCAGAGGGTCAAACCTGGAAACATGCTAACCATAAGGCTTGCTCTATTTTCTTGTTAAATGACCCGCTTTAGTCTATTCTAGAGTTGCTCAGCAACTCTTTTGTCAAAAGCAGATGGTGTGACTTCTCCACCACCCTGGGGCAATGGAGCCTGCAGGGTGGCTCTCTCTGCGACATCGGGGATGACTTCACCTCAGCCTCTGTGGGAGAAAAGAACCAAGTTATTTTGGAAACTGAATAACAACAATAGGTTTTGTCTCTTGCCAGAAATAGTGTACAGTGTTTGTCTCCTGACTTGCTACCCTGAGGAGAGGACTCATGCTCAGAGCCCCAGCCATCCCACGCTTACCCTGCCTGTAAACCCAAGGGAGGTGTTCACAGCCGTGTTCCTGGCATGGTCAGCTCTGGCTGGCCCAGGCCTGGGTATACTTTTAAGAGTGGTACCAAGTGGGCTCCCCTGGGATATGAGAGGAATCCCACAGGTCTCTGCTTCTTGGGCTTGGTTTGCTATGGCTAGGTTTGCAAAGCAAGCATTCACCATGTAGAAGTACAGACAGGTCCTGAGGAAAACTCATGAACAAACCCTGCAAGATGCTGAGTTTATTCTACCAGGGCCAAGGAGAGGCTGGTACCAGCAGAGGTCAAGCAGATCCAGTTCTGTAGGTGGCATGTTCAGTTATGAGCTGACCATGGTGCAGACAAGTGTTTCTCTGTGATAATAGGACTTTGTGAACCAGGGTGGCAGAAATACCTGGTAGACACAATAGTACCGTGAGTCCAGCTGGACATTTTAATGCAGCATAAGGCTCATAGGACAGACACGAATGCTTATGCCTGGATAGACATGGGACATGCACAGTGATATTTACCTACATCTGTAAAGCAATTTGAGATTTATTGAGAGCTGCTTCATTCAAAGTCTTGACAAAACTTTGAATTATAAAACCATTTCTAAATAAAATAGCAGCATTGCTTAGCAAAACTGTTTTGGATAATGTACCTAGTGTCAGGTTGATCCCTGTATGACTGTGTAAACTTAAACAAGGAATAATTCTAGCTCTTGGACTCTTTTAGTAAGTTAAGTTAAACTATAGCTATGGTTCTTTATGACGTTTCAGCAATATAACAATTAAGAGTTGTTAGTATCATGTTTCTTCCTTTCCAAATTGAAAGAAACCACATTAGGACATTTCTACCTGGTAGCAAAGAAAAATAAAATTAAAATATGCTCTTTCCTTCCAGTGATGTAGTGACAATTTTTTTTTAAAAAAAAAAAACAACAAACAAACTGGTTGTTTGGTAAATAGGTCAACTTGCCTATTTTATAGGTAGCAATAAATAAATAATTTTTTTATTGCTCCACATTGAAGTAGATAGAATCCATTTACCCATGTTTCTCCTTGGCTAACCCATGGCTCTCCATCTTGTCCTTATACTCAATACATAGTCAGATATTTTCACTACAGACTCGTTTATTCTTCTTACTCTGTCACTAGAAGCACACTACACATGAATTTAGGTACTACTACTGAATTTCACAGGGAATGGAAAAACAGAGAGAAAACTCAGATTACTCGCTGTTAAGTCTCTTCCAAATAATTTGGCAAAATCGTGCCACATTTTCTGTCACTAAATAAACAGAGAGAAGCCAAACGTTTTGAAGTTTCAGTCACTGGGGACCCCCAGTGACGTTAATGCTCCTGGTTAATGCTCCTGGAATGTCATTTGACCGGTTATACCAAACGGGTTGTTTTCTTTATCCCTGAATGGAGCTTCTCCTTTAAATAAAATAGTAAACAATAATCATAGTTACAATTCTTCATAAAACCTTTTGAAACGAAATATCAACATTTTACTCTCTTGTGTACTTTTAAGGACATTTAGCTGAATATACGAAACAGAAAATTTCCCTACAAAGCAGAAAACACACCAGGGCCAAGGGGATGCTGAGGACAAGTGACTGAAAATCATCTATCAGGTCCTAATACTTCTTCATAAAAGGCACTTACAGCAGAAAAATAATAAGGGAAACTACCCCCCCCCCCCCCCGTCCAAATCTGCAGAGGAGCAGGGGAAAAAAACTTTAATTGTATCTGCAGCGGGAAAAACCAGGTGCGGTACTTGCTGCCTGTGCCGCATGGGTGATGATTCGGAAACTGATGTACCGGGGAGGCTCCAGCCCTCCTCCCATCCGCATAGACGCCATCCCCGCGGTGCACGCAGCGTCTCTCCCGCTGCAGAGTTCCGTGAGGCCGCAGAGCTTCACCCTGCTCCCCTTCCAGATCCCGGCGCTCTCTGGCCCCTGCACCTGGGACGCTGGAGCCTGCCCCGGGGCAATGACCTGAGGCTGATCCTGCAGCGCAGGATGGGGAAAGTCCCCAGTTAAGAGCAACATTTAAGGAAATTTACAGTTGAAGAGAACGTTAAAGTTCCATTGAAAGCAAAAGGGCTGAAGAACATTTTTAAACCCCATTAGCTTCAATGAGAATTAAATATGCGATTAAAGGTAAGCGCATAATTTTGTGAATAAGAATTCTTTAATGACCCGTAAATCTGCAGCTGTCTCATCAACATTATCAAGACCAGCACCAGAAATTATTTCTGGTAATCTGAGGCTAAACTACTTGAAAATTAGACTTTATGATGAGCAAGGGACAATGACTCATGTCAGAGATCTACAGTTCCCTCTCTTCCTATCAGTGGAAACTGAGCCCAAATCTTCCCCTTGCACACACAAAATCCTTAAGGGTTTTTATTATTGCCCATTTTTACTACTTTCTTTGTAGTTTTTATTTTCTTTTTAGAACTTGATTGAAGTTACCTAATAACTATGTTTGCCTGCATCAAGACTTCATAAAGGCCTCTTAAAAATTGATGGTCTCATAAAGCAGCAGTCAAACATGCAGAAACTGTATTTTCTCGCTTAACTGAGAAAATCTATGAAAGAAACCCTATGTAGCTTTAAAACATCAGCAGCACACGCTGTCAGCAATCATCCCGCTACACGTAGGTGTTGTATGCTGCGGGGTCCCACCTGCCAGAGCAGAGTCAGCGCAGACGCCGCCGTCCCATACCACTGCCGAGCGAGCTGAGGGCCACGCGTGGGGCAGGTGGGCAATGCCCACGGGTGAGCAGCCGCAGAGGCCTGGTCCCACGTCCCAGCAGCATGTGGGAAACACCCCAAATCACAGACTCAATAGTCAAGGTGCTGTATTTAGGAGCAGTGTTAGTCAACCTTCTCATAGTGCTGGCTTCTTACTCAAGTCAGGTCTTTTCACGGCGTTCACTATTCCCTACATACTTCTTGATAGTAAACTGTGAGGGGAAAAGCCCTCATCTTCTAATCTTTGACAACTTTACAGTCCATGATTATACTGGATTTTTTTTTTTTCCTTTAAAATCATAAGGCAGGACTAGAACTGTAGCTCTTGTCCTCTTGCCTTTTTTAATTGTCTCATCTCTAAGCTTCATTCACCTTCTGAGATACAGAGATCCAGTAATAAAACAAAAATTTGCAACAGGAAATTTAAATGTATTTAGTGTTTTGGGGGGTTTTCAATAAAATAAGAAAAAGCTCCAGAATGTTCATACATTTAATGTTTTTTGCCTTTCCCCTTGTACTCCTACTTCTTCTGCCTCTTTTTACATTCCACTCCAAAGGAGAGAGGGGGAAAGAGGTGCACTATAGAATCGGAGGCCATTAGTATTTTTGGCCCTTCTTATTTTTTACTATTTTTAAGGAGAAAATTTGCTTTTTCTCCTGAAACATTTATTGTATTCTACAGGTTTCTATTCTATAGGGTTGTATACCTTTATACTGTGAAACTTGGACTTGGTTGTTCCCCAAGAGTATCTATCCTTCTAGTAGTTCTTATCTTAAACACAAGACGTCAGGTTTTCAGCCCAAACATCTTTAAGCAGGTCAAAAATGTTTTTGGCATTGGATAAACTCCAGTATTACTGGAAAGAAGAAAAACAATAAAAAATTAAGCAAATAACGATTGCACAATCTCTTTGACAGGTATGACAAGGCTTTGACCATTAGTTTTTTGTGTTTCTAAATTACTGCCACACTGGAGATGCCAGACTAGGAAATTGCATCTGACTCTCCATATCCTGAGACTGGCAAAAGGCAGAACACAGCAGCATCATTTGACCTTGGTAAATTTTACTTAATCACTGGAGGCCTGCTGTGTCCCTTCTATGTCATTCTGAAAGACTGTACAAATAGGAGACACAGACCAAAACATATATGTAGATTTACGGGTTTGGAATAAATCACAAAATCCTTCTCTTTAGGTAAACTCCTCTCTGAAAAGGAGATGTTTTAAAATAGGCTCTTGTCCATTGCACAAAAGTAGAAATGGTTCTGAGACATGAAGCAGGATCTAGACCTGAATGTTCCCAAAGCTTAAAGCTATTAATGTACAGCATTGTGGATCAAAACTAATGCTACAACGGAAAAGTGCTTCTGTATCTAATCTTGTGGTCTCTGATCAGATCCAGCTCTAAACACACGCGACCTGGCTGGCAGCTGAAGGAGCGTATTCCTGGTTTGAACCTGCAGAACGACACTCCCATGCATCACGCTTTCTTAACAACCACTCCGTAGCTTTTACTGTAACGAGCATTTAACAAAACTGCTTTTTTGCATAAGTTCCACGTTGATTTTACACAGTGTCCTACGTTTGCTAAAGGTTTCCCTCAGAGTCAACTGATGCATTTCACTGATGATTTTGATTACAGATCTCAGAGCCAGTAAGGAAGGGAAATCAGCTTTGTAGGTATTGACTTGGCAGATGAAAGGAAGCTCTCCCACCAAGTCTTCATACATTGTTTATAATATAATCTAGAACATTTTAACCATAGTACTATATACGTACTAAATGCTTTTAAAACAAATGTTAAGCCCTTCTGTTTGGTTTCCTCCAGGCTACAGCCAAAGCTATTTGAACGCTCATAATACCCACCTGTCTGCAGTGGAGGTTTTTCCCCCCAGCCCAGAAGAGAACGGAATTAAAGCACTTACAGTGGTTCCTTACTTTGGTGCAGAGCTAGCTTAAAGATGATCAGTGGAGGAACAAAAAAATATTAGTACTACAAGAAAAATCTGCAAAGCAAAAATCCGCAGCAGACAACAACTTAACCACTTAATATATGGCAAGATATCAGGAAGGAGAATAATATCCTGGAAACTTCCACTTTCAGAAATGGAGAAAGAAAACTCTGAAACAAAGAGATCTGTACTGATAAAGTCACAGAAGTGGCGATTCAGGAAGCAAACCTGTAGAGGAGCTGAGGCAAGACTTCCAAAGAAGAGGGGCAGAACAGGCAACCTACTTGTTTTCCTCCTGAAATCTCTGCGACAGGATTTCCTCGTCACATCATGTGGAGCCATGTAAATATGCCCCCTTTGGCTACGTGACAGGAATCATTTCCTCCACTGTGCTTGCAGGGAAGGAAAGCAAAAAAGAGAGGTCAGGATCTTGGGGATTTGTATTAGCAGATAGCACTTAGTCAGGAAAGGGATAAAGATTACAGGGGAAGTGGTGCTATTGGTCTGTGATCCTTTTCTGTCACACATACTTTTTATATTAATCATAAGAAATATGTGGAAAAAATTAATCTTTACTATTCTTCACTTTCAGTTTCTAGTTGGTGCTTAATGCAGGGTATAAAGATTTCAAAATGTACCTAGAACAAGCTCATGAGCTGAAATTTCCTGAGTATTGACAAATGTGAAAGTAAAAATTTTTCTGCCCAAGTTTTCAAATGCTTCTGTGCATATCTCCGCCCCAAAAAAAGAAACATTGGAAAACAGGCATTTTAAATGATGGCAAATTTATTGGCATAGTCTTAGCTGTGTTGTCTCTGGTTCACATATTTAAATACTGAATGATAGATTAGATTAGATTAGATTACACCGTCTAGCTTCAGCATTACTGCACATTGTACCACACAACCAAGGAGACTTAAAATGGTACAACTGTGTGCCTAGGGCATCTCTTCACGTTCTGAACTGAAAGTTCAAGGCATCTATTTTCAGCAGCGTAAGAAGTGTGGACCTTGCCTAGAGGAAAGCAAGGCAAGAGCTGCGCTGGTCCTTTAAGTGCTGTAACCCCATTCGCACGGGCGCAATTTTGCCCGTTCAAAGGCTTAAGCTGGTCTGGTTTATTTCCAAATAGGAAAGGGAAAAGGCTGCTCCAGTATAAAAGCATCCAACATATCTATATCCACACTAGGAACTGCATCAGTATAACTCCCGTGCAGAAAATTGCACTGCAAGCAAAGCTGTTAACCTGGAAGAAGCACATGGGCACCCTTAACGGTCTGTCTCAGAAAATGCTATGATTCCTCCCAATAACACTCCGTGTATATCAGCGCTCCAGCAGACCTGGGACCCTAATTCCTGCGTAACACAGCCACACAGAAAAAGCCCAGGCTCCTGCAGCAGTGCCATGCCTAAGCACCCAGGTGACACGACCAACTGCTCTTATCAGGTCTGGCCAATGTGCAGAAGGTTTGCTGGTTACATATGCACTCCTAAAAGCCAACACCAGAAAGGACCCTTCTAATAGATTTTAATCTTATTTCCTACCTATGCAATGTGTACAGAGTACAGATAATGCATGTTTGACAGAAAGATAGCTTCTAGAAAAGTGCCTGTCCTTGAAGACTTTAAGCACTACAAAATCTATTACATACTAGAGGTGTATGTTGAAATGTACTAGCTTATTTTTTATTTTTTATTATATCAACACATTTTATTGGAACAATAACACACTCAAGTTAAACTCCTTTGTACAACTGCTCTGTCCTTATTGTTAGTTACTCGCTAGCTTTTACTCACTGTATTTCTTTCTGCCCTGCTCATGAAACTACTGAGCAATGCCAGGACTCACACTAATCCTCATTGAACTCTACTGGAAACAGCTCCACCTGACAATCCTTCCCAACCAATAGTTACTTCTTGAATTCACTTACCCATTTTTCATCTATTTTACATGTGTACTATTTCTGTGGCAATGTGATGTCTTTTAAAACAAGATTATCATGCAGCATTAAGATAAATGTTTCATCCATTTTTAAATCACAGAATCATTAAGGCTGGAAAAAACCTTTAAGATCATCAAGTCCAGCCATCAACCCAACACCACCATGCCCACTAAACCATGTCCCGAAGTGCCACGTCCACACGTTTTTTGAACACGTCCAGTGATGGTGACTCCACCACCTCCCTGGGCAGCCTGTTCCAATGCTTGACCACTCTCTCCGTAAAGAAATTTTTCCTAATATCCAGTCTAAACCTCCCCTGGCACAACTTGAGGCTATTTCCTCTCATTCTATCACTAGTTACTTGGGAGAAGAGACCAACACCCACCTCATCACACCCTCCTTTCAGGTAGTTGTAGAGAGCAATGAGGTCTCCCCTCAGCCTCCTCTTCTGCAGACTGAACAGCCCCAGTTCCCTCAGCTGTTCCTCATAAGACTTGTGCTCCAGACCCCTCACCAGCTTCGTTGCCCTTCTCTGGACACACTCCAGCAACTCAATGTCCTTCTTGTGGTGAGGGCCCCAAATACGTGCATGGTTGGCCAATTTTAGACATTTTAGACCAATTTCTTGTTCTGTCGATGTGACTAGTGAAGCTGGGAAGACACCATCTAGAGGTACATGATGTTTACATATGCTGCTGATTTATTTAAATAAACATGTCTTGTTTTGGACATTGGTTCATTGGCATTGACTCAGGTTATACCAGTTTACCTTCACTGGCTCTGAATTGCATCAGTTTAATTTCAATGATTTAAATTATGCTGTTAGGGCTGTTTTCAGATCAATTGTTACCTCACAAAAATTTACCATACACCTTATAGTTGTGTCCTGAAGGAACCACAGCTAAATGTTGCCACTGGAAAACAAGAAGTACTCAATAAATGCACTTCATTAGTACCAGCAGCATAAAGAAAGCCTGCAGCTGTTTCACATATGAATTGCTTATCCAGTAGTTTTCTAGCATTAGAACATTTCAGATGTGAAAAGTCCATAGGCGATAAAAACTTAAAAGACAAATCTGATGGCAATGACACTGATGGCTATGTGGTGATCTCCCACAGTGGCTCTCTTCTTTTTCTTTTTATACTCTCTCTTATGAGCAGATCGAATCATTCCAAGTAGCAGGTAAAGTCACACTAAAGTCAAGCAATCAGAAGTAGTCAGATACCTCCTGATCTAATGCAAGGAACACTCTCTATTGCAATTGTATTTACTATTTTTTAGGAAATTTGCCACTGTTCATGTAAAAGTGAAACTTCTGACTTGGCACTGAAGAATATGATGGTGAGAATTTTCTCCATGAGTCTAATTCAAGTTTGTCTGAGGTTTAAAGTTATAGCAAATGCTTTTTACTCTGGTGCTCTGAAGCTGCATTAAGTGAGTTAGTCTTGGTTGTTGTCCTCGTGAACAGAGCTTCACATAGCAAGAACCCATCACAACGGTCGACTTCCCAGCAGACAGGCACATGAGTGGCTCCTTGGGAAGGCTCCTGTGATAGCGTGGCATTTTTGAGATTTTTTTTTTTTGTGTTGCTGATAAGCATACCAGATCCACAAAACAAACTGCAGGCCTTTCACTGCAACCTTGGCTTGTGAGCAGTCTCAGATTCCACTCTGAGAGCCTAAGGATTTTGTTTTCTGTCCAGACAGTACCTTCAAATGTTACATTTTTTCCCCCAGTTATGCATCCCTACGATAAGAGGTGTATTGATGCCCTTTCATTACTCCAGGGATTGTTTCAACATCTCTTTTTCTTTTTATAACTCCATCCAGGACTTAATCTGCAAACCAAGCAACTAACCTTATCGTTAGGGCAAGACATAGTAATGCTGCTTCTAAGATGGCCACTAAAAAACAACTTTTGTAGGGAGAGTGCAAACCATTTCTCACCTATATTTACCAAGTTCCTAGCTGAACTTTTCTTTTCTTTAAAAACAGCTTTCCATTGCAGTCTGTAGATTGCCCTAGCTGGCCTGCACTTTTTAATATTATTACTTTTGGCCTGCTTTAAATGTGAAAAAAGACACGTCAGATAAGAGAATATGGGAAAAGACTTTTAGGAACAGTTTTTCAAGGTTGCCGAGTACTACACGCAAAAAGACACTTGATGTTGTGTGCAGACTTATTAGTGGCATACGTACAAATGTATGGCTGTTTTCAGCTGTATACAGTAATTCCTAAGGCAAAATGCATGCCATTTGCCAACACTTTTTTTCACTGTATGCAACGAAGCCTTTAAGAATCAGTCTTTAGCTTAACTATGGGGGAGCAAAGAATGCCTCCTGCAAACAAACAGCGCAGAGCAAAAATAGTGAAATTACCTTTCCAGGAAGTCATTTAACTGATTCCCTGTTAATTGCTGTGTCTCAGCAGCCCTTCAGAAAAGACACGCCACCTGACACTGTGTAGGTGTTGCATCACATACTGGATGTATATTGCAAGTAAACTGTTAAGTTTTTGTCAAGGCAATTTGCTGCCTGTTCCCATTTCTCACTTCTCAATCCCCATTGCGGTGCACCAAACTATCTATAGAATAATCAATACAACCTATAGAATAATCAATATGCCACTACTTCAATTTTGCAGAATCATAATTCAGCCTCCTTTTTCCATCCAACCGTGAAGATTTTCTGAGCATGGCACCTCTACAGTGAAGCTAGCCTTACAGGCTGGGAAACACAGGGGTTTTGCAAATTAGGGTCAGAGCCATAAAATGAACCTTTATTTTGACCCCGATGGTATGAAACCGGCATCATCTTACTCTGCAAAATGGTTTACTGAGTGTAAGCAGACATTACTTCTTGTGGCAGTAGTAAAAATAAGTTTGTGGAGAAGAATTATGGCATTTTATTCTGGCTTTTCTTTCCTTGGTAGAATTGTCACACATGTCCTACCAAATATTTGCTTTGCTACACCAGGAAAATCCAGTGGAAATCCCAGTGGAAATCTGGACACATTACCTGAGCAAGGGAAACCTTTAGATTCCTGTCTTCTTCCACAAAGAGGTGGAAGGTGGGTTAAATTCCTGTTGCTAGCTTATTGCACGTAAAACCCTCACAGCACACACTTGCTATTCAGTAATGACTACAGCCCAGCAGAGAAACTTACAAATGTGTTAACAAACAAAGTAAAAATAGGGAGATGCATCCGAATGTACATAATTTTACTTCTAGCTGTAAAATGTGCTATTTAATTAGCTAATTTCCCATGGCATGTGGGATGTTGAAGTGACTGCATTTTGTCTGCGTTACGGCAATACCTCGAGTCCTCAGCTGAGACCGGGGGGCTCACCGGGCCACGCGGTGCCGCGGCTGCAAACGCTCCTTGTCACACACAGCTTACGGTCTAAATAACTCAGACAGGAGAAGGGTAAAAGGGGAAACAGAGATACAGGAGTATCTGGTCCAAGGTCAGAGGGCTGGTCAGTCACAGAGCTGAGATTAGAACGGGGGCCCCCGCGCCCCGCTCCCGTGCCCTCGCCGTGGGACCATGCCGCCCGTCCCTGCTCGGCTCGCGAAGGCAGCTCTGTTTGTCGGAGCGGCTTCTTGCAGAAGCGATAAGTCTCAATGGAGTCACAAAGCGTGTAGTGGGAACCTCTGCCGATAACAGCGGGTTGTGTTGAATTACAGAGACGAGCATAAGGAAGCCTTCCAAATCATTCTGAAATTCGGCTTTAAGAAGCAAAGACGCGTAATTTAAAAAATAGCTAGTTTGAACAGCTCTATGTATCCCCACTGTCTGATCAGGTTAATTACTTCATTCGATTATTTTCTGAAATCCTTTTAAATTATTAACATTGTTAAAAAACCCTCTAGTACAAAATGATAAAAGCGTAATTTGATAATTCTGTAATAATGGTAGACAATTGTTTTAACAAATGTTCAACTCTTTTTCAGGCCTGAAGCTAAGACGAAAAAGATAGCAATTTGCACATCAGAGAATTACTCATGATACTTTCGAAAATGTAGCTGCTAAGTGTTTATTTTACCAAACATTCTATTTATGTGTCATTCTGCATCAATAATAACTATAAAACATATTTGCCCCTCAGCAGAATTTACTCTCGCTGTGCTATTTTCAGGTAATCCTGCAGCCAACTCTTACTATAAAAACAACTTCAAAGGCATATTAATAAAAATAATGCAGTAATGAAAGTTTCTTTCTTTGGGAGAGTCTAAAAATGCTGATGTAGTTTGGAATGCTCCCATGCCTGTAGTGCTGCTGACGGTGGTAAATAACTTCAGCTTCCTCGAAACGACTACATTGCATCCAGCTGTGCATCAAGGCATTTCATTCCAGATTAATGCTGATAAATGATTTGGTTATTGCCTGCTGGTAAGGAGAAAATCAGTGATTGTGGGACACATAGTAGCTTGATTCAGGTGTGGTTCTGGGACTAACACCAAATAAGCCCAACTGGGGAAGCAATCGGTGGCCATGAGGTTATCAGCTCAGTCTCTCAGTAACTGAAGGACGTAAAAATATATACTGCTGCTCTACAAAAACTTTTATGTTTAAGTACCCTGCTTATTATTGAGTCAACAAGTGGTTCTTTGCATTTGCTAAAGATGAAAGTGATTCCCAAGTTATGAACCCAGGTGACATGAGGGACGATAATGTGGTAAGAAAGTCTAGGAAGAATAAAAGATTTGGGTGAGGACGAGGAAGTCGTTTCCATCAGCTTAAGCTGCTGATAGGTCTAGCCCTCAATGGGAAATTTGATTTAGCAAGATCAGGAACCGAAACACAGTCATGAGTCCACAATAGCACAGAGCTCTGTGCTATTTTTAGGAAGAGAAAGGTGTGATAGAAAAAAAGAGAAAGATACTAAAAATTAGTGATGCGTGCAGAGAACTAAGAAAAAAACCAGTGTCACAGGTATAAAGGAGGATTCTGAAGAACTGTGTGTGGGAAACATCATTCCAGAACAAGAGAAGCATTAAGGAAGATGCATCGAGGTTGTAGGTACCCTTTAAAAGATGACTTGAGGCATTGATAAGATCTGTTTGGAAAGATCCATAAATTTCAGAAAAGCATTTTCTCTCCCTTGCCCAGATGTGAATAGTAAGCACATATGTGGTCCAAAACGTTTGATTCATTTAGGCAATGCTTTCTCTGCTTGAAGAAACTCACATATGTGAATATATCCACCTTGTAATTCCAGTGATGTGCCAATGACTATGTTCTCCCAAAGGTTTCTAATGAATGCTTATGCAAAAGCTATTTATTGGAATTTCTGGAGATACTTTCAAGATACACAGTTAAATTTTGAAGGTTGTTTCCATAAGGCTAGATAAAAATAAATACTGTAACAATTAAACTAGGCACACAGTCATTCTTCCTGATTTAATTAGGATGTTTGTAAGAAATTTTTCTAGCGCATCCTTTTTTCTGACCCTTATTTTCTGTAGAACATACATGACTCTCTCACCTCGCAAGATGAACAGAAGCCCAAGAAGATAACTACATTTTCCTTCTAGCTGCAGAAACATACTGCATAACTATTAAAACCAAGTACTGTCAAGGATACTTTTGCATACTATAATTTGGATGCTAGGATTCTTCTTCTAGGTGAGTTACATGACTACATCTTCTTTACCACCAAGTCGTGCCCATGTATCCCACTTAAATTCAGAAGCTTTAAGAGTTGTGTTTTCACTGGGCAGTCCCAGAAAACTGTTGTCATGACGGCTATATCATTGTGCCACAAGCTTTTGTCACAGAAGGTTATAGACACTTTTTGGTGAAAAGTGTCAAGCCAGCATAGCCAATTTATAACTTTTGAAAGCAGGACCATCTCCAGAGTGTTATATACGAGATGTATTCTGGAGAATGTAAGACAACATACTATATGTGGAGTGTACAGAATAGAGAGAACTACAAGTGGTGAGGGGCACACATCAGCACCTGAACTTTTATTTCATTTTCAAAATAAACATTTTGTTGAAGACATTTCATAAAGTACTCAGGATACATTTGCAATGGTAGGCAAAACAGAAAATGAAAATTTTAAATACTTTGAAAAAAAACACTTAATAGCAAGGTAAAAAAGAATCCCTGCCCAATAAGTTCTACACCTAATGACCCAGTACCATGCTGCCACTTACTCACTGCTATACATAGAAAAATAAGTCTTCAAATTTCCTCAGAGGCCATCAACGTAAGCCCAGAAGAATGAATGTTAATTACTCATCCTAAAAATATTAATTATTTTTAGTAAAAGTGATTTTCATGTCTCAAAAACTACAGCTCTGAGAAATTGAGTCTTCTTTTTCTATGTTTATACACACATAGATATATAGATACATAGCTATGTATCTATACATACAGCATAGACGTACAGACAGCACAGCCTTCTTTAGCTCTGCTGTATTGCTAAAAGTATCCAATCAGTTTTTAAACTCACTACAGAACTGCTTCAGTGATTGTGCATAGTAGTGAATTCTGCAGTTTGCTTATATGCTGCATAGCACGGTACTTTATTTTGCTGAAGTTTTATGTAAGCTTGTGCTCTTTGATTAAGGGAAAGAAAGGAAAGGAAGAAAGAAGGAACTGGAGGAAAGTAAGGAAGGATGGAAATTCTCAGGCAATACTTTGTAAAATTTCAGAAATTGTGAAAAATTGAATTCATTGATGCAATGGCCACCATAACTCCTTTGTTCAACCAAACCAACCAACTAAATTCAGTTATTACCAGAACTGTGGCAGTCAATTACATTTATTGTTTGAAAATACACGTGCCTGCCCTGGATCTCAGCTGTGAAATTTAAAAATCAGGCACAAGTAAAAGGACCACCCATAAACACACCCATTCAAACCAAACCCACCGACAGTCTTAACAAAGAAGAAAAAACGATGGACTTCGCTGCACTCCCAGAGGTAAGCAAATCCAGGCTCTGGTGGATGATGGTGGATAGAGCTTTCCAAAATTGGGGATCTTCACAGAGAATGAACGCCCTGCCAGCTGCTTCCTCATACTTCAGTTGCAGAGCTCGAATGTGTGAATCTCTGTGGAGTTTGGCGTGGCGGTATATCACAGGGACAGAAGTAATCTTTCAAGCAACTAGACTCAGTTCCACACAACTTTGCTCAAACATGATGAAGTTCTTGTAAACCAAACAGTTTTCAGTGAGAAAAAGATTTCTCTCTGTAGGATAACTTATTTTAATCTGTTACCTTACGCAAACCTGGTAGTGCTGCTGTCTTTTTAATATCTTCCTTAAGGTTTTATTTAAAGTCTAGACATGCTCTACAGAGAGTGTAAAATGTGTGGATCTAAAATCGCATTTTAAAACAAGAAGGTTTTAGCAACAGAGTCATTCTGCATGCAAATCTGACTCAAGTTTTCTCAAAACCTGGGCAACAGCCAGCCCAAGATACACCATGTATGCTGTCAGCCAGCAGCAGAGCAGCCTGTTTGGGAACCACGCGTGCAGCCCTGCACCGGCTCCTGCTTCTCGCACCCAGGCACCTACCAGCAGTGCACTAAGCACCAGATCCAGCATCCCTCGCTGACCGCTCCTTCTCTCACCAGCTCTCTTGGGGAACACACGAGTGACATGCAACACGGCGTCCTGTCTTGTCAAATTGGTGGGGGCTTGTGGGGGCTTTGTTTTTTTGTTGTGTTTTTTTTTAATTCTTCTTCCTTGAGCTGGTTCTACTATGGATCTGTGCAAAAGCACGGTGGGAAAGGCAATTGGTACATACATGCTTGACTTGCAGGTCATGTTATGTCTCCCTCAGCCCAATATTTCCTTCTATCTACTGTTACATAATTTCATACTTTTTTAATATGCCTGAGAGACTATATACAGAATATGCCAAAGACTTGTTGCAAAGCCTACATATGTCAAGGAGGCCAGGACCATTTTTCTCCGGCTTGTGCTTTAGCACAGGCATTTCTGAATTAACAGCTGAGCAATATTGCTTGCTCTTGCAATGATGTTTTCTTTCTAGTTTTTTTTTTAAGTTCCAGCTTCTCGAATGGCAGGGTTGTAGGAAATTCTGATGTTTATTCATTCATTAGTATTTGTATTTTCAAAGTAAGCTTTGGGAGCGTAAACTCTAGACGCTCAAAGAAGAAAAAGCTAAATAAATAAGCCTATTGTTTAAAAGAAGTATTTCCTCTATATGATTTTCCTGCAGGCGTAACCACAGTCTGACGCTGCACAAATTCATTCACGCTGACTTTCGGGTCAGCTTGCGCCTGGAAGAAACACCGCATTTTCAAGCCGAAGACCCCCAAGCCAGCCGACGCTGCCAGTCGCCACACAGAGAAGCCAGGGTGCCGCCATTTCCAGCCTCCAGCAGGGCAGGGCAGGCCCCCCGTGTGGCTTTCTGGCAGGCTCAGCTCCTCTCCAAGGCGCACACACACCTCAGTGCCGCGCAGGCCCCCCGAAGCTGGGCCGGCCCCACCCAGTGACCTCTAGGGCGGCTGGAGGGCTCAAGCACGGAGCCAGGCGAAGGCAGGGAGCTGGCTCCGGGTCCCGCCGGGCCTGCGTGGGCCGGAGCCAACGAGCTGGCTGGGGCTGGGCGGACACCACGCAGACACCCCGGTGTCCCCCCACCGCCATCTCCCCACTTGCAGGCCTCCTCCTCCTCTCACTCTCGTGAGCCCAGCCCCGCGCCATCTCAAGCAGAGCAGCTGATTAATCAACGCTGTAGATAAAGTTCAGGATGGAAGCTGCACAGTCCTCTTAAGGTACTCAGCCGCTGCAGGGCCAGCTCCATGACGTCTGCCCTAGGTGATGATGTAGCTGATGATGTCAAGGTCTGGAGACACTGTCTTCAAGCAGAGGCAGTAGCATACTGGCAGGCTCTCAGAGCAGAACGCACAGACGTTCCTCCAATCCCCTTACTTGCGCGTACCCAAACAAGCCAGACACCCATTTCGGACCCATGTGGGTCCAGCCCCTTGCTAACTGTTTAAGTCATTTTTGTGACTGTCACTGCACATTTTTAGCGCGTGGCTCTTACAGCGGCGCTGCTCCTGCTGGCGGCGCGTCGTTTTCTGCGGGGATGGTTTTTAATTGGATGCTCGCAGTTTGCTCAGAAGACGTTACTCCCGGCGCATAAAGGCGTTATGAAATTTAAAGCGTCGTTTGCCGCCCAACGCCCCCCCTCAACTTCTCTCCCCGCGCCCTCCAGCAGAAGACGACTTCGGGGGAGCGGCGGCGAAGGCTGCCCCGCCGCAGGGGGAGAGAAGGCGGCGGGGGGGGCAGCCCGGCCGCGGGCACCGGCACGGCCCCGGGGGGCGGGGAGATGCGCGCGGCCGGGGACGGGCCGCGGCGTGCGGGCAGGCACGCGGTGTTTACGGTTGAATGAGGGGCGAGGCCAACGAGCGCTGCGTCAGAGCGGGGTGCAGGGGCGGGAGGAGGCGGGCGCGCCCGGCGGGGCGGACGCCGCAGGCAGGGGGCGGTGACGCGCGGGCCGGGCCGGGCCGGGCCGGGGCGGCTGCGAGGCGCGGCCGGGCGCGCTGCCCCACGGCACCAGGGGCGGCTGCCCGCCTCCTCCCCGGCATGGGGGTCGGGCTCCGGGTGAGACCCCGCGGGCGGCGCTGACCGGGGCGGGACCCGCCGCTGCCGCCGCTCCCTCCCCCGCAGGGAAGAGGCCGGGCGGCGGCGGCCGGCGCCCGCGGGCGGGCGGCGCGGGGGGCTCGGGACCCGGAAGCAGAAGCGGGGCCGGGAGGCGGCTGGATGGGAAGGAGCGGCGGCGGCGGCGGGCGGCGATGGGGGAGCAGCAGAGCTCGCTGAGCGCCCCGCGGGCGACCGCCGCCGCCGCGCCGCCGAGCCCGGCCGGGGGCCCGCGGGAACCCGGCGTGGACGAGCCGCCTCCGCCGCGAGAGTCGGCCGTGGGCGGCGGGGCGGCCGGGCCGGGGCGAAGCGGGGAGCCGCCGCCCCCCGCCGCCGGCCCCGAGCGGCGAGGGGCCGAAGGCGAGGAGGCGCTGGAGGCGGCGGCGGCCGGGCCAGAGCAGCCGGCGGCCTTGGCGGAGGAGGGGCCGGGGCCGGAGGGGGGCAGCGGCCGCCGCCGCCCCCCCCGGCGGCACGTGTATTGCACCGTCTACTGCGTGGAGAACGACCGGCCGGCGGCGGCCCCCGCTTCCCCCCGCGGCGGCCCGGGCGTGGGGCAGCCCCCGGCGCGGCGCGGGGTGGCGGCGGGCGGCGACCCGCTGTCGGCGGGCGGCAGCATCGAGGTGGTGGACTTGTACCTGCTGCCCGAGCCCTTCTCCGGGCTGATCGCGGGGGAGTTCGGGCCGCTGCTGGTGCTGAGCTGCCGGGTGTGCCTGGAGGAGAAGCCCATCAAGCCCCTGCCCTGCTGCAAGAAGGCGGTGTGCGAGGAGTGCCTGAAGCGGTACCTCAGCTCCCAGGTACGGCCCGGCGGCCGCCGCCGCGTTGCGCTGCGGGGGGGTGGGCGCTGTTGAACGGTGCAGCCACAGCCCCAGCCCGCCGCGCTGCCGCCGGGCGTTGGCCGTGAGGCGCCGGCAGCCCCGGTCGCCGGCTGGAGCATCGCCCCGGGTCCTCGTCCGGGTCCGGCTCCGCGGCTTGGGCGCCTGGCGAGTTGAACGCCGGTGGCGCGGTGTGGCGTAGGAAACCTTTCCCATCCTGTACGGAACGCGTTGGGCAGCGGCCGGCCTGTCGGCTGCTGATTTAATGACCGTTTGTTCCCGAAGCGTGTGTCTGCGCCTTGTTACACAGCCTGTCGGGTTGGTCGCTTTTACGTTTTCGGGCTCTTGTCCGTCTTTTAAGGAATTTTCTCTTTGACTGCTCAGACTCTTGCTGTAACGTGGCTGGCACCCGCTTACCGTAAAGAGGAGCGCCAAGAACGGTACGGAACAGAGTTTGGGAGCCTTGGCAGCCGCCTCTGAGGCGACTCCTGGAGCTAGGGGCTGGGGATTTTGGCTGGCGTCCCGCGGCCCCTCGCACCGCAGTTACAGCAATAAACAAGAACTTACGGGGAGAAAAAAAGCCCACCCCAAAACACTGCAGCTTTTCCATCCTGAGCAGATAGCTATCTACCCAGGATGAGCAGCTACTCACGTCTAGGCTACTTCTGTCTTCATCACTCTTTTGTCAGTCAGAACTGCTGTTTCAGACCGAAATCAGCAGCTCTGAAAGCAAAGCTCTTGTCTTCGCTAGTGTTTTTCTAGTAGCTAGTTTAGCATCACAAAACACTTGTGCATTGTTTCTGCCTCTAGTGTAGGCATGCTCTAAACCCAAAGAGCAATGGGAGAAGTATGGGTATGTGGGGAAAAACAAAACCAAATAAACCGTTTCCTTACCACCTTCATGTTTTTATTCAACTTTTGGGTCCTGCTCGATGGAGGTGTGCTGGTTTGGTGGTAGAATGAATTTTTACACCTGTTGGGGCTGGGGCAGCCTGTGCTCCTGCGGGGCTGCTTGCATAGGGATGGGATGGATGGCTATAGCTACCCCCACACGCTATAAATAGTTGTCGGGCTGTTCTGACCAGGCAACTTTTCAGTGCTTGGAAATTGCACGTGCTGGCTGAAGAGAAGCATGTGCTTCTTTCCAGGCATTGGTAGCCTACATAGCATTTACTAGTGCTGGTAACGCTTGTTCTGGCTAATAGTAAACTCAGTACTGTGTTTTTATGGACCACCTTCGTTAATGTTTAAATAGCAGGGAAGGTATTAATGTCGGAACTGATGGATCGGAGAAGCAGTGTTGTGTTTTGTATGTCTTCTGTAACACTGAAACTCAGGAACACTTAAGCCTTCTTGAGGCTTCGTGCGCAGAGCCCAGGAGGGTTTGGTTTGTAGTTAAGTGGTGGACTGGAAACTCCCAGTAAGTTTTTAGACTATATTGCCAGCGCATGTTTTTGCCACCTTTGTATTTGCTACTGAGCTCATGTATCAGAATATCGTCTTGCTTTGAAGCTGGAAATTGCAAAATGGTGTGATGTCAGGATGGTCTTCTCCAGCTTCTGCAGGTGCCTGCAGCTTGCGGTGATCGGATGGAAGTTATGTGATCCCGTAGCTAAAGGCATACTGAAGGGCTCCTCTGACTGGTTGAGGCTGGGCTCTTGGAGGGTGATCCAGCAGCTTGATGGCTGAAACAGCTGGCTGGCCTGGGAACCAGGTGTCTGCCCCGTGAAGGGGGTTTGGCATTAGCCAGCTGTTGGATGTGTATGCAGGGATGCTTTCTTCAAGGAAGCTGCTACTATTGCTGAACACACTGTAAAGCTTATCCCAGCAGCTATTAAAAGATTTGCTTGGCAGATAGCCATATGAGTACTTACTCCTGTGCATAAAAGATGGAGCAGGGATGCAGATGCAGAGGAGGGAATGTCTGCAGCAGGGATACTGATCTTGAGGAGGGAGATTCACAGAGCACGTCCATGGGCACATTGTTACAGACGCTGTTACGATCAGGCAGAATTTTAGTTGCTTGATAATTTGTTCAGCGGAAAAAGGAAACAAAATACCCTCAAATAACAGTCCAATGTGTTCTTCCCCATCTTCCTTTTTTGAAAAGAACAGGAAAGTGGTATTTCTTTGAGAAGAACAAGAAGTGATATATCTTTCCTTTGTGCTGTGGAAGGACCCTGTGACTCATCCTGAGGAGCGAGAAAAGACTTCTCCATGTCAGTTACATAAGAGGAGTTTCTGGGAAGGATGAGTGGAAAGGCAGTATAGGATAGAAGTAAAATTGCCTTTCGTCTTTGAGACTTAGCACTTTGTGTAGCAAAGAAAAAAAAGAAAATTTACCAAAAGTTTGAAAGGAGTAAATATTGAAAAGCTATTTCTGTTTGAAAATTTTAACAGATTGCCAGTTTCGGTACAGTCAGCTTGATTTAAGAATGTACCCAAAATTGAAAATAAAACAGAAACAAACAACTGAAAAATAAAAACCTCAAGCAGCAATATGCATTGCTTAGATCTGGTTTCCCTGTCAGAGAAGTAGCAATCTGTGCCCTCTGAGAGGACACTGTCTGACTCTAAGTCTCTGGAGGAGTGGTCTTTCATGCTGAAAATGTGGAGTATTTTGGCAGAAGTATAATGCTTAAAATAATTCATGTTGCCTTTAATGTCTCTGTGTGTGTTCCCTGTGAAGAAAGCTGGATTCTTGATGATGGTTTCATTGTAATTTCTGAACTGATGCTTAATGGAGTAGCAAAGTAAAAACACGGTTAATGCAGTCTGCCCTCTTGTATGCAAACACATAACAGTATCAAAACTTATGCCTTGGAGCCCTTTATAGATCAGAAAATCAACTGAAGTTTTAGGTATTGCTGAAAAGAAGATTATCCAGATGAAAATGCTCCAACTGCAGAGTTCACTCATAGTGTTACCAGCATGCTGGAAAATGAGGAATGTCGCATCGGAAGCTCCTTAGAGGTTAAATCCAGTCTCTCTTATCACCGGCACCTTGCTGCATAATCCCTTCCAAAGATTTAATGGCTGGTGCAGAAGCTTAGCAGGCGAGCCTGGAGCACCCAGGCCGACCTGGAGCCTGACTTTTGGTAAATTGTGCAACTTTACCTCTGCCTCAATTTAGCTATTCTTTCTGCTGGCCTAATACTTGCAGACCCCTCGGGGCTTTTCAGAGTCTGACTACAAGCAGTTTATCTATAATTCACAAAAAAATTTCTATGACTTTATTCTCTTGGAACTGGAGAAATTGAGGGAGGGGTAGGTATGAGTGATGGGTTAGTATGAAGGAGGTGGTGGCTCTTGCACCTCAGGACCTGCTGTGGGTCCCACAGAGTCTGGGTCAGGTCCCAAGAAGCCCCGTCTCCAGGAGCTGATGCAGCCCAAGGCTGTTCTTTGTTGTTATGCTTAACCACGAATGTAAAACGGGTGAGGCTGAAGAGTGTGAATGTTTGAAACGTCAGTGCTCTTCTAGGAGCAGGGGGCTCTCAGAGACCATCTCCACTGGCTCTCAGGTATGTGCCAAGTGAGGTCAGGATCAGAAGGGTGGAAGAACAGTTTCCCCTTCGTCTGGGAGAACTGTGGGCTTCTACAGTCATGAATCCAGCGTGCAAACTGGGTACGGCGAGGGGAGGCAGAACTGGCACATTCAGTCTCACAGATGTAATATTGCATTTACATCTCCTTCACTTTCCATCTTCCTCCCCATTTAACATGGCACCAAACACGGGTTATTCCAGAAGCTGTGTGCACACATAGGTTTGCTAAATGAGTGATTCACTTCCTAACCTCTCCTGGCTGCTTGTACGTCTGAGTCAGAGGGAGTATTTGTGCCTGGTTTTGCTTTTTGTCCATTTGTATGGCGGGGGTGGCAGTGGGGGGGGTGTTGTTTGGAAATTTTCTTTTAACATAAACAAATATGTATGGGAAGAATTTTGACTTAAGAAGAGAGGGAAAGACCTAACGTTTAACTAGGTTTTATATTTAACTTAACGCAGACTGGTAAAGAGGCTAAGGTTTATATGTGTTTTCTCGTCTCCCTGATCTGTAAACCTGACAAGTGCTATTCAGAACAACAATCTCACTTCTCACTTTTTAGCAAGTACTGACTAGATGAAAATAACATTTGCTGTTTCCTAACATCTATAAAGTATAATATGTTCTCTAATAAATATTTTAAGAGATATATATGTTAAAAAAATTGTGCCTATACTTGCTTCACTTTTCCTGTAAAGTGGCTGTAAAAGTTTTATAGAAACCTTGGCAATTCGCCTGCTTTTTCTACATGCAAATTAGGAAACTTGATAATCCAGTTTTGATCCTATACTCATTAGTGATGGTTTATTTTGTAAATCTTGTAATTCTCTTCTTGGAGCAGTCATTCATGTATTAAAGGACTTTGGGCGAGTTAATTTAAACAGCATACTGTATTCTCAATCAGATATTGTGATGCTTTAATTATAGGAACTCTAATGAGATTAGTGGCCATGAGTAAATCGGAAGGGGATTGTTAGGGGCAGGGAGGGGCCGCATCCAACAGCGTTTTGTATATGGCTGGTTTTGGTGGGACCAAAATCTTGCTCCCCTCTCCTGAGCATGAAGCATGGAGATTCTTCCCTCTGCCCAGGACCTGTTACCAGTCTTCCTCTGTCTGTGACCTGTGATCCTGCTTTTGACCCCTTTTCTGTGTATGATCTCTTTCAGAAAAAGACCCGGGGAAAAAAGCAGCAGACTCTTACAGTCAGGATTTTTGTGGGGAATGTGATTATAAAGCCGCAGAGCAAAGAGGAGAATTTAGGAGCAGGCTGTATTGCCTAAAACTAGTACCAGCTTAGAGCTGGAGGGACTTGACACCTGTGTGCCTCTTCAGGTGTCTGATTGTATCATGTAAATGATACATCTTCAAAGCTGTAGTCTGGTTGCTGATGAAAACCAGCCAGCAGAAATACAGGCACGAAGTGCCGAATCATCTAATGGTTAATGAGCTGCTTCTGCCCTGAGTCAAAGCAGAGCTCAGGAGGGCCATTGTCATTCCGTGGGGGAGAAGCTCTGTGTTTGCAAGGGTTATTAATCCAAAACCACGCTCTAACGCTAGCTAGCAAGTTGCTGGGATGGCTGCAGATTGGCTACCAGGAGGTGATGGCGGGGTGAGCGACCACCCTCCAGCTGACATTGCAAGAACACAGAAAGGAGGAAGAGAGGAGAGGGAGGAGAAGAGACTATATTACCTGCTAGATTGATTAAGGCTTTCTAAACCAAACCAGCCACTTCAGCCACTGTAAGGTGGCTATGTTCCTGAGTAGGAGGATGAGGAGGCAGCAGATAGACCTGGTCCATCAGCTGTGAGCAGCCTCTAAGCTGCAGGAGCACCTAAACTTCTTCACTGTCATTTTTGGCAAACAGTTTCTGAAAGTCTGTCCTGTTCTCCTGATGTGTTGTGTGCTGTGCCAGTGCCAAAATGCCACTGCGGAGCCAGCTGCCCAAGGGTTAGTGTTACAGTTCAGGATGACACCCAAGTACCTTTAAGATTGTAAGCATTAGTCTTTAAAGTTGACCTAGCGTATAGCTGGCATTCAGTCCCTTTTGAATGCTTGTTGATGGATCCAGTTTGGGCCAAGGCTTAAGTTTGGAACAAAGTTTTACAAAACCAAGCATTGCTGGAAATACTTTTAAATACGTTTTAAAGAAAGCTAGTTTTGAGCAATTTTCCTGAATGATAATACTGCATAGTTGTCCTAGCATGTGTAGGCCTAGATATTCTGTCAACATACCACCACTTTGTGTTGTATGTTTGTTCCCTGTGTAGAAGTAGCTGCAGGCTTACTCTACATGGATAGCTATGATTCCCTCTTGTTTGGATAAGTCTTTTCAGGATGTAGAGCTGGAATATGTGGCCATCATTTCTTAGCCATGCTGTTCTGGAAGGAAGGGGAAAAAGGGTGGCTGTTCTTACAGCTAAGATTTCCATTTAAACTCTGATCTGTAGCGTCAGAGATGTTTGGAATAGAAAAGATGGTGTCACCTGTGAACAGTTGCAGGAAGGGTTTTGCTAATGGGGGAAATACTAATTCTGAAAATGCAGGTTCTCTGTAAAGCAGAAGCCCGGCCTCCCATAGCCAGTGTGTTGCACCTCGCTGGTCTGTCAGCGGTGTTGGCATTGGGGACCACAGACAGGCTGAGCCATGAGGAGGTTGTCTGCCAGGTGCCTTCTCCCCGTTGCTCCCACAGGCTGTTCCCAGGAGCTACCAGCACAGGTATGGACTGAATCCAGGGATTTTAAAGTGAAATGTGTTGAAAACTGAACTGTTGGGTTTTAATTGCCCAAACAAAGAGCAATGAAGGTGTTAAAAGGGGATTGGGAAGGCCTTCAGCTCACCTCTGCCCCATTCCGCTCTTCCACTCAGAACAACTATTCTTCCAACTGCTCTGGGGCCTCTTGGCCCTTCATTCCTCTCGTTTTGTACAAATATCTTGCTTCCTGCTGTCTAAACCAGCCAGGCTCGAGGAAAGTACGTATCTTCCATGGCCAGGATGTAAGTACATTGTCAAAATGATCAAGAGTTATGAGGGATGCAATTTCTTCAAAAGAATTTGAACTGGTGAAGAAGGGCATTATGTACCCACCCAGTTATGCTGGTTTATCTGTCTTTCAGTATACTTCAGCTGCTTACGCCTATGCCTCTCTTGCTCTTTTTATTTTAATACTTCCTTTATAAATGATATTTTTTAAAAAAGACTTTGTCTATAGGATTTTAATAGCCAAGCACCTATGAGTTTTTCTAATATAGAAAAAGTGACAAATTTGCTGGTGATTATTTAATTTTTGAGTCCATTTTTAAGTACTTGAAAAACCTTTGGTAAGTCAAAGAAATTAATTTTATTTGGAAGTTAACATGAACATTAAAATAACAACATTCCTGTTGAATAGACAGCTCTTAAGTGCCTTGTGAGAGCAGTTGCTTAATGTAGGTGAAATAGAAAATTAGGATGAAAAACAAATTCAGGACTTTAATCCTAGAAAAGAAAACTTTATGGATTTCAATGCAAAAGGTCAGATGCTTAACAGTAGTTTAAGCCGATTTTGGAACTGAAATGGCTTAGAGTCCACATTTACTTAGTAGCTACGTCACTGCTTCAATTTGACATCAGTGTTTATTTTCATTGACAAGCTTTTTGGAATGTATGGTTGCTCCTGTTTATTTACCTAATTGTGAGAAAGACTGTGCACTTCCTAGATTACAATTTCATGAAAAGATAAAGAAATTTCTAAAGCTATCCCACTTCCTTTTCCTTACCAGCTTGCTAGTAGACTGTGTAGTGTGGTTATAAAACAGCAAATGTCTCTCTTATAAAGAATATCACATTGAAATAATAAAAGTATCTTTATCCTTCCATGGTTTTCTTTACCCAGTGGTGTTTTTAAGAACAGTGCAAACTATGCTGGATATTGCAGTGGAAAATATAAGGGCAAAGTTGAACTTTCTCAAGCCTAGTCATGCTGATGCCATCATGTATTGTTTTCTACCACTGACATGATATGAATGGCGACAAAGGCAGGCAGGTACCTCTAGTTTAATTGGTTTGGCTCCCTGGTCTCGTAGGAATGGTGGTGTATCAACTCAGGGGTGTAGGATGGGGTTCGGAAGGACTCGTCCCTCTAGCTTGTAGGAAAGGGAAGTCCTAGCCAAACTGTTTCGGCTGCGATGTGGCTCTGTGGGGTTTGCTCACACAATACAAGGAAGGAAGAAGAGCGAGAAGATGATTGCCAGGATGGGAAGGGCTTGGTGGTGATGTAAGAATCGGTTTGCCCCAGAAGGTGAGCTTGCTCAGGATAAGGTTTCACAAAATAAAAGGGAATCATGAAGACTGGTGGCTTCCATATGTAAGGTGGATCTTTGGCCTGTTTAAACCTGCAGCTGAATACTGGCTGGTTGTTCCAGTAAGGGGTGGTGAGACACTGAAATGGGTTCCTGTTGGATGGGAGAGGGCAGGGAATAACGCTAACCTCAAAAAAACGAACAACTAACCCTCCCCCCGATTTTAAATACAATTTAAAGTATGTAACTTCAGTACAGGACTTCCAGGAAAATAATGGGTTCGTGTTTTACTGGACTGCTGGAAGACTTTATAGCCCGCAGGCAGCGAGCGGGGTGAAGTGGGAAGGCGCAGCGTGCCGTCTGTGGCACGGTTACAGGCAGAGGTGCAGTGAGACGTGCTGCTTTCCTGAACAGGCAGCAAGTAGTTCAATCCTGTTGCTGCGGCGTGGGGGCAAAGAAACGGTGGAGGAGGGCTTCTTCGCGCTTTCAGCCATTTTGACGTTGCGTGCTGTGTGAGCGCACTTTGGGGAGAGGACACCTTGTGCCTTTCCCTTCCAGTGCACCTGTGCAGTGCCGGCTATAGTTAGTCTGCTTAGAAGTATTCCTTTAAAGGCCTTAACAGAAGCAAGTATGTAAACTGCCCAGTGCTTTTTCAAGTGCATGTGCAGCTCGGTTGTGCAATAGCTTGGAAACTCTGCTTAGTTAACTTTATGGTATTAGCATGCAGCTTAAAAAGGGGAAAGAATGTGTAACTTAAAAGTTTTTTGGAATGGACAGATCCACAAAAGAGCAGACATGCTTCATATAGTATTTAGACGCCAAGCGTTGCATGCCAACTACAAAATGTAGATGTTAGGACTCCAGGGAGAATTGTGGTGGTGGTAGTGTGTTTTATTGTGGTGACCTAACCCTACTCAGAGTAAGGCTAGAAAATCAATTGTAAAACACTGGAATTCTGTCTAAATGTTGTTGCTATTAGAGACTTACAGGTATTGATGTATACATGGCTATCTAAACCTCAAGACTGATCTCAAAGTATGCACATATGTATGGGCCCCATTTTCCTTACATATGGGCAGTGGAAATTAAGCAACCTCAGAAATTTTCAGCCATTTGTATAATGGAAAGTAGATTCAGACTTGCTTCTGTTCTATTTCTCAGTAACACTCGAGCAGTTTTCAAATTTCTGAGGATGCTCATTCTTTCAAGGCATTATCTGGAGTTCTAACTTTTTATTTCAAATTACTGGCAGCTTCCCAGTCTCCAAGAGTTAAACCTTCTTTGTAGTGAGTTGTGACTACTGCTGACAGACATTACTGAGTGCTTTTGCCTTGGTGGGTGCTTCACCTGAAGGCTTGATTGGCGGTTCTTTTTGTGAGACTAACTTGGCAAATCCTGCCTGACGTATCCCAGAGTGTAATGCTTCATGAGGACCTCACCTAAGCCAATGCAGGTGGAGACGTAGCCTGGCAAGGTCAAGCCAGCATTTCTAGTAAATTAAGGCTCTAAAATGAGTTATAAATCTCTTTCTTTCTGTATCAAGAAAAGCAGATCTTTTGTCTAAAGCTGAAGGTTCACAGTCGTCTTAGCTAGCAGCGCTGCTCACACTTACTTCAACTTGGGCTTTACTGTTTCTGCATCATCTGATCCACCATCAGAAAACCTGGAAAAATCTGAAAAAAACTAACAAACAAACAAAAAACCTGGAAAAACAGAAAAATCTGGTTAAAATTAGCTTTTTTCAACCATTCCTACTTTTTTTTGCCTTATCCAGTTCCTAATTGTCTTATGCAACAGCATGCAAATGTTTATTCCACCACAATGTGGTACCAAATAAAGTGTCCATGGCTAAGAAGGGCCGTTTATTTTGTCAACTGTGACAGCCTGTCAGAACAAAATGATTGAAAAGGCAGCACGAGGGAAGGGGAAAGAACGTGTCCAAGATGACTGCACGTGGAGGTCTTCATTGGAGCTTTATGAAATCCAACCTGCAGTTTAGTCCTGTTGCTGCATCATTCCCTCTTTTGCGGTACAGACAGAAGTCATGGCTTGTCCAGTGCCCAAAGGTGCGTCTGCACCCACAGCTCTTGGACAGGTGTGATGGCATGGTCCACAGCATTTCTCTGAGCCGCTTGCAGCACCGAGGTTCTTGGTCCAGCCCAGGCTGGTACCCACCAGTCCTGTCTCTGATGCTTGTGGCATTGTTCAGTAAGAAACTTAGAGCTGGAATTTTAAAGCATCTCCATGTGTTTTATAACATAGAGCAGATTAGTCCCAAGGCAGTTTTTGTAAGTGAAGTTTTTCATGTGACCATTTTTGCAAATGGGACACCTCTTTTTTTTTTTTAATCTTGCTTTTTTCAACAGTTTTAGTTTGCTGCAGCCAAGCAATGCCAAGTAAGACCATTATTTTCTTGAGAGAAGTTTTTCCTGCACCAAAGAGCTCTCAGAAGAAGTTCCTTGTTGCTACTTACCTCTTTGAATAACAAGTGAAAAGATGCAGAGCTCAAAATGATAGCAGGATTGGGGGGGTAGGGTGGGTTTGGTTGTTGGGTTTGGGTTTTTTTGTTGGTTTTTTTTTTTTTCAAAGACACAAAATGCCTGAAGACTGTTGTTAAATGTCATGTTATTTAAAAATGCACAACAGAACAAGTTACAGAACCATCGTGAAGAACTGGTATGCATCATCCTGAGATCTGGGCTTAAGAAACTCTTTGAAGGTACTTTCTGAGCTTGGTCATACAGTCTGTTGAACTTGTTGGTGAAGAAGGCATTCAAAACAAATTTATTACTATTCCAATATATTCTTTTCCAGTCTAATTGATTTTATGTTTCTGTAGGTATACTGCAGATTTTTGACCCATACAAATTTTAAGTTTCTTTTTACAACAAATAACGGATTTTTTTTTAAGCTGTATGTAATCCACATTTCTAGCATGTGCTGTGAATGGGCTATAACTACAGCTTTCACAAGCTAGAAGCATGTTTCTTAGTGAGAAGCACTGAGATGTTTATTTGGGAGAAGGAGAGGAGACAAGGAGAGGGTCCCCACTCCTTGCCTCAATAATGAACTGGCACCAGAAGGTAAGTTTTCTGATACTAGCTTGCCAGTTAACTTCTGTATCGAGTTCTGATTTAGGAGAATTTTAAGTTTTATCAGTTCTTACAGTGAAAAGGAAGAGCAAGAGGTTATTTGCTGATTTTTTTTTTTCATGTCGCGATTTTCGTTTTTCAAGTAGAAGTCCACCTGACTGTTGGGACGTTAGCAGGAGGCAGCAAATCTGGGTTAATGATGCAAGGGGCTAATAATGATACTTGAGCATGTAGTAGAGAGAGAAGAGCAGTGAGGCCACCGTATGTGGGGAGGGTTTATTTGGAATCTCAGGCACCAGTGACTAAGAAAAATGGCAGTGAACCAAGAAGGTTCACTTGGAGAGAAGGAGAAAAGTGCTGTCAGGCAGATGCAGAACTGTGTGTTTAAGCATAATGAGAACCGGGAGGAGGAACAACTGCCCTCTCTGAATGCAAGAGAGCATAAGTTGGGTAGGCACTTCTAAAGAAATTTTGGCACAGCATAAACTATAGAAATCACAGGGAATTAAACTAGGCTAGAAATTGGTGGGAGCCTGCATATTTGGGAAAGAAGGGAGGGATCTGGGAGAACCCCTCCAGTCTCTGTGAATTTGTGGAGAAGGGTGTAGTATCTGAGCAGTTCTCAAAGCCAGCACCGAAGGTGCTGGCAAAAAGGACTCGCTATGTGGCACCATTATGCGCTGAATTTGGCCCAGTTGGATAGGAAGGCTGCCTGCACTTCCAAGAATGTGCTCGGTTGAGGAGAAGCTTGACTCCAACGCGGACATGATGGAAGAGTTTTATTGTCTGGCATTACTTTTTTTTAACTATTGAACACAGCAAAGGAATTTCTAATGCCTGAGATGCATCTGCAAGCAGTGCACTTCAAACCATGCTTTCTGTCCAGCATTTTTTGGTCTGGAAGGGATCTGAAGTCAAATATTTCGCACTGTTTTTAGGAGAAATGGCTTTTAAATAAATTTCAAAACTATTTGTTTTCAAGACTATCTTTTTAGTTGGGCTCATCTGGCTGAATCAGAGCAATTTCCAAGTCAGGCCCCCTCCCTCCATTGGCAGAGAAGGGACTGCATTGCTGTTACCTGACTTAACCTAGGCTATAGAGGATGCCTTTGTGAAGTATTGCTCCAAGGGAATTTGTGGAGGCTGTTGTATAGAGAAACTTAGGAGAGAAAGAACAACTAGCAAAGACCAGTAATTGTTCTCCTTTGGACAGATTACTTTTGCATGAAAACAATGAACACAACAGATGGTTATGGTATCAAAGAAAAGCTATGTAACATTGAAAAACAATCTCTGAAACAGGGTGGTTTGAGAGTGGGATTTGTTTTGATTTTTTTTTTTTTGGTGAAACTACACAGAATCATTAAGGTTGGAAAAGACCTTTAAGATCATAAAGTCTAACCGTCAACCCAACACTACCATACCCACTAAACCATGTCCTGAATGTTTTTTGTTAATGTGTAGACGTGGCACTTCAGGATGTAGCCCAGTTACCAGCTGGGCTAACGTGTTGTAAATTACTGGAAGGTGGTAGCTGGTGGTTGTTGAACTTCGTTGTCTGTTAGTCTTTAGTTCAGCTGTATGCTTCACTTGACAGGCTGCAGCATCTTCATTCTGGATTTATCTCTCGATGCTCTACTTTAAGGGTTTTTTCCTTCCAGTTTTTTATACCAATATCTGACAAGTTTTGTGGAAGGATCCTTAAAGTACTTATGTTGGCTGGCAGGTAGTCTTTTGGTAGCTCAAGGTGGTTGCAAGGTGACCTGTTGGGGATTCTGGTGAAATCCGTCCCAGCTTTGTGCCTGGCCTGGTGTACATAGACAGGGCTTTGCTCCTGAGAAGGCTGATATGCAATAAACGTTGAGTTTTTTTAATTAATCCCAAAATATACCTGCAAGTTGCCTAAATGAACTTATTGAAGCTGTTGTGCTCTTTGTAGCTGCTATATGCAGAAGTTAGATCCACAGGGAAAATCAGCAAGTCTTGCACAGAGGTGGAGGCTGGGTAGCCAAGCACATGTGTCTTAAGTCTTTAATGTCCTGCAAGTTTCTGCACCTTTGAAGACAGCATAGCATTAAAGGATATTTTTACTCAAGTCTTGTTAAGTTAGGTTTATACCAGACTAAATTGGTCTCCTGCAGGGCTTTAGTTTTATGTAGTGTCTTGGAGTTCACCAGTGAAGTCTGGGAAGATGAATTTCATGGAAGCACTAATTGGTGTAATTTTTGGCCCCAAAATCAGTATCGGGCACTAATCTGATCACAACAAACCTCCTTTTGGATTTGAACAAATCTTAGACAAATACGAAGACTGATGGCACTAACAGGCATTGAAACATGGAAAACATTTCTGAAAGATGTAGGCTTATGATTTTTAATGGATTACTTAATATATGTAAGCCATGGTGGAAAAAACAGTGAGAACTGTATCTGGAATATATAAAATAATAGTTTATCTTGGGTAATGGCCTATTGAGATGCTTGAAAAATGCAGAATTACTGCCCAAGGAATAAGAAAAGGCAGATGAAATGAAGTAATTGGCTGGCTGATAGGTATTTTGAGTGGGTTATAAAATCTTTATGGCAGGAAGTTGAGCTTCTTCAAAAGGTATATGCTTATCTAATGAGTGCTGTGAAGATTCTGGAGGATGACCTCTGTTCTTACCAGCTTCCAACTTTTGCTATCTTTCTTCTTCCCTTTCCTGGATGAGCTTCCTTTCCACGGTCAGGAGCTTTTTAAAATGGTATTTCCTTTCCATAGTAATCCTTTTGCTTGCAGTATTTGCAGTCTTGCTCTGAAAAGGCAGAGGTTTATACAATTTAAGACTAACTTGGTCACATTATAGGTTATTCAACAGTGCCATTAAAGTGAAAGTTTTGTACTGGAGGAAATCAAACATCTGTTGTGTGATTTTTGGGGGAAGGAATTGTGATTCAGCCATGGAGTCTTCTTACCTCTTTTGTATCTTTGGAGTGTTCATCTTGTTTTTCTCCCTGACAATGTATAATTGACAAGGTGAGAAAGACCTCCTTGCAGGAGGATCTTTGTAATCAGATATCACGTCCTTTTGTCTGTCCAGCTGCTTTTGAGCAAGTGTGATCCATGTAGCAGATTTCTCCAAGAGCTGGCCATACTGGTGGTGTCGCGCTGTAGCCTTCAGCTGAGATGCTTAAGCCAAGGTGGAACATGCATGACCTATCAGTTACAGCTGGTTTAAGAAGCTCTTTACTGTACCTTGCTGTCCCGGTACGCCTCTGAGTAGGGGGCTGAACTATATTCACATCAGGGAAATCAGACTTTTTTTTTTTCTTCTCCCCCTCACTGCAAGGTCATGGGAAGTGTTTTTGCCTGTGGTGTGGAGGACTTGGGATTTGTCTCTTTTCTGGACTAGCCTATGTTACTCTTGTTACTCAATAGTTGCCTTTGATTTCAGCATCCTGATTGTGCAGATCAAGATGAATAGCGTTGTGCTTCTGTTATGCAGATATTTTTGGTGGTAAAGTGGAGCAGTTGTGAAATTTGGAAGTACAAAATCATAAAAGCTCATTACGAAAAGTTTTCTGAAGACACCTCCCCCACCCCCGCCAAGTAGCAGCAGTCACTGATTTTTCTTCTCCCTTTTCTTACCCGTCTCTCAAGCTCAAGAAGAGGGTAAAGTAACCATGAGATTAAGATTTCATTTGTCTGCTTTTCCCCCCCCTTTTTTTCCCCCACCTCTCTTTCTCTTTGAGCATAATTTGGTTGGGGGCAGGAGGGTGTTGAAAAAAGGACTTAGTCTTTCTTCTGAAGCAATAGAGTTCCCATCCAGAGTATTTTGCAGATAACACCCCTGTGTGTGATGGCACAGGGGACAGGTTTGCTCAATTACAGCTTTAACATCCATACAGCTTAAACCTGTATACTGTGTTGGATGTAGTAAGAGGTGTTTTGCTTCTCTGTAGGTGATCAAGTGCTCGTGCAGGAAGTGACTAATACAGCTGGGCAGGTAAGGCTGCACTAATAAGACCGGAAAGAAAATGGGCTTTATTTAAGAAGGAGCAGCTGTCACTACCCAATTTAGAGAACACATCACTTGGCGGTAGGAAATTTGGTGTTGATTTAGCATACTATTGCTTTGACAGCTTATTTGCATTTTAGAAGTTGTATTTTTCAGGGTTTAGGATTTAGAGAAGTTATCTGCATATATCATGTCTTGAGCTGTACAACAGATATGTTAATTGTGCTAATATTACATGTTGCAATGCCAAACCAACAAGAAATTGCTCATATCTTATTTTAAACTGGAAAAATACAGAATTAGGATAGTTGATCAGTCTTAGCTGACTTGGAAGAACTTTGGAATCATACCTACATGTAACTCCAGTTTAAACTACCTTAAAAATCACTTTTACTTCAACTTTTGGGGGAAAAGATGTGCGTTTTGGTATGGATTAATCTGAAACTAGTTCCAAACTTGTAAAATTCTAAGAATGCTTTTTTGCTTGAAAACGATAAATTTGGGGGAGCAGTACCTAATTGTTGAAATTTCCTTGGACCTGTAAATATTGTATGGAATGACACTGACTACTGTAACAACACAAGTATCTATGATGATAATTAAACCTTCATACTGAAGTTAAATTACAGATTATTCCATGAAAGAGGAAATACATACATTTTGCATAGCTTCCTTTATCCTTTCATATTTCCTTTTGGATTTTTATGTTTGGACTCCTGCTATTACTTTCCCTCTCAAGGGACATGCCGCAGGAAATTGTAATACTACTGGACTGTAGGCAGAATTGTGATGCTCCCATCTTAGTGGCAGTTCAGTAAAACAGCCCTAGTCTCTTCTCGTGGGCTTTTCCCTCCACTTTTTTTTTTCTTTTGTTCTGCTTTCCTGGTTAGGTCTCTTGAGCAGTTTCTGCTGGTTGGCCAGGTTGTCTTTGCTGTACCACACTTGAATTTGTGGCTCAATGGGTTTTACTTTCAAGTGTCTCTTAAAAGTACTTCTGTTACGTGGTTGTCTGCATATATGCAGTTTGTCTAGTCCCACGTAGGGCATGAATCCACCACCTTCCATCATAAGATGTTTATCTGCTGTCATAGATAAGGAGGAAAATCATTGAAGTCCCAGGTGAATTCAGCAAGTGCTTTTTTTTTTTTTTTTTTTTTGGAGTAAAACTATCTTCCATGTGTCACAGTTGCAATTTATTGTCTGCTGTTAGAATTGAACAATCCTAACCCAGATTTCTGGATTTTCTTGGTTTCTTCTAAATGGAAATGTTTGTCCCACTTGAATCCGTGGGGAAAATCCTAGCAAAGAGTTGGTTTGGATACCTCAGAGTGTGAACTTTGGAGAAAGCCTCTTATTTTGTTGTTCCTGCCAGTATATTAAAAAAAAAAAAAAAACCAAACCAAAATCATCACATCTAGGCTGTTTCTCTAAAAATCTTTAGTGTTTCAGTGATTGAATGGGGGACTCAACATTGCAGGGTATGTCCTCATGTTTAGAAATACTATCCACAGGGAATCAAATGATACACGATGAAAAACTGCAGTTAAGCATGTACAGATTTCTCATTAGCTGGCTCAACTTGCTAGTAAGTCTGACAGCATCGAGCTGTGGCAGTCTTGTGGGACTTGAGCAAGATTCACTCTTTGTCCATCCTGGCTATCTTAGACCCCTGTAACAGCCTGCGATGGATCCTGGAGCAGGGTGGCATTTTTCTGGTGTCTGTACATGTTCTTTTCCTGCCGTCCTGGAGGAGTGAGCAAACTGAAGCGCAGCAAGAACAGCAGGATGGAGGTAGCAAAAGAATTAAAGTGAACGGGACACGAAGCCTTGTTTGTGGATGCGGTGCCACGAGGTGGGAGCTGAAGGCAGTCTGCGTGCCGATGGCAGTCCTGTGAGGCTTTGGATGTGGAGGATGAAGGCTAATCGGGGCTGGCATGGCTACGAGCAAGAGCAGTTTGGTGTGGGGAGGCCTGGGGCGGAGGGGCCAGAAGGAGGCCGAGGCGGGAGGGCAGAGGCAGGCTGCCTGCAGGCTGCAAGGATCTGCTTGCTGTCTGTGTTTGCTCTGCCTAGGATGAGATCTCTCCTGGCAAATCTCTCTCCAGCAGCTGATCAGTGTAAAATAACCGCCTAGTGGTTATTCCGTATGTTCAAGCATCAGGTTTTTTCCTCTATATGTGACTATCAACTTCCAGCTTGCTGACAAAGCACGTGGAAGCTGATATTCTCCCATACAACTGGTTTTGAGGAGGAGGATGATTACAGCTTTCATGAGTCTAGGAGCTGTGAGAGGAGAGAGAATAATGTAATAGTTAAGGTAGGAGAACTGCGTTGTTGTTGTGTTTTTCCTGGCAGTGTCAGAGCCTTCCACGGTGATCTTAGCCAAGTCCCCTAACCCAGACTTCTCACAAGATGACCACTGACTGCAGTGACTCAGTTTGTGAACTCGCCTTTGGCACTCAAAGTCACTAGGAGCTATGCTTTGAGGTAAATCAAGGTGGTCTTAGGAAAAAGACATTCTTATTTGCAAGACGTTCATATGCTATAATGAGAAATTAATAACTTTCTTTACAGGTTTGGTGTGCAGAAATAGTTGAGGATGCACATTAAAAAATTCTTTTATGATCTCTCTTTATTCTGTCATTCTTCCTGTTTCGTGACAGACTTGCTAACCTGTTCTTTCTTACTGATTGCAATTTTGCAAATGAGAAATAAAATGGAACTGTGATTTGCACTTAGTTTTAAGCATAGCCAGTTGTACTTTGGAGACTTGGCACACAAAGTGTGCATAGTATGTGGAAATTAGCCTGGTGTGGGTGTTCTTACTTTTTTCCTAATTTTGCTAATGTTTATTGTTTTCCTGATGTATGTAATTTTGTCAGACTTCTTCAAATATAATAAGTTGTTCATTGTGCAAAACTTGCACAATTGCTCTGCATATGAAAGCGTGAGATGTAACTGATCATTTGCGGAATCACTGATCAGTTGGAAGACTCAAGCACTTCTCTCCTGCTTAAACTATATATGTTTTTTCTTCAGTCTCCTATAACTTTTAGCATACTTACACATTTAGTACACATATTTTAATGTACTTCAGTAGAGGTTGAAAGTAGACTCTGGCCATGGTCATAAGGGACGACAAAAAATGTTTTTACAAATATATTAACAACAAAAAGAGAGGCAAGGAGAATCTCCATCCCTTATTGGATGTGGGGGGGAGCATTGTCACCAAGAATGAGGAAAAGGCTGAGGTACTTAATGCCTTCTTTGCCTCAGCCTTTAACAGCCAGATCAAGTATCCTCAGGGCATTCAACTCCCTGAGCTGGAAGACAGAGATGGAGGGAACAATAAACTCCCCATAATCCAGGAGGAAGCAGTTAAGGACCTGCTGTGCCACCTGGACACCCACAAGTCTGTGGGGCCTGATGGGATCCACCCAAGCATGCTGAGGGAGCTGGTGGAGGAGCTTGCCAAGCCACTCTCCATCATTTATCAGCAGTCCTGGTTAACAGGGGAGGTCCCAGAAGACTGGAGGCTTGCCAATGTGACGCCCGTCTACAAGAAGGGCCGGAAGGAGGATCCTGGGAACTATAGGCCTGTCAGCCTGACCTTTGTACCAGGGAAGATCATGGAGTGGTTCGTCTTGAGAGTGCTCACAGGGCATGTGAAGGACAACCAGGGAATCAGGCCCAGCCAGCATGGGTTCATGAAAGGCAGGTCCTGCTTGACCAACCTGATCTCCTTCTATGACCAGGTGACCTGCCTGGTGGATAAGGGAAAGGCTGTGGGTGTTGTCTACCTGGACAACCTTTGTTGTAAAGCCTTTGACAGCATCTCCCACAGCATTCTCCTGGAGAAACTGGCGGCTCGTGGCTTAGACAGGTTTACTCTTTGCTGGGTAAAGAACTGGCTGGATGGCCGAGCCCAGAGAGTTGTGGTGAACGGCATTAAATCCGGCTGGCGGCCAGTCACAAGCGGTGTTCCCCAGGGCTCGGTTCTGGGACTGGTCTTGTTCAATATCATTATTGATGATCTGGATGAGGGGATCGAGTGGTCCCTCAGTAAGTTTGCAGATGACACCAAGTTGGGTGGGAGTGTTGATCTGTTTGAGGGCAGGAGGGCTCTGCAGAGGGATCTGGACAGGCTGGATCGATGGGCGGAGGTCAACTGTATGAGGTTTAACAACGCCAAGTGCTGGGTCCTGCACTTGTGTCACAACAACCCCATGCAACGCTACAGGCTTGGGCAGGAGTGGCTGGAGAGCAGCCCGGTGGAAAGGGACCTGGGGGTGCTGGTTGACAGCTGGCTGAACATGAGCCGGCAGTGTGCCCAGGTGGCCAAGAAGGCCAACAGCATCCTGGCCTGTATCAGAACTAGTGTGGCCAGCAGGAGTAGGGAAGTGATTGTGCCCCGTACTCGGCACTGGTGAGGGCGCACCTCAAATACTGTGTTCAGCTTTGGACCCCTCACTACAAGAAGGACATTGAGGTGCTGGAGTGTGTCCAGAGAAGGGCAACGAAGCTGGTGAGGGGCCTGGAGCACAAATCTTATGAGGAGAGGCTGGGGGAACTGTGGTTGTTCAGTCTGGAGAAGAGGAGGCTGAGGGGAGACCTTATCGCTCTCTACAACTACCTGAAAGGGGGTTGTGGTGAGGTGGGTGTTGGTCTCTTCTCCCAAGTAACCAGCGATAGGACAAGAGGAAATGTCCTCAAGTAACACCAGGGGAGGTTTAGACTAGGTATTAGGAAAGATTTCTTTATGGAGAGAGTGGTCAAGCATTGGCACAGGCTGCCCAGGGAGGTGGTGGAGTCACCATCACTGGAAGTGTTCAAAAAATATGCGGACGTGGCACTTCAGGACATGGTTTAGTGGGCATGGTGGTGTTGGGTTGATGGTTGGACTTGATGATCTTAAAGGTCTTTTCCAACCTTAATGATTCTGTGAATCTGTGACTCCAGAGACCTCATTATTAAAAATGGCTTTAAAATTAGGGTACCCTATGCACCAGAATACAGCAAAGGATTAATTTTGCCTTTAATAGAAGATGTTTCATTAAATCTAAATGATTTAATAAAATGTTCTTAAATGTTCCCTTGATACTGTCTTACCATTGTTTGGCAGTGAGTGGCTTGTGGATTTAAGTGTAAGCATCCTTTGGCTTTTTCAGATTTGTCATTTTTACCTGAGTGACCCCATTTTAAAGGATTATATTTTAATACAAATTTTAACAGATTTGTTTAGTTACTTTTTTTCCCTTGCTGTTCAGGTAAATTACCCTGTTCCCAAATGAAGTTTGACAAAAAAAATTTAGTCTTTTATGTGGTCTTCCAGCTGTTTCAACTGTGTCATCTTCAATTCATGTAGGGAATACATAGAGTATGGGAGAGAGGAAAATCGGAGTGGCGTTCATTCAGTTACCACTGAATTTCAGAGGTCCCACCTTAATGTTAGTATCATTAGTTACTTGGTACTATAAGTTTAGTAAGCCTGTGTGTTTGTAGGAAACGGAGTTGCATGAGCACACAGGGGGACATCAGCTCATCATACTGGCCAGGGACTAGCTCTGGACTGATGCTTCTGCTATCCCTGCCTATCCAGTTGGGAATAAGGTGGTGGGAAAGTCACTGAGCCTGACCTCTTGCCACCAAGGAAAGTGCTGAGACATGTCTTAAAAAGTACTAGAAGTCTTTAACCATCAGGGAAAGTCCCTTATTTGGGACTGTGAAGCTGCTTTTCTGTCCTGCTGGTGCTGCCAGAAATTCTCAGCTTTTATGATACTTCTGGTTGAAAAAACAGAGCAATTGGGGTAGTAGTGGGGAATCAAAAGTAGGCACTTGTGGACAGAAATCCCCAAATTGCTGAATTTACTAGGAAATTAACGCACCATGTTTTCCTGCAGTGATGTTTTGATTCTTTTAGAGAAATGTCAGTACAATTCAGAACTCAGTTCTACAGCAGGATGCCACCCATTTCCCTTGCTGCAGGCAGCATTTTGGTGAAAAGTACATAACAAACACATCGCTTATCTTGGTGTTTGGGTGTGCTCCCAAAACCACAAGAGTCACAAATACAAATATTACTGCCCTTTTTTTGCACAGAAAAATCAATGTGCTTTGGGGCAGCAGTTTCCTGGGTGGCAGCAACAGCAGTTTGCAGCGGCAGCTCCCCCTGTTTGGTAGAGGTGCAGGTTAAAAGGAGACGTCACAAGTGAGGAGCCTTCCCTGGATGAAGTTATGGGGCAGCAGGAGCAGTTCAGAGGGTAGCCAGCCTCTGTACGTTTGTTACTAAAGTGAGGGAAATGAGGTGGATTCAGAAAATTTTGAAGAGTAGACTTTTTTTTCCCCATGTATGTCAGGGAAGAGGACTTTATGTTCCAGGGAAAAACAGCGGGAGAGAAAATACGTGACTTTTGCGAGAGGCAGGAACTTCCTAGGAAAGGTTGAAGTGGATTCCTCTTCCTTTTCTCTCTATTTTCCCTTCTCATTGTCTTCCTCTCCCCAAACAAGCTAGAGCAGCTGTGACTGCTTTCCCCTTTCAAAGGTAAACCACTACAGCTAGCCAAGCCTCTGCAGAAGCTTGTGTTGGTGACAAATGGTCATCAATGGTTGCTTAACCATAGAGGGTAATTGCAGTTTGCAGCTACTAGGTAGAAGTATTTGCACTGGAAGAACTGTTGGGATATTTTTCTAAAAAAGAAGTAGTTCTTATCCCATTAAAAAATGGAAACAAAACTAAAATTTTGAGAGAGGTCATATTAGGTCAGTGGTGTTTAATATCATGTGGTGTGCTTCCATTTCAATGAAAACATCAATTAAATGCTAAATCAGATACTTTTGAAAAGTTTACATCTCCTCGCTAACAAATATGCTATTTATTTTTTTGTCTCTGTCACAAAAGCTGTTGATCCTTTCTTTTTGGTCTTGCAAAATCTGGAGTTGGAGAGATGCATGTCCTTGTCTACCAGCCCTCTCATGCATTCTGTTTTGTAATGATTCCTTTCTCATGTGCTGCTTCAGTTCATACCTGTTAACCTCTTTTCCACTGAGGACTATATATTCTTTGGAAATAATTAATGAAACTAGAATTTCCTCAACTAGTGTTGAATTCAGTTACTGCTGGAGTCTGTGGTTTCAGAAGTGGAGATGGATATAGTTGATTCGTTACCTCCTTCACCTCACTTCACCTGCCCACTCGCTGGTTCCCAACCTGCAGTCCTTACTGGTGGTGGTTTGAAAACCCTGATACCTACTGGTAGGAGCAAAGCTGCTTCTTTAAATATTCAGTGTGGCAACCCAGTTTCTGGAGCCTTGCAAAAGTGCTGGCAGAAGTGATGTTTCGAGGTATCTAACAACCTGTTCATCACTTTTCAAACTCTCATAGTCAATAATCCTTGATTTTTTTTTTTTTTTTTTGTAAGGGGAGGGTTTAGACAAGTTCGAAGTAATTTTGTTTGTAAATAGATAGGTAATATCTACAGAACCGATAAATAGTGGTTTTCCTCCAATTGTAGGCATTTTTTTCCCCACCATAACTGTTTTTAAGTTGGAGTCTTTGGAGGTGATGTCTTTAGTCTTGGAACAGAACAATTAAATGTAGTTAGTAAAAACTCTTTGCAGTGTATGTTGACTTAATGAGGTGTCCTGTTCATAGTATATCTTCTATAATCATTGTTTTATTCTCATAGTTAACTGCTTCACAGTGTTTTGTAGCATGTGTGACTGTTGTTGACAGAGTTCCACCCTGCTGCTTGTTCAGAAGTCGCTGAGGATACCTATTAACTTAGTTGTTTCATTACAAGTAATGCATGTCTTCATCTTAACAGGCCTGGTTACTTCATAACTTTTCCCTTCGCTTTACCTTCACAGATAAGACCCTTGTATCCTTCAGGGAGACAGCTGAGAGGAGGGCAGAAATAGTGCCAGCAGAGAAGCAGAAAGTGTGGAGGGCTGCAGGCTGGGGGTCAGGGCACGTGCCAGGTTCAGACCTGAAGCTCAGTAAAGGATTTCCATGCATGCCATCGAGCATTTGAAGTACTTGTACAGAGTGGGAAAACATACATTAGTACTCATAAACCTAAAAATAACTTAGTTGCTTTCTGAAGAACAGTAATTTTAGGACGTGTGTGTGGAAAACACTGATGCATGGAAGAGGTGTGTGGAGAAGGGATCGGGTGCAGCCCTCTGACCCTGGTGCTATAGTCGCCATTAATTCTTTTTACTGAGAGGAGCTTTTGAGCGTATTTCAGGCTTGTAGCTTCTTAAAGGTAAGCAAAGTTAACACGAGAAGTACCTGGTACATGATCTGAAGGTGTAGATTGACATGACAGTTAAGATGACTGGTGGCTAGCTACCTCTGGAGGAGTCTCTCTCCTTGGCTGTGTGTTACCCACTTTTCTCTTGGGTTGTGAACTGGTGATTGTATGTCACAGGAAGAATTAATTCCATTGCCTGATCAGTTGGAAAACTAATTTAAAAACATTTCAGTTCCTTTGCTAGCCAGCTGAAGCTTCTCTCCTTGCAGCTTTGTGATTGCTCTCTAACACAGACACGGAGAAGGGAAAGCTATATTGACTTCTTCCATAATTTTTTAGGCAAATAGGCAGAGTGCAGTCTGAGATAGCAGCAGTCTTGGCTGACTGTGACCTGCTGGAATGGTTGAAGGGGTCTGAGACCTGGGGGAGGGATACCTGGATCAGCTGATATGTGAGAGGTCTGGCTGGACCTGCACCCCAAACCTTTCAGTACTATGGAAGTATTTGATGACATAACTGAAGATCTTTGGGGTAAAATCACAGTGATACAGGGTAAGCCTGGCATAGCATCCAGAAAGAGAAGTCTGCGTGGGTAGAAGTAATCTTTTGTCTTTCTGTTCCAGGCTAGTCTCTCTAACCAGCCAAAAAGGATGGTTACAGGGAACTGAATTGAGTGATTACAACAGTTCTTTCTACTTTTCTCTTTATATTCAGGCCCTGGATGGAACTGTTGTTACCCTCAAAGGAGCAAAAGTGATTAAAAACATGATGAGGCAGGAACGGGAAGCCTTAATTTTACCTTGTGTTTTCTCTCCTACATGCAAGTATTTCCACAGTCTTATCTGATCACAACAGTATTTTTGCAAGAATCAAGTCTCTTCCTCACTGTTGACTCTAAAATTTTAGTCAGGAGTCTAACCTGGGACATTTTGACTTATTCCACCTCTGTAGAATAAGTTCTCTGTTCTTCACTTGTGCCACAGAGCAAAAGCAGGCCCTTAGAGCGCAACACTATATGCAACAGGTTTGTCCAATCCCTATCAACATTTTGAACTAGTAAAGGGTTTGTAGTAAAGGTCATATTATATTGTTACAATTTTTTTAGGCATAGATTTACATGCATAAACAGCAGATGAATTAGTAGTAGTGTTTAGGGGTTTTGTTGTGGTGTTTTGTTTTTTTAAAGGAAATTTGGAACAAATGGGAAATAGTAATTTCTTCTCTTGTGGCAAACCTGATGTGAAAATGCGTATTTTAACAGCCTAGTCAGCTGATAGAATGCCTTTAGGAATTTAAATGTGCTTGCTTCACGCTTCCTTCGCTTTATGAAAAAGCGGTAAGCAGAATATATTGTTCTGAACACAGTTATGGCTTGTTTTTCCTGATGTAAAACATCTGCGTTGTCTGCTTCTCCCCTTGTTTTGCTGTTTCTAATGATTTTGTGATGTTGTAAAGAGTCTAACTGCTTGTGACAAACACAGTCTGCAGCAATCAATATACAAACACTCTCCTTTAATCCAGGTGAAGGCTGTCTTCCAGCTTCAGCTGAGACCCAATTCTGGCAAACTCTCAGGGGGGCTGACCTGACAGGGTAACAACCCCAAAATTACAGCCAGAGTTTGATCAGCAGGAGAATTAACTCTGATAGTTTGGCTGTTAAATACGCTGTTCAGAAATCACTGCGCACTAGACCAGTGCAGTGCTCTACTGGATTAGATCAGTTCTGGGGCAGAATTGTTCTTTCAACTTATATAAGAGGATTTTTCTTCTGTGCCATAGTTTTCTGCTGAGATATCTTGGGTAACAGTTTAACTGTTTGATGGGTAATCTGCTCCTATGAGGGTGACGCTTTTGCTTTGCTTTCACTTTTACTTCTCCAAGTGTGGATCAGAGCCACCACTTAAGCTTTTGCCTCAAACTGTTCCCTGGAGAGGGCTGTGCTGTTTGCACATCTTGACCTTGTACATTTACTCCCTGTTGTGGCTGTATCCATCATTACATTAGATGTCTGTTAAAATGTGGTTTAAACTTAAAATGCATTATGAGAAATAACTTCATAAAGTCATGTGAAATCGGAGCTTTAGCACAGTATCTGGGGTTGTCCTAATGACAGTATGTGCGGAGAAGCTTGGAAGTCCATTTTGCATTAGCCTTTCTCAGGAAGCCTTTATCCCTTAAAATGTGTCAGCATGCACACTAGTGCTCTTACTGCTTAAGCTATGTGAAATTTACCAATTTGTTTCACTTTTTGGTAGCTTTCATAGAGTAGCTTTTCTCCAAAAGCAGATTCCTTTGTTGTGGATAGGTACTGTTATGCTGACATAGGTCTCTCTTCAGGAAGGCAGAGCAAAATAACTATTATTTAGAATTCAAATCTTAGCGCTTTTGTAACACCTTCAGTGCATAAACAAATTTCTTTAAGTTACCTTGTTTGTAGGGGAAGCAAAGTCAGGATATTTTAGCCTCATATATTCCACCTTGAATCTTAGAAATGAGGTATGTTACTATCATTCCTGACAATCATCTGCCAATTTAAAAGTACTTTTCAGACTTCTGCTTTTGCATGCACCTCTGCAGCCCTGCTGTTCCTATATGAAATTTATCAAGTAAAGAGGGCACAACTTGGTTTCATGTCTGAGACTGAAGAATCAAAACATTGACTATTAATATGTGCACAAGGAAGCACACCTACAACCTCAGACCCAGCAAAGACATGGAAACTAAATAGTTGTAGGTAGCTTTCTTAAGGAAAGCTGGCCAGATTAAGGATGGCTATAAAATGCATGTCCGTTTTTCTACAGACCAGGGAATGTAGACTATAAGGGTGGTTAAGAGAATAGTTGAGGGATATATGTTAAAAGTTCTTGCTATTTTTAAGTCATCACCCACATCCATGGCAACTTTCTGTTAGGTTTTGTAGCCATCTTCTGGGATGGAGTAGTGAGACAGGTGGGAGCATACCTCTCCTACCTCCTTCCCTTGATTATGAGAGCTTTTCTTTATTTTATGTTAAATGCTGCTTTCAGTTGGGAAAATAGTAAGCACCCTGAGATATTTCTGTAGGTACAACAGTAAAATGTAACAGCAGCCATTGCTGGTGAAACCAAATGTTCAGTTAACTATTAGCTGATGATACCAGCTGGGCTAATCTGTATTAGAGGCTCAGTAATACATATTACAGAACAGGCTGTGCAAATGTATCGTGGTTTGGGCCCTATTTTATTTGAAAGGGGAACACTGGTTGCCAAATGCAAACTCAGGAGCCTTTTCCAGCTTTTGTGTCCAGTCGGGAGCCTGCCTACCAAATAATAGAAGAATGAGCAGTTAATCTCTTTTTCAACATAAATAGTTGTAGGATAAGGGTTGCTGTTGATGGATTTTGTTTGGCTCCACCTGAAGACTGAAGTGATGTTTCTCAATGAAGATTGAGACCATGTATTTTCACTCCTATATAGCGCTGTTAAGGGTGCCCAACTTTTTGTCCATATTTAAGAAATGTATGGGAAAGGATTTGGTTGTGATACTAATTATTGTTAAGAGTATTATTCTATTGGAATTGATCTGAATTTGGGTTAATCCAGTCTGAACCCAGTGGAGGTCAGAGGTTGACTGTTCAGGACTTTCTGTTGTACACAAGAAGAAACAGCTACGTTCCTTTTTCAGCATTGTTTTTGTAAGAGACCAGCATATAGATAAAAATTACCTGCTCAAGTAACTGAGCACACTTCGGTTTAATTTTCTTAACTGGAAAGATAGAATAGGATTTTGGTGGGGGTTTTCTGTGGTGTTTTTTTTTTTTTAATTTATTGTTTTCTGAGGTAAGTATTTAAATGAATTACAGTAAACACATCATTACTTCCATGCCTTTGGGAGGTCAGGCCCCCACACACTGAAAGCGAGGGGTGCTGCCCATGGCAGGGGGAAGGCTCCCGTGCTGGACGGTTGGTGGCTGCTGCTGTGCCTGTGTCCTGTCCTGCTCGAGCTGTTCACTCCTCGCCTTGCTGGGGTGTCAGCCTGGGCTCACACAGCTTGTCTGTTCCTTACCAGAGCGCTTGGGTGGGCAGAATAGACCTGGGTTAGGCTTGGCTGGTAACAAATGCAAACACAGATGACAGTTTCTACAAGTCTTATGCTGGCTGTAGCGGAACAGGGTATTCTCCTCTCAATTTAAGCCTGTTTATTAAAGAGTTAACTGATTGATTTTTACAAGTATCAGCTGTGGGAGTTGGTTTGTTTTAGTTCTGTGCTATTTGGCTGTGATGATTTTATTCTGATGCTGGAAGTCAGTTAAACCATTACCTTACAAAGGTATTGCTTCTTTGCTGCTTGTATTTCCTAAATGCTACTGAGCCCCTGCAAGTTGGGCTCCCTCCTGAGATGGCCAGGTTACTCGAGCGTATCGTGGTATGCGGATGGTCTCCTGGGCCTTGCTTCATTTCTGTAATCCCTTCCCACACCTCCTCAGTTTTGGTATGGTCTTCTGGTTCCACTCCTAGGCAGAAGCAACTACTCTCAGGACTTGGACATATTTGCCTCTGTTTTCCACCCCAAAAAGGACATGTATGTGGCTTGGTCTGCTGTCCTCAAAGTTCTTCTTTCGTAAACATCTTTGGGTCTTCTACTAAAAGTGAATGTGTCTTCTAAGGAATAGAAAAATTACCATACCTGTACTTAGCTAGCATTGGTAATATGCACACCTGGACAAAATAAGAAAGCTCTCATGCATTTCCTGATTCCCTTTAATGAGTGCTGAGAGACCTGTGGGTTTGGGTCAGATTCCTCCAAGGTTGGCAGTTTCTGCCACGCTTCCTCCTGGGTTACCTTCCTCCGCCGGGATTTCCCCCTCCCTCTGCCCCCGCACGTGTCCCGGGAGGAGAGATGAAAGATTGCTTTATCTTGCAACGCTCCGGGGCTCCCAGAGCTTGTGAAAGCTTTCTGTCAGCCGATCTCGCGGTCTAACTCTGGCTTGCCTCTTTGTCAGAGAGTGTCCCAGCTCAGCAGGCAGCCCTCCAGGTATACCAGCCCCGGCTTTGTCCGGTCACGGGACTAACCATTGCCTCTGCTGTGGGTTTCGGCTCGCCGTGGACACCCAAAAACCAGAGCAGAAAGTGCGTGAACTCCATACTTGCTGATGACACACGCTAGGTTTGATGAGCGGTAGCAGGCAGAAACATGACAATGCAGTGTAGTTTTACCTCAGTAATGCACTTAGAAAAATCTTTTCCTTTTTTGATTAACATGGTGCTAGAGAAAGTAACAGGAGATGAAAAGGTGGAGGGGGAGCTCATGTATTGTTCCCATCTTGTGAAGGAGAATTTTAGTGTTAGTTTGTTTTTCTATAAGTAATTTTTTATAAATGCTTTTCCTATGCGAACAGGACAAATAGAAGCGGAATGTTCCTGTTGACATCAATTCCATGTGAGCATTCCATGCCTGGTCCTGTGGAAGGAAGGGAAAAGGCAAATGACAAAGCAAATCAGGAGGCCTTTAAGAAAAAGGTTTTGGTTGAGTTTAGGTGTATTCTGAAGAATATCTTGCCAGGTTATCTTCACAGTTCTTTAGGTGAGTCCTGTATGTTTCTGTGGAGGAAAAAGAAGAGCTTGAATGGGAAACAGACACTATGGGTTGGGGTTTTGCTCCAGGCTGCGGAGGCCAGTTTTGCCAGTTAAGGTTTTGGTTGGTTTCTGGGGCTAAAGCTGCTCCAGTCGCTGCCCACGCAAGTGGTGCCGGTTGTGGCCCTCGCTGGTGTGTGGCTGCAACCTCCAGCAGCGCCTCAGGGACGTGGGTTTGTGGAAGTGCACTCTCTAAAGCGACCCTCAGAGTTATGGATGAAGCTGGGATCCCAGCCTGCGGCTGAGGTGGTGAAAACTAGATGAGCTTTGAGAATTTAAATTGATGCCGCGTTCAAATATGTGTTGTTAAGCATTCAGAAGACATGCTTCTGGAGCAGAAAGGTCAAACCTTTGATGTACTGGTAGTGGTTGGATTGCAGTTATGTACGCTGTGATTTCTCTCCCAGCTTCTTGCTTTTGCGTGCCTTTCTCCTGAAGGATGAGATATTAATATGTTCTTCAAAGGCCCTGAGAATTTGCTTCTCTCTGTGTCTTTTTAAATGTTGACAGTGTGATAGTTAATGCAAATCGTTTTAACAATGTGACTAGAAGAGGTGGTGTCTGCTCAACGTCTGCAACGTTTGGGTGCAAGTGACTTTCTGAATGTCACATAGACCAGGAACCACCACATCATTGTGGTTGCTTCAATCCAGGTGTGTAGTACCAATGTGAAAGGAGAACAAAGACTTTGTGTCCTTAGAGGACACATGAAGGTGGACATCCTGATGGACCTTTTTAGGGTTGGCATACATGAGCTTGTGACACAATAGAAATCTGATGACTTTTTTTAATGGAAGTCTCTGGTGGTATTTTTATTAATAATAAATGGCCACTTTAAATACAGCTTAAAATGGACATCTGTCACAAATATGAAGAAATTCTTTGGGTTTTTTGTCTTTGAATACCTGTCAGACATTGGTTCTGGGAGAAGTTAGGTTTCTTGGGCTACTTTTAGTCCCTGAGGGGAGGGGAAAAGTGGGATTTTCCCCCCCCCCCCCCCCCCCCCCTCTCCTAGGCATCTTAAAGATGCTGTTGACATTTGCCACCTTATTTGAGTTCTTGTTCTCCACTGACTGTGAAGAAAGACTGGTCATTCTAGTTGTTTTGGTGGTCACTCAAATGTTACCTGGCATAGCAGAAAATATAAATTAAAACTAAAAAATAACAATTATGAATTCAGTGCCAGCATGCAAGAGAGCCTCACCATTTTGAACTTTTTCAGGATCCTTTTGAGGTCAGCAATATATACCCTGCCAAGGCTAGTGAAGCCCTTTTGCCCCCAGGGAGGGGAGTGACAGCTTTTGACTAGAGTGAGGTTACAGGTGGTGGGGTGGCAGAGAAGACAGTGAGGTGACTTAAATGACGAAGGGATTCAGAAAGTAACTGATGGCAAGTGTGCTGTATTGAGAATTGAATAAAAGGGGGAATAAAAGTGAAACATACCCCATGGAGTGTGGTTTGTGATGTAATGAACGACAGGCAAGAATTTGTGTGCAGATGTGCGGTGGAGGAGGTGGCAAACAAGAAACCCAGTCTGTTTTCCTATTTGGTGGTGATACAACTTTAAGTAGTCCTTAATTTAATTACTGTTAGTTGTAGCTGTTCATTCTTGCTTGTCTTGCAGCACTGATGATTTGTCCTATTTGACAGTAAGGAGGGAGGACAGATGGACTGAAAAAGACAATCAGTTTCACAGGAATTTATTTTTTTTTTTTTAAAGGTGTTTGATGGAGAATGCCAGGATATCAAATCAGTGGTAGGGGATCCGGACTGCTGAAGTTAGTATTCAAACCACAGAAATGGTCATGGATCCACAACCTGAAAAGCAGGTGCAAAATGCTTAGTAAAAGTTTGCACTGTCTTTGATTTGTGCTTGTTGAATCATGTTTACTTGGATTTCATTTGTTTAGCACCTACTACTGTGGAGTCCTGAACCATGATGAACCCTCCAAGTATTTTCCATGTTTTTTTTTTTTTTTAAAGAAAACAAGTTCAAAATGCCCCTCTTCGCTTCCCAAACCTACAAGTAAAGTAATTCTTCACTGATTTGCAACTTACCAGCAAAAATGAAAGAGCAATGTTTCCAGTGAACTAGAAAGCAATGCAATTAGGCCTATAAAGGGAATTTGAATCAATTTGTTTCTTCCCCTGTAGAATACCAAGGTCCTATAGATCAGACTGTCCCTTCACTTTCATTGTGCATTTCCAAAATATTTTTTTTAGGCATAACACCCTTGGTAGTTACAGGGGAGAATTTGGTGCACTGGTAGAAATTGCATTTCTCTATAGAGGTGCAGATTAGGCATGGCACTGTTCACTTCCAGCATTATTAGGTGAGAAGAAAGAACAGTTTACAGGTTTATTTTGTATATGCATCTCTGAACTAAAAGTAAAGTTTCAGTTAGAAAATGCTCATTTGTATGAGCAAATTTGTATGTGTCTATTTTAAAGTAGAATGGCCCCTTCTTTAAGGAATGTAGCCGTAATACAGCTGCCCAAGTACAGGCTGTGCAGGTTATGTTACATCCAGCTTGGGCCAGGCTAAATGACAGGTATAAATCAGTGCTTCCAGTGTAGTTTGAACTTTGCTTTCTGTGTAGCTAAGAAAGACTTCCTTTAAAAGAAAGCTCGGGGGGTGGAAATAATTTTCTGACTTAAGGTACCGTGCCATTTGTTTGTGTTTTATGTTGCTGGTGTCAGTGGATTTTGGGGCAGTAAGTGGACCAGTGCAGAGAGTCTGGGTACTGCCCCCCCCCCCCCGCCAGTCTTTTCAAATAAAATGTCAAGAATTGAGTTGAGGGGAGTGGGGAGGTATGTGTTGGTCTGCTGATAGTTTAAATGTTACCTTTTTGTAGGATGGAAGTCATGAGAGACTATCTTCTCCTTATGGATTGTAAGCAGAGCTAGCCCCTCCTGGGATGCTTTACAGAAGTGAAGCACAGCTGAGTGTAAGAACTGGATGCTGCCTGACATTTAACATCGTACTGTAGCTCAACTGCTTTTACACAGATCTGAGTCGTTTTTCATGCTGTGAAAAATACACCATGCTGTTGTGTATACTGAGAGCTCTTAATACACAGTGGTATTTTGAAATTCAAAGACTTAAAACTCAGGGATTTGACATTGTGATAAGCTGATACTGAAGGATAAGGCTTTTCAAAACTTCTTTAAAAAAAAAAAAATCAAGGAAAAGAATGAACCCAGTTATTTTTACATATTATAAGAGGTTTTTTTTTCTTTCACATTCTGTAGCACCTCCTGGGTCTGCAGCAGCAGGTAGCCTAACAGTCTACCTCGAAAGCTGTACTTACATCAGTTGCTGATGCTAGTGCACAAACAAAGATGGACTGTTTTGGTAAGACAAGGCTCCATTGAAGTTCTTACTAACAAGCAAACCAGGTCTGTTCACTTCAGTCCCATTCAAAACACAGGAAAAGGTTCAATCTTTGGCAAACTTGAAAGGCTGAAACTATTAGAGAGGCTAAAAATGATTTACTTCAAGTGGATGTAAAACATATTTTCAAAATAAACACTGAAACCACACTTGACTCTTACCACATATATTAATCATATTCTGTGTGGGCATGAAATACAGAAAGTGTTCAGCTTTGTATTCCTACGTCTTATTAATGCAGGTTTGTTTTAACTAGCGTTTAATATAAGCAGTGCTTCTTAAGTAGCAGCTTAGATGCCAGATAAAATGTGCCTTCTCACTGTGAAGTGTTACTCCGTTGTAGCTTAGTTTACTCTTAGCAAAAGGGCTTGCCTCTTCCAGTATTTCCCTAATGCTTAAAAAAAAAAAAAAAACCAAACAATCCCAAAACCCTGAAGTAGTCGTAGATGGGATTAATTTGACTATTTGGCCTTAAATTGTTGTACCTACACTTCTTTAAACAGAAGTTTATACTAAACCTTGCAGTAGTGCAATAGATTTTTGTGTTTCTGTAGCAAATTGTTTTCCTAGTGTAGCGTGTTTGAGTGCTCTAGTGCTGGGTTGATCATCTTCTGCTTTTTAAGCATAGCTTCATGATGTACTGGATGATACTTCTGAAGAGAGTTCATCTAGTGATGTCATATGCTCGGATTCAATTTTCACATGCTGATACAGGTGAATTAGTCTACAGGTATAAAATGCAAAAATTCGGGGCTTTGTTTTTTTTAAATACCCTTGAGTACCTAACTCCTCCTGTACTTACACTGGTCTATGTAAAAGCCAAACTGTTTGAGCTTAGCCTTGTTTGCATGTGGGAGAGCTCTGCTTAGCTTTTAGAGCTGGAAATGAAATTCAGGGAAGTTCCCTCCTAAGAGTGGGTGTCTTGCTGGGGTCTTCTCTGCCGTGCTCTGGCCTGGGATGGGCTGCTGCCATCTTCACCCTGCTTTTCTCTCTCTAACACAGACCTAACCTCTTTCCTCCGCTTGGGTTTAGCTACATTGCTGAGAGAACAAAGATAGTGCAATATTTCTTTGAAATTGGTATGAGCCTTGGGTTTTTTAGCATTTTGTTATGACTCTTCTAATCCTCTGACTCCTGACTAAATTATCATTCAGTTAGAGCCCATATGGCTTCATTGCTGAGGCAGCAGTGGCAGGTTTCTGTTGGTTTTGGGTTTTTGTTTCCTCCTCTCTTAGCTTAAATATTGCATTAGTGGAGTCTCTGAGGTGCCTTCTGGTACCACTATGCCAGCAGCAAGATCTGCATCCAAATCTGCGGTGTTCTTATCCTATTTAGTGTATTGTTTGGCAGACTCCTGTAGTGGAGCATGTTAAAGTATAAGCAGTCTAGGGAAATCAAACTTGCCAACCTTGAAGCAGTAATTCCTAGAAACAGACGCCGGTTACACCACTAAACCCCTTTTTCTCTGCATGGAGATACTCGCTGAGAAAGGAATTGGGCTGGTGGTCAGCTCCACTTGTACAGTCACCACTCATTCATTCAAGATTACTTGAGGCAGACACAAACATGCTCAAGCTGGGTCCTTGCAGACTCTCAAGATCCAGCAGGGTTTATTAACTCAGGCTCAGTGCCAAGCAAGTGCAACTCTGCTGCTCCCAGACCAAGTAGGATCCGCTGTTTTGGCGTGGAGTCTGAGCTGTTAAAGCCTGCCAAGCGTGAAGGGTGCAGACCTGGATCCAGCACTGTTCTCAGATCCAGGAGCTCTGGAAATGCATTGCAAGTATCTGAGCGTATGGATCAGCTTGGGACCATCAGGGCTCATTAGATCAACAACAGTTTCAGCCCTCTTAAACTTGAGCTTGCTCCTGTGCCTGTTTTTGTCGTCTTTTTAGGTTGTTTTTTTTTGAAAGGGTGTTTTTGGGTCTTTTGGGGGCTGTTTTTAATCTCTAACTCTGAGTTCTGGGAAAATTTACTGGCTTGGTCATCCCCAGGCTCAGCTAAGGCTTTTTGTGTATGCAGTGTGGCTTATCAGGAGCTTCTTGGAAGCAGACTGCAGAGGCACCAAGCTTGCTGAGCAGGAACCAGCTCAAGGCTAGCACTGAGTCAGAGCTGCTATACTCTGTTGATCCTAAATGGACTTTAATTTCCCTCTGCTGTGGTTCCCAGCACATTTTGCAGTGAAACAATACACAAATGTTTCCACTGCCTGCTTTCTCACAGCCTGTGTGAGCCCTGATAGCGGAGCGCTGACCATTACACACCAAGCGTGGAGTGCTGGATGGGTGCTGCTAGTTAGGATGCGTGTTTTCATTTTGTGGAGTATATAGATGTAGTACATACACTGAGACTATACATCTAATAACTGCAGTTGTCATAAGGGTAATTAGCTTTTCTGTTTGGATTTGCAAATACTCTGGAAAAAATGCAATGTGCTTGGACTAAGTCAAAATAATTTTGAGATTATATGCTTGATAGTCTGTGGATTGTTACAGTACTTGAAATTAAATTTCCTCACAATTCATAAATGCTTGCTTACCTTTTCCAAGCAAAAGGTCATACAGCTCTTCTGGGTTTTTTCATACGCAGGTGCAGCTGGGACAAGTGGATATAAAATGCCCGATCACAGAGTGCAGCGAACACCTGGATGAAACAACAGTCCTCTATAACCTGCCCCATGATGACATCATCAAGTATAAATATTTCCTGGAACTCAGCCGCATTGACTCCAGCACCAAGCCATGCCCTCAGTGCAAGCACTTTACAACCTTCCGGAGGAGAGGCCACATTCCTACCCCTGCCAAATTGGAGAACAAATACAAAGTGAGCATGCATGCCAGGACCATGGGTTAGATAGTGCCGCAACAGTAGGACCAGCACTTGGTGGGCATTAAATGAGCTTTCTTGCATCACTGGGGCTGTGTGCAAGCTGTGATTAGGAATATGAATCTGTAGTACATCATTGATTAACTACTTGGTTGATTTCTAACAGTTCAAGTGTTGAACTTCAGTTCTTGTTTATTTGGCAGGTGGTACAATTTTGTCCTGACACACAGAAGAGTGTTTTCTCTCAGACATACAAACAATATGGTCACTATTAGAAGAGACTGGGGAAGGGAAGTTTTCACTATAACTGAGAATTTTAGACACACAACTCCAGCAAAGATAAGTTTTCCCTGAAGCTCTGAGCAAATGAATTCTGAGCATTTATGGTGTTGAGCTGTTGGCTTAGAAATAGAGCTCTTGTCTGTCCTGCTTTCTGGTTTTGATTTCTTCAGTCCCTTACCAGAAGTTATACATTACTGTAGTCTCATCACTCACAATACAGAACACTTGAGAAATAGAAAAAAACCCCACTTTTACAGCATTTCTTTTAGTAGAAGATGTGCTTATACTGTGATTTCAATCAAAGATAAAAAGCAAGAGGTTACAGTTAGAAGAAGCTTTGAGCTGCTGAAGGTCCGTCTCAGTTCCAGAAGATGAAGGTTCTGTCTGCAGCATCATGCTCTCTATTACTTTTCCATCCGGTTATTAGATTTGTTGTGGTTAATTTCATGATTGAGCTGGCCCTTCCTGGACAAACCAGTTCTCTGTAGGAGTTTAGATGACTGTTTAGATAGCCCTAATTACACAGCATTAGATTCAGCCCAGTAAGAAGATTAATAGGTAGAAGGTTGTGTATCCAGTAGAGCTGAAACCTTGGTAAAACTAACTCTGAGTTACGAGCTACTTATGTATATCTGTGCAGTGCATGAATTACATGCCACAATGTATGTTGATCTCAACATTTTCAGATTTTTGGCATTTTACGTGGAGGTGGAGAAATTCAAAACTGCAGGTAAAATTCCTTCTGCCCACAGGCATTCTCCATCACCCATCTGGTTGGCATTCCCTCAGGTATAGACGGAATGTGCGGTCTAGGGTAGATCAGGTGTGATAATGCTTCTACAAGCAGCCTCTCAAGGCATCCGAGGCTCTTACTGTCCCACCAACGTGGGTCACAGGTGGTGCAGCTGTTTTATCATGGGATGCCAACTCTGAGGTGGTTCCTCAATGCACAAAATGGGTTGTTCTGCCCAGCAGTGCTCTTTTACAAGTTAGAATGCTATAGTTAAAACATTCCCACCACTTCCCTACAAATCCTAATCGGAAGGTATGGGAGGCTGTGTGATGCATGAAATAGTGCAAGCCAGAAGCAGTTCCCTGGTCCTGTGGTGATGCATTATGTGTAGCTCTGATCTGCAGAGCTCAAGTCTCCTCCTGGGAATAGACTCTGGCAAAACATGTCCTTTGAGCTGTGGCCCGGTGTTGCCTGGAAGAACGTCTAGTTGATGCTGGTCAGAAATATAATTAGGAAGGTGCTAGGAAACAGCATGGACAATCATAGTCCAGGGCTTCAAACTACTCCCTGAACCTGTGTTGTTTCCTGGCATAGGTACAATTTTAATGACTTATTTTAAGCTTAGCACAAGAAAGAGTTTTGCTGCAGGGATAAGATTTAAAAGGCATACTATACAGAAGACTGTGTATGTGTTGAGTAATTCCATACACACGTAGCTGTGGACCATTATTATCTCAGTTTTCTTAGATTCTCATGTGATTGTATGGTAACTTGTCTGTGCCTTGAATTACAGGCTTTTTGGAGGTACAGACTAATGTTCTTCTGCATGTATCATAGGAGACATCTGACTGGAGACTGGGAGACTTCCATATTCACATGCAAGCAATATAAACAGCAGTTGCACCAGAGGAGCTCTGCACCAGCACTGGAAGTGCTGCCTTCAGAAGAACTGAGTCATGTGTGGGGAAAGTCCACGAGCCTACTAGTAGGATTACTGCACGCAAGGGCTCAGTGCCAGTACCTTTGCTCTCCTATACACTGCAACAGGCAAACCCAGTAAAATCCAAGAGTACATTTGAACAGATGGTTTTGCAGTGAGCAGATGCTTTTTGCAATGGCATTCTTAAAATTTGATACACTATTTAAATTTAGATGTTAAGTTTATTTAGAATTTTAAAGAGGTAGCAATGTTATTAATTTTCCTTACTATAGCTGCTTTATCTCAGCTAAACTGACCTAAGCCCAGCAGTTCAGTTTGCTGCTGCTGTTTTTCATTTTTGAGATCAAGCCTAGAAAGTTAGCTAGTGCATATATGTTTAGAGAGAAGGAGGAGAAGAAAGGGGAAACTTGCTATCAAAACCTTTCTTCTCCCATTAGTGCCACTTAGGACAGCACAGTACAGCAATGTGACTAGTTTCCTGTATCAAATATTTGTATCACAAATGGATACAGCTTTAAGTAAGGAAATACTCCTGCCCCCTCTCTTTTGGACTAAATTGGGTGTGTGAGACTTGATTGTAGGCAAGATCCTAATAAACCTTTGGTCAAAGCTGGTATGCCAGAGTGCAAAGGACATGGGCAAAACTTGAAAAATTGGTAGTTCAGTTCCTATGTATGGAACAGATGCAAGTTGCACAAGAGTCAGCATGTTGGGTTGTTCTGTGAGGGGGTTGGTTTTTTTTGTGGGAGGAGTCCCCCTAAGGCCTGGATGTCACCTGTTGTTTTAATGTTAGTTCTTTGACCTGCCTCCGGCCATGAAGAAGCAGTTCTTGATTCTTGGAGTCTGTTTCTGCCTTATCAACTCGTGAGGTTCATAATTTAAGTTTTCTTGTTCACTTCTGTCAAGAGATACACATTATATGAAAGAAGGGCTTGAGTGCTTGGCTTTGGAAATGTAAATGTTTTTTCAGCGCGCTTGTTACATAAACTATCTTTTATTTGAACTACTCAAGAGTTTCTGAAACTCGTTGCTCTAGAATTAACAGGAATCTGGACCTGCAAAGCTGTTGTGATAAAGTGGATCTGTGTAGTTCATATCCAAAAAGGTGGGGACTGACTGATCAGATTTTAATGTTGAGTGGCAGATATCTTCATGGCTACACATCCAGTCTGCCTGGAGCTTGAACTGCTGTGAACGATTTTGCCATGCTCTCCCTCTTTGCTCTCAGCTTCGTTCCTGCCAGCTTGCTTTTGCTCATGTTGATGTTTTGGTGTCACACTGGGAGCTGGATCAAAGCTCCAATGGGATACAAGATTTGTTTGTTTTGTCGTTGCTTACTTGCAGCTGGTACAAGAGAGGAGATGGGTTGGTAAGGAGGAGGCAGCTGTTTTGGCAGGAGCCCGTATTTATTTTGGAATAAAGTGACTGGGTGCTGTAGCTAGATTGTAATTCATGTAATCAGTTGCACAGTTAATTCAGCCACCCTATTATATAGCTAGCATTCCACTAAGCAGCAGCAAATCCCCCACGAAGCTTTGTGCAGCTTCAGGCGCTCAGAATATTTTTAATGTGTAGTCAGTTTTGCTATCGTCATCTCACATTGAGCAGTGTTTTGTGTTGCTGTTATCTGCCAATTTTGGAAGGTCTGTTCCTGGGAGGTGAGGAAAATGATAGTTAGAATAGTTTGCAGTAAGAAGGCTAGGTAAGAAGATGGAAAAAGTTAGCCTCAAAGGTCAATGTTTCAGAAAGCTGAGAACAAAAAGGGTTAGTATGAGAAGTTGTGTAATCTTTTGTTTCAGGGGAGACTGACCTCCAGATGGCATAGAAGGTTGTGTTTATACATCTTCCCAATTCTGATCGATTGAAATGGAATTCATAAAATAAATTGAAAAATGTTTGAGTGAGATAAAACGTATTTGAAAAAACACTGGATTAATGTTTTGCGTTTTTTCAGATACGGTTTGTCTGCTTTGCTGGACTATAATATATTTTACTGCTTTAAATTACATGTAGATAGCATTTCTACATCCTCACTATGATGACTTCATGCACTAACACTGAAGCATAAAGCAAATCATCTTGACTTCTTTCTTTGCTTTTCAGAAAGAAAAAAATGGAATAATAATTTGAAAGTGCTGTAATTGCCCTGTTGTGTTCCTATTTCTTAAGCGCACTGGTGTCACACGGCATCCAAGTTTGAATAGGTTTAGAGTTTTGTTTTGTGGCCACTAGTTCCAAGAAAAATAAGGTTCATATGTACTTCAAAGAACATGCTTTTCTTTGCCTGCTGAATGTATGTTCAGACAGTATTGAACATACAGTATTGAACAGAATTCAAGTGGCTCATTCAAAATGTAAAAAGTATTTACTTTTGTGGCAAGTTCTGTTGGGCTGGCAGGTGGAACGGGAAGCTAGGAACTCCAAACCTGGTAATGAAGTAGACAGTTCCACCTAGTTTACTTCAGTTAGTCAGGGCCATTTGTGGTAACAAATGTTATTCTGAGTTCATGTGGTTATAGCCTCATCCTGTATTTCAGTACTTTCGAAGTAGTGTATTTGGAAACATCCGATGTCAGTGTGAGTATCTAAGATTGAATACATATCCTAGTGGCTGCTATATTTCTTCCAATTATATTCATGCCATAATAGAAAGATAGAGCCTGCAATGAATGTGTCAGATTTTCATCAAAAAAAATCAACTCAAAACCAAACCCACAAAACTCATGTTTTAAATTATGTTGTCATTTTGTTAAAGAAAGAAGCTTTAACTTGCAGCTTCCTATATCTGTTGTTTTTGGGTTTGTATTTTTTAACATTCATGTTCCATCTCAAATGTCTGAATACTGCAACTGATAAAAGATAAAAGGTTTCAGGTTGCAGAACACTTAATTGTGGCTACAAGCGTCATCTTTGGCTGGGGTGTACCAAATACTGAGTAATACAATGCAATGCCTCCTATCTTTCCAGCAGTAGGTCACTGTGACATGCATTATTGAAAAACGTAAATTCAAACGTTTGAGCGGGAAGAAAAGGGGGGAGGAAAAATACAGAGATATTGGGCAGGTTAGTCACTAGTAATCTAAGCTGTTTTGTGCATATCGGTTTCTAAAGGATTGCGGAAACATAGATCAGTTCTCTGTGCTAGTTTGGTTAGTAGCAATAAATACGATATTCTTTAGGTTCTTCAGAGTGGGAATTTTTCTCTTTCCTATTAAGCTGTTTTTATTAGGAAAATTCATCTGGAAAGCAGAGATGCTGGATAGTGTATTTCCTTTGGTTTGTCACCTGGGCCAGTAGAGCAACAAATCAGAGAAAGGGCACTGGTTATATTTTTGTATTGCTTTTGTTTTATTTATCTTGGTCTCAGACATCACTGTTTTTTCATGCAAAAAGTAACAATGTTGCAGCTTTAATGTGTAGTTTCCCTACAAACAAGTTTCATTTGTTTTTCTTTCTTGGTTTTGTGCTGCCTACCTATGTCTTCTGTAACTTATTTTGTTGACAGGAAACATGTGGTAAGTGCAGTTTTCCTGTGTGTGAAGTACCTTACTCTGTGCCTGAGCAAAAATGTCACTTTGTAGCTGTAGAAAGCAATAAGCCATACTTGCACAGGGTACAGGATATCAGAATTTAATCCATTTTAATATTATGCTCTCTTTGAATCTGCTTGATATGAAGGAAAAGTATGTATTCTAACACTTAAATGCATGTATGATTTTTTTTTTTTACAAGGATAATGACTAGCAGATGGTAGCTGACTAAAATGTTAACGTGTTTGTAATAAGAAGAAAATCTGTCAACTTCTTGGTACTGCTTCCCTTCTTTGCACTTTAGCCTTGTGCCCAGACAAAGTATCTTGGAGTCCTGGATGTCTTACAGGTAGTGAGAAAGTTATTAATTCTCTTGATGATGAACTCCTTGATCATTAATTCTTGCACTTGCTGATCTATAGATGTGGATTGGCATAAAGAGGTAAGCTGAAGTGGTGCATTGAGCCACATATCATATAGTCCACCATTAAAGGTAAAATACTTTGTTGAACAGTGCTGCACAGACAGAAGTACATCACTTTATACAAATGAAGCTGTAACTGTTAGACACTGCTGCAGTGTAAAAAAACATTTGGTTTCTACAGGAAAAGTTAAAGACAACCACTGAAAAATGGGTTAGCTAGGGTCATAAAAATGCCCAGCTTGAGCCATTGTGTCAATTAAGTTTTTTTATGAGCCATTAAAGACAAAAAACCTAAATGCTATCTCTGTGTATAGAACTTCAGGAAATAGTATTAAGGGTAGCAGACAGCTTCAACTCTCAGTTGTGCATCAGAGATCAGATCAGCTTTGTATTAGCATGCTAATTGTAATGGATGTAGGAATTGCACATATAAATAATTTCTGGCTGCCCCCCAGCAAAATACTTAAGGAACATCAGAGGACCTACTTTGGACTCTAGCTGGAGCTGAGGCAGCACACCACCAGTCTCCGTGTGTCTGAGCAGAGGTCATGGCAAGTGGTGGGAGTGAGGACTTTGGGAATATGTTTTGGGGCTTCACATGTGACTACACCCTAGTATGTAGTTTCCTGAACAGCACCCCCATAGCATGCACGGCCAGCACAGACGCATCCGTAGTTCGGTGGTGAACCAGGTCTGGACACGGATACAACCAGAAAGACTTTTTTTGGCTGGTTGAATTTCTCAGTCCAGTCCATCAGCTGGTACAAAGCCAGGGCAGTGCCAGGCATGGGCTGCAACTGGAGCTGGTGGACGGGGCTCAGCAGTCGTGTGAGAGATGTGCCTTCCCGTCTTTCAGGCTGAGACGTTTTGCTGCCAAACACAGCGGTAGCGAAGATGTTGCAGGAGCCTAGATGTGCCTGTGTGTAATGTGGCTTCTGGTTCTTGCTTTCTTTAGTCACAATCCAGGTAGGAGGCCTGTCTTTCATCAGGTAAGCACCTGTAGTGTGCCTCTATTTATTACTTCTGCAAACGCCAGCAGCTGACATAGCTTTTGTCAAAAAAATAGCCAGGCTCTGGAGGAAGACATGATGACGATGGCATCCGTTTGGTGCAATGATTTAAAACCCAGGAAGTGGGAAGAATAGATCCTTTCTCAGTTTATGGAGCTTGACTCATGGTTTTTGCCGTTAGGCATGGTCTGTAGCAAGCGGGCTCTTTGGCAATCAAAAGCAAAAGGAGGTGCCTGACTTCCAGGTAGTAGTTGTGGCCCTTGGTTGAGACACTCGCTCTTTGGCCACTTTTCCCAGAACCATTTCTAATAGAGGCTTCATAACTCATTCTGCACTCTCTAGAGCCTCTTCAGAAGACCACGTACTCCCTGGTGATAGCCTAGGCAGTGAAGTTTGTAACTAGAAGACCGAGATCCCCTGCACTGAAAACTGGATGCTCATTTTTAGATGATCTCACGCATGTGTTGGAGGCAATTGAATAAGCTTTCTGGATTTTTGCCTTTTGGCATTTGAGCCACACAGTGAATTCAGGCAGCAGTTCCTATGCTTACACCAAGCTACTTGTGCTTCATTTGATTGGGGCCTTTCCTGGCTTTAGCAATTAGTGCTGTATTTTCTCTTTCAAAAAAGAAAAAGAACACGTTAGCTTCCACAACTTCTTGTGTTTTTAAAACAGACATTTCAAAAGATGTTAGACCTTTACTGGGCAGCTACTCTCTTAAATTAAAAGCAGTGGTTTTAAAACAGGCTTTCCAGTTGGGTCAGTGCCCAGCTTGCAGACATGTGGTGTTTTCTCATTTATACAGATCCAGTGTCCATCTTGCCAATTTGTCTGGTGTTTCAAGTGCCATTCTCCCTGGCATGAAGGCGTTAACTGCAAAGAATACAAGAAGGGAGACAAGCTGTTGCGTCACTGGGCCAACGAAATCGAACATGGGCAGAGGAATGCCCAGAAGTGTCCAAAATGCAAGGTGAGCTGCTCTGCCTTGGCTTGCAAGTAGTGGCTTCAAACTGTTTAAATATATATTTAAAGTAAATATTTGTAGCTTCTGCTCGGCATTGGAAATGGAATTCACGCTTCTTGTGCAGATTGTTGTCGATGACCCAATTTGAAAAACAGGTCGGATGTTTTACTTGCTGGTTTCCGCACTGATTCTGCAGAATGTCTGCACATAAAAGAAACATTAGGGAAATCCTAAGAGGAGGCTTGAATGTATGCTTTTAATGAATGTGTTACAGTACAAATTTTTCCTTAAAAAAAAAAAAAAAAAAAAAACCCACAACAACAACACAAACCTCTAAAGAAATGTAAAGCTTTAGAGAAATATGGTGCCCTTTGTCAGGTTTTCCAAAGAGCTTGGGTGAATTGGGTTTCTGAGTAAGGCAGAAAGTGCTCCAGCCACAAGTTAACTAAGGTAGACTTTAAGATTTAGCAAAACCAGAGGTTTTTTGGGATTAAATGTCAGTTCTTCACATGCCTTTCTCATAAGTCAGTTTAATTTTCAATAGACTGAAATGCAGTCCCATGCCCTAAAAACATCATTAATCTCTTTCAGGATAGGAAATATTTCCTACTACTCAAATGAGATGCAACAGCCCCACACACCCCTGCACCGGCTGCCCTTAACGAAGGTGGTTGTTATGTCTGTTCACTATTTCTTTCACAGCACTTATCTCCCAGCTGCTGACAGAGTAGTAAGTCAAAACCTTGAGAGCACCATGGTGGTGGGAGTCTGTCCTTTTTTCTGAAAGGGAGTACCTGACTTGAACCTATCTATTGCTCTACATCCACTTCATGGAGAGGACAAAGTAAAGAAACTGGAACATTTGGTAGGAAATATTGAATGGGAAGATTTACTCCTAAAAGTCCAAAGTATACTTTTGTCACACTATGGGCCTTATCCTGTGCAAATAAAAGAATGTTTATCAGTTTATTAAGTATCTTATTTTGGTCTTGGGGAAAAAAATGCCTGTGATGCCATAGCTTGAAATTGAAAGATTTCAAAACACTAAGCAAAATTCAGAAAACTCTGAAATCAGCAGTCGGTTGCTTACCCTTCCTCCCGCGCACACAGGACACTTGAACAGAGTTTTAACAACTTGCCGTTTGGTAAGAGTTTATAGGTTTGAGCCAGTTATAAAAATGTTCACTTTCTGGAAAGCCTTACAGTAAAATCCTTTGGGAAAATTTGTTCTTTTTGGAGTGGGAAGAAGTTTCTGTTTTGCTTTTAATTCTTTGACTTGTGTCCAGTCTTGTATTTTATGACAATGCAAATGATGCAAATACTGAAATAAGTTGTCCCAAAAAAAAGAAGAAAAAAATACACCAAGCAAAAAAGTATGAATGTGGAAAAGCACGGGAAAGAGGACTGCTAGCTAGAAGGAGAAAGGAACTAAAACTGCTAACACTAATGTGTTTATCCTTAGTAAGTTTTAAATTTAAAATGCCAAATGTACAACTGTTTTCACCGTCTTCAAAAGAAAAAGCTGAGCGCTTGAAACTTATGCAGGTTCAGTCACTAATTTTGAAGCCTGAAGTTGCATAAATTTGGCTATTAATTCCAGAAATACTTTAGGTTTCTTTTCATAATCAAAACAAAATAAAACCTCTGCCATGGTGGGAGGCAGTATGGAAAGATATGAAAGTAGCACAGAAAAAGAACCTGTGTTAACAAGTCCTTTCTGGTAGTGTGAATATCGAAGAGGGAATTCAGCCTTTTCATAAACTGTATTGCCACCCCCACTCCTGATACTTTTCTGCAGAGGTGAAAAAAGTTCTTGCCTACAACCTCCAAAATGTTTTTATCAACACATTGTTTATTCGTTTGTTTTTAAATCAAATCCATAGCCAGCAAGTAATCAAAAGATTATTTAGTGCTACTGTTCTTCACCCCCCGTCCCCCAATGTGTGGTTACAAAAAAGGTATCTTATGCAGCATTCTTCATCTTCATCACAGTGTTAATAAATGTCTGAGCACATGGGGATGAACATACCAACAGTTAACAATTTGGGATCAGGAGGATTTGAGCTAATACTTTCACTGCCTTTCCCTCCAGCCATCCTCGCAAAACCACTGTATAAAATAACATTGAATCAGATGACCATCATATTTCCAAATAAAATAGAGAAAAGAATGACAGAGAAAACAGCCTTGGTAACATACTACTTGATTTATTCTTGTTCTTGATCCACATAGGCAATGTTTCAGGTGACAACGTGCTTTATTTTGGTGTGTGCATATAGTCTACTTAAAGACCTCTTTCATATTTTGATTAAAAATTTGCAGCAGCCAAAATTGACAAACAGATTGAGGAAAAGCCAAGAATAAATTGTTAAGTGCCAAGATGTTAGTATTTAATCTTTATGCTAAAACTGAAGCTAACGGAAATTAAAGGTAAAAACTTCAGTAGAGGTAGAATTTCTTTACTGACATAACTTGTAAAACTACTGGTAGCTTCCAAAGTGGGATGCTGATTGCGATGTAAACTGTGACCATACTTTACAGATATCTTCTAGACGTAATTATATATACACACAGACTCTTTTTTAAGTAGCTGTACCACAGAGAAGCAGAATGCACAACTGTCTTGTCTGGGCGTGCAGGTGAGAAAACGGGAGCACTCCTATGGCAGGGGGGTGTGTGTGTACACAGGCAGATCCTTAGACAAGTATTCACAAGTTTTTCAGTGGTTTTCATAAGTGCTTTGAAAGAACATAACAGTTTGTGGTGTGAATACTAGTGGGCACTGTTAAATAAGCTTAAACTTGATTCCTTTTTCCTATAGGTCTACACAGCTTTAGTGCACCTAATAGAAATAGCTTATATTTACTTGATGTCTCTCAAATGAAAATGTTACACACTGCCAAAATACATAATTGTAGATTCATTTTGTGACGATATATCAGTATGGAATTATGACAAAATACTACTTTTAAAAACCTATCTTAATTTTTACATCTCTTTTTTGTTTTTAATAGAGCCTTTTCCAAATTTATTATACACTATTTTGAGAAACTCAGCATAGCCTATTTTTCTCAACAAGACTTGTCAAAAAAGTGCTGGTCTTGTTCCAGAGGGAGCTGGCTAATGAGTGCAAATTTGCTACATATTATTAGATGCCTTTTCATAAAATCTATAACTATATTTGTCTTTCCCACTACTATTTTAGGGTATCATTGTTTACAATTTCTTGTGACAATGTGTTTGCAGGAGAATCCTTTTTTTCCAGAAGTGTTTTTACAGTACAGCAAACCGAGGAAGTACTTCATGTTGGTGTTATCTTACCACAGATTTCAAAAACAAGACTGTGTGAGGAAACACCAGATAGCAGCTCTAGCTTTGAAAGCTTTGAACAGCAGTAGAAATTTAAGTAAACACGGATGTCAATGCAAATCAAGGAGTATGTACTTCTTATCTGTGGATTCAGTGTTCTGATTAATAGAATCGTTATCAAATAACTCAGGGCATAGTTTTTGAAGGTGCTCTGTGAATTATTTCTCATCCTCTGAAGGGAGGAGGGTTCTTGCTTGTATATGAAGGGAAGGAATAAAGCTGTGCACCAGGTTTTCTTTAGAAGGAGTGGAGGAGAAATCGCCGCTCATCCTCAGATCTCTTGGAAGCAATTTCCCTGGAAGATTTCTGTGAAAGGACATGTAACATGCAGAGGGGTTAAAGTGAGGGTCTGAAATAGCCACTGTGCTACTTCAGTTGTTTGCTCAAGACTCTGAGCTCTGTGTGCTTTGTGGTCGGTGTGTAATTTTCACCCCTCTTGTTCTGGGAGCCATTCTTGGGTTTCTGAATGACTAAACCTTTCCCTGTAAGGTGAGGGTACGTCTTTGGCTTTGAGCAGGCTCTGGGTGCAGGATGAAGCCAGTAGCACTGCTTGGAGGCAGAAAGCGGCTTGCAGTCATCGAGCTCTCACCTTGGCAAGGCACCGAACCCTGCATGGCTACAGCTAACTATAGCAAGCCGCGCTCCTGGCCCCGTGCCTTCCCCCGGCTGCCTGCCGCGTGCCGCGGTACTGCTGATGGAGCAGGAACACTTGTGTGATATCTGACCCATCGGCCATCGCTTTCCCGACCTATAGATTTGTAATTTGTCTGTCAGTGGATTGTCCTGAGGGGAGGGAGGCACGTCCGTGTGAACCAGAGCTGGAGTTGATCGGGTGAGATATCATGTCTTAGGCTTGAAGGCAGCCTGACCGAATCATACGAAGCTCATCTGGTGTTGTCAGTCTGCGTGCATATGATAGGGAGTCCAAGCCCCACCTCTAAGGTGGTTATTTTTTATCTATTTATTTCATTTTTTAATGAAGTATCTCCTCACTAAAACAGGGAAGCTTTTTTTGCAACAAAAAATATAGGCAAGTACAACCAGTTGTTCCAAATTTGCAGCTTTTGAAGGCAGTTATATATGTGCAGATAAGTATGCACTAAAAATTTTGTAATACTTTTTGAAGAAGCAAAGATAAAGTATATAATTGCAACGTGTGTCTGTAAGAAAATAAATCCTCTATCAACTTTTTTATGTTTTAAGAGGACAATATGTCTAGAGGATTTAGACCAGAAACAGAAGTGATTTAGGAATGGTGCCTGGCTAACTGGAACTGGGATGCTTCTAAGAAAGTGTGGGTAGAAGAATGGCAGGCAGTGTCCAAGAGGTGGGTATTTCTGAAAAGGTATTGATGATAGAATGTCTAAAGCTATTGCCAGTAGCTCCTTAAAGTTCTTACTATCAAAGAAAATTAATTTGTTTTTGAAATGTGAAGTGGTTTTGGTTTGCATCTAGGGTTTTTATAGGCTTGTACAGATTTTCAGTTAGGATTGATGGTAACTTAATAGATTGGGTTGGTAAATTGAGAAAAAAGAGGAAGGAAAATTCAACAGTCTTGATTCAAAAAGAAAAGAAAGCAACCAGTTAATTCTCATTAGTGTCATAAGATCTAACTCCCTTATTTAAATTTTTAAGATGGAGATACATCACTGAATCAGCAGATAAGGAAAGGTACCTCAGAAATTACAAAATTCTGTATAGTTACTGTCTGAATTTCAGTTCCCTGAAAAACTAATTGGAATTAAATTTTAAAGTCAATCTGTTAATATATATTAAGTCACTATTAAAATTCTTTAATTACAGTTCAAGTTAATGTCCCAGGAACTAAGCTAAATGAACTATGGCTCCATAAGTAGGATCAACATATAAAACCTGAAAAGTAAAAGCAAAAGTGAAATTGACAGTATCTCTCTTAGAAGAAAATAGTGTATAACTTCAGAAGTTATGCTTAAGTTGGTACAATATTGGGTAGACTTTTCTTTCACGTTTAAGCACTGATTGCAAGCAAAGTTTTGAAGTCAAGTGACTTACAAGTCACCATGAAGTCGAGTGGTCACACATTGGAACAGGCTGCCCAGGGAGGTGGTGGAGTCACCATCACTGGAAGTGTTCAAAAAAACATGTAGACATGGCACTTCAGGATATGGTTTAGTGGGCATGGTGGTGTTGGGTTGGTGGGTAGACTTGATGATCTTAAAGGTCTTTCCCAACCTTAATGATTCTGTGATAAAGCTCATCAGCAATGGTATTTTTTTCAGGTGCTTCTGGAAAACAGGGCACCTGTCATACAGCAGACTTCCTCATGGTAGAAGGGGTAATTGGTCAGTCTATTTGTATCCCTTCTATGGGATGAATGCAAGTCCACCGGTATACTTGCCCAGTAGAAAGTAATGTTTTTATAGCCTAGTCCTCTCTCTTGTGAATGTCTTTCCCCTCTTAGGTGTGAAAGAAGCATTTGAAAGTTTAGAAATACAAATTCCGAGATCAGTACTGTTGGCACAAGGATGTTGGCAGGTGTACCTGGAATTACTGCTAACTACATCTGCCCTGGAATCTTTTACCAGAAGTATTGCTGGTGGAAAACATCACTTTGTTCCATGTATAAAGTGCCAGTTTCTGCAGCTGTTTGGGTGAGCGAGATTTCTCAGATCACAGATGAATCCTGATCAGCACCAGAGAACAAACACACTTGACCCTTCTCAGGAGTGTCAGATACCTCAGGAGTCAGAAGCCTCTCTTGAGGTGAGAGGCTTCAGCTGTACCTGAGCTTTCAGCCATCTCTGGTGCTTGCAGGGCCACTGAGTAATGATGCCTTGTCTTTACCTGTACTTCCCTGCAAAATAAATACACGTACATATGGATAAGAATTTCAGGAGGCATTCATTCATCTGTCACAAGTTTCAGAAAATAAAATTCTAACTGGATGTAAGGGAAAAAATATTCCTGAGGGGGTGGTGAAGCATGGACAGGTCGCTCAAAGAGACTGTGACATACCCATACTTGGAAACTTTTAAAATCTGGTGGGATGAGACCTGGAGCAACCTGAACCAACTTTGAAGTTAGCCCAGCTTGGAGCTAGGGGTTAAAATAGATGACCTCCGAGGGTCACTTCCAAGCTCAATTTTTATTAGATACATCTGCCATTCCACTGTGGAGCATGGAAGAGTGTGTGTTTACCTATATTTACCTATAGTTAGCTATACTTTTAGTTGGCAAAATTTAGAAGTAGCTGTGTAATCATAATTGATTTAGTGAAATACTCAGCCCTAGGACTACCGTTTCTTCTAAGACTGTCAGAACTATTAACTAAACTGAGACCTGTGCAAAGTAGATAAGTCTTGCAAAAGAGTACATGGAGGTACGGGAGTGGAGATCTTGATGCAGGCAATCAGCAGAAAGATGGATGTAGAATTTAGGCAGCCCAGCTTCATGCTGTACTGTGGGCATTGTGAAAGCTTGGCGTAAATTTTCTGTATGGTTTGTGGAGTCTTTCTTTTTTTTTTACCAAAAAAAAAAATATCCCATACTCTGGTGTTTATTATAAAATGCCAAATCAATTTGTGATGGTAATGGGAGAAGGAGTGGGGCCACAGGTGGTGTAAAAGGGAAACCCATTCATGGAGGGGTCAAGCATGGTTCACAACTATAGTTACTGTGCTGCTTTTATTTTTAATAAAGGTTGGTGCTAATGTGTCTACTTAAGTAATAAAAACAAGTTATCAGTAAGGGCAAGGATCACTCAGATTCTCATCTGGTAGAAAGAGTGTTCAAACAAAGAAGGGGGATTATACAGGAAATTCTGTATGGAAATCTGGAAACAACTGTAGCTGATGCTCTGAAACATGCCTTAGAAAACCATTATTGCCTTAGGTTGGCTGCACTATTAATCAGTGCAAATGCCGAGTTAAGCAGGAGCTTGCTTGCGATGTCTTTCCATCCGACGCGTGGACTGCACGGGCTAGTGCCTACTTCCCTGTGCTTAGGGAGGAGGGGAAAAATAATCTTTTTTTTTTTTTTTTTTCTTCCTGCTGCTGCATATACAGATCCACATCCAAAGAACAGAAGGGTGTGACCACATGACCTGTTCACAGTGTAACACTAACTTCTGTTACCGTTGTGGGGAGAGATACCGCCAGCTCCGGTTCTTCGGAGATCACACCTCAAACCTCAGTATCTTTGGATGCAAATACCGCTACCTCCCCGAGAGACCACATTTAAGGAGATTAGTGCGAGGCTCTGTCTGTGGTGAGTGGGTAAATGTTCCGTGTGGAGAGCTCCACAACAAGGTGATTGGGGGGGTGCAATAAGACTTAAATAAAAGCTATTGGTTTAAAGTATAGGATGGGCAGCCTGCTGTTTTACTTACGTAAGAGGTGGTTTATTAAATATATTTAAATATATAGAATTTGTGTTCCCTGGACTGTGTGTGAGTACATATTGTGTCCTCCTCTGATAGGTTGTTTCCTAACCCTTTTTAATAATATATACGCAAACTGCAAAAATATTGTCAATATGCGTGTTGCTGGTTGTGATAATTATTCTAAAACCATATAGGAGAAATGGACCATAGCAGGAGCCTTTTTTCAATGAATTTCTGTGTCAAGGATTTGTTTGAATAAAGCGTTATTTGGATTTGAGCGTGACCTGGTTTTGAAAAACCAAACTACTCAGGTTAGCCCGTTTAAATAGGAAGACAGTTGTCTTTTAACTGCTAGCTTTGGTTCAGGTAAAATCCAGCTTAAAACAAAGTACAACTATATGCATTAATTTATCTCACAGGAATCTAATGCCAAAAGCTTGACTTTTCTTTTTAAAAAAAAAAAAAAAAACACAACAGAACATTCCTAACTTGCTTTTCAGGCAGGTGTATACCTGTCTCAACCTATGGAAGCACAAGAAAAATAGATAACAAAGTAGATTGTTACCTTACGACATATCTTGCATATGGATTAACTTCAGTCGTTGTAGTGAGTTTACAGCATGTAAACCCATCTATAACATTATAGGGAATGGTTGTATTGGGCGTCAAAAAACAGGGGCCTTATTAAGGAAAATAGGACCTTTGGTACTTTGAATTAAGGCATAGAAATAGGAGGTGACTTGGAATTCACCTAGGATGAGGAGATGCTTTGAATCTATCAGTTGGTGATGTTGAATGTAGAGGTAAAGGTAAGAGACTGAATGTTTAGAAATTGCAGTCAGCAGACCTGTGGTGAAAACAGTACTCCTGAACCAAACAAGCTCCCGTAAGAAAACTAGGAGTTAGCACACACACTCAGAGGCCTGGTGATAAGAATGCCAACCTTGCTGATCTGCGAAGTTGTGGGAGACTCACAAACCTGGAATGCTTGTTTAACAAATGACAGTAAGTCATCCCAGCCCATTAGTTTGACCTCTGGAACTTGCAAGGCTTTAAAAAAAACTGAATGGGTGAATTAAACATACGGAAATAAATAGGAAAGTGGATAAAAATTCAAAATTATTGGTTGTGCCTACTCCAATACATTTTGTAGAGATAAATTCCAACATGTGAGAAGATCTAGTCTAGATTAAAGACAATGCTGTCCCTAGAGCACATGGGTATAAACTGTTCATGAATAAATTTAAGCATAAATTTCAAGGGCTGATTCGAAGTAAGGTTTCAGAAGAGCTGTTGGCATGTTTTAATGCCACATACAAAGTCCAAAATGCAGATGCATGTGTGCATAATTACTATTAAAATTATTTTCTATTTTCTCTGTTTATTTTCTTTAGGAAACAATAATACACAACCTTTTCTTCTTAAAAAGAAACAGCTTTTACTAGTAAGAAAGAAAATTATTTTATTTGCAGTGACTTGGAGGCAATGAAGAAATGTGGAAGTGCATATATCAGTTAAAGTTTGGTAGTGAAGATGTATATATTCATATTTATAAAAACATGCATATAGAAGGTATAAGATATTTTACTTTCATTTCATGTTTGCAAGTGTATTTGTGGTTTGCTTTAATTAGTAAACCAAGAAAGATTAGCAAAGCTTAAAGCCTCAGCTTAGGGTTTTCTGTTAAAAATTTTTTTCCAGGACTAGTACTGTCATACGGTGTTATTTTCCACAGGAGTGGTCATCATTTGAATAGAGACAGAGGTAGCTGAACCTGCCAGCACATGTAGTAATTGCCCTCATTTTTACAATAGCTTAACACTCAAGGTGACAATGATTCAAAGAATTCTGCATTGGTACCCATGACTAAATCCCTCAGTCATCTCCAGAGGTCTGTATTTTAGTATTGAGCCTGGTACAATGTATGAGTAACTACCAAAACACTCCAGAGGCCTAACAGAATTCAGGCTAGAAAATAAAAAAATGAACATTTAAACAGTTTACATCAGATTAGGATTCAGGAATTCAGCTTACTATTCTTCCTCCATTGGATTGTATTTTGGCTATGATTGACATATGTGAGCCAATCGTGATTTATTTATGTATTTATTTATTTTAACTTTTTTCCACACAGACACACGCATATTGGGTGCACATGCACTTTAAGAAGGCATTATGTTGTTGTAAGGTTGTATTGCCTCACATTTTTCTTTTGAGTTGGTATAATCCCGAACTGTGATGCAGTGTCAGTTCACTTTACAGATTCTGTCATCTTGAATGGTGGAAATTTGACAAAATCTGCTATTCTTGCAAGCCTTCAGCAGAACTGATCTGTGCAAATTGGGCAAATGTAAAATTGGGGGGGGGGTATTAAAAAAAATCCCAAATTAATTGCCAAGTAGTCGTTGTTTTACACACTTCCATAGTTAAGGTTTGTATCTGAACCTTTGCTTAATAACTATCAGTAGATGTATCCTTCACCAAATTATACAGTTCTTAATTTATTTATACTTTAGGCTTCCACATTATCTTTGGTAGAGGCTGTAGGGTTTCACTATGTTGTGTAGAGAACACCCTTCTGTTGTGTGTTTGTGTGATTTTTTTTTTTTTTAATAGATTGCTGATAATTTCATTGGTTACTTGTTTTATCATAAATTTGAGTAAATAATAATAGCTTGTTTATCCTCTCATATCTTTCTTTTATAGACCCTCCATCAGACTCTTCTTTGTCATGATCTTTGATAGTATTTTTTTTGTTGCTTTCTTTTGAAATGAAGCTTCCTTTCATCATTATTTAAGATCAAGTTGAAAATGGAGAAATGTTTAATTCCAGTTAGGCATCACACCTAGGCTCAGGGGCGTCCTGGTAGCTAGAACTGTAAATGTAAATACACAAAGGCTTTATCAGGCAAGAATGGAGCATTATCATCAGCAGGTGTTACTGTATGGTCTGAGAATCAGCAGAAGACATTAGAAAGAGGAGATGGTGGGAGAGAAATAGGCCATTAGAAGCATAGTCTCTATATTTAAGTAGCATGTAGCAAAAAATAAAGGTTGGTTTTCCTGTAGTAAAATGCCTCTGCTACTTAGTTAAGTAGTGGAAATTAAGAGGACATTATGTTGGCTGTCAGTGGTAGAGTCAGTCTAAGGTGTTGCTAGATAAATTTTCTTCTGTGACTTTTTATTTTGCTCTCTTGCTATGGAGAGCAAATGTGATTTCATAGTGAAGGTTCTCTGGCTTGTTTCTACCAAATCTGGGTGGGTGGGGTGTGTGGAAAGGAAAGAACACTTCATGGGAGGCTGGCATGCTCTCATGGTTTCTGTTAAGAACCAAATGTTTGTGCCTACAGTCACAAACTGTTCTTTAATAAAAATAAGGGAAAAATATTTATGGCAGCATGAATTCAAACACACTTTTCTTCATAAACCAATGGTTTTTTAAAGGTAATAGAAATCACAAGGAAAAGAAAATAAACTGGGAGCAGAATTTGCTTATAAAGTAATGTTCAATTCAGATGTGTAAAATGGAGCATTTTATAATTGTTTCATACAATGCTGATAAAAATGATTGGAGTAAAAGGTACATACCTGCTGCTTTACAGTGGTTCTTGCTGCTTGTACTCTTACTGATGGTAACTTCTGCAAATCTTGTTGACTTCATGTTAACTTTTCCTTAATTTTAGTTTACAAAGGTAAAGAAAGATAAAGGCTTGAAATGTGGTAGATGCGTAAGGAGAAAAGGTATTTTGTTTTGGTTTTAAAGTTTAAACTGTTTTAAAGTTTAACCTTTAGAAAGAATGCATTGATAACTAAAAGAAGGTGTTGCCCCATGACGATGAAAGGTCCTTTTATTCTATGAGATCTTGGACCTACACAATACTCATAACTTCATGTTCACAGGCAGAAGGAAAAAGACACTCACTCATGCTTTATCTCAGCTCTGAGTTAGTTTGTGAAATACAAGTAAACAAGTTCTTAAATTGAATTAGCTTAGGAACTGTTCTTTGTGTCTGCAGAGAAACTACTCCAGTCAAAAGCTAACTTAGCCCTTTCTGCAGACTCTGTTTCTGTGTGCTTAGTCAACAGTTCAGCGGTTTAAATTTTTAATAATTTTGGTACCAATAGTCATAATTTTCTACCATTCTAATTACATGGTTATTAATAAAGTGAAGAGAGTTCATACCTTAATCTTTTAAACACTTTACTTTGCAATTGTTAAAGGCTCTGGTAATGTTTTTAAATGTTTTTAATCGTTCATTTTTTGAGTTTTCTTGAGGTCACTCTACATTCCTTCTCCTGTCTACACTCGAGTAATTTATTTGACAGCTTCTGTGGGTATAGAATGCAGCACAGTGGAGTCCCAAGAAGGTCTACCATTAGGATGCCTAGTAACTAGAGTAATACCAATAATATTTGTCAAATTTTTTTCTTCTAGGAATTAATGTTTCCCACCTGTAACACTCCTATGAAATTTCAAAGCTATCAAAACAGAGCATGAAAAGGACCAATTCATTTAACTGCTGCAAATATTTCCAAAATATGTCATTTTTCCTTCAGACTGCCCAAATTAGTGTCTCAGGTTATGGAGAGGTTTACATCATTATTGAATGAAGTAATCCATTTACTGAAATCTTATACAAGTGACTTGAGAGAAGGAAGGGCAGGGAGGAGAGCGGTAACGAACTCACTTTTACTCCCTTTCTAGAGGTGATCTTTCAAACACGTGCTTAACTTAGAGAATTGCCTAATTTCAAATCCCTGATCAGGCTGCTGGTGTATCAGTAAAAATGCCTGCCCTACTGCATTTTCAAACAGCTGAGATGAGTGACATCTTTGATCCAACTGCTCAGCAGCACAGCCAGGGAGATTCTGCCATTCAGTTGAAAGCAGGAAATACAAGAAAGATAACTTGGAATCAAAGCTCAGTTTCAACTTCAGTGTTTCAGAAGGAGCTGTGCCTTCCCTCCACGCATTTCTACGTATCATGAACTCATCAGAAGTAAAGAATAAGAGCATGCTTTGTTTGTTCTTAGTCTTACGCGCTAGCCGGTGTGCTGTACAACCTCGCTGCCTTATGTAAGAGCAGCAACGTGCCCTTTTAAATGTTGATCCAAAATAGACTTGACTGTGGTTTCATTTAGACCTAAATTGCAACTGTACATGAGGACTTCACCACTGCCTTTTAAAGCGAGCAGAGGCATATTTAGAGGTGACAGTCTCATCACCTTGAGCTAACCTAAACTCTCCAAGATGCTGGTTTGGTTGGCATCTCTCCAGGGTGGTTGCTGTGCAGTAGGATTCCGGAGAAGCCAAATGATAGTAGCTTTATAGCTATCACGTTCCTGTCGATGCTCGAAGGATTTCAGAATGGAAACAAGTAAATGCAAGCTAACTGTTAATGTACAAAATGAACTGTGCATAGAGAGTTGTGGGGGGTGAAGAGAGCAGAGAGAAATGTGTGCAGGGAGCTGGCTGAGTGGTGATAGCTCCTAGTTGGATTTGTAGGATGAATTTACAGAATCCTGGTAAAGTATTAAAAAAATGAACCAGCTTTTGGGAGTCTGGTATCAAAATATTTATGGATGATTGGAGAGTGAAAAATAAAATGCCTACTTTGAATTGTTGATGAATTTTGCATTTCAGCTGGAAAACTACTCATTACACCCCTAATACTGGTTCTGGGACTGGCACTGGGAGCAATAGCTGTTGTAATAGGTAAGAGTTACGTATGTGAATAAGTCTAAATCTGATTTTTGCAGTGACTTGCTGTATGACATCTCATTTTCATCTCAGAGAAGGACACAAAGTACAAATTTCATAGATACTGTTTTACTATAAATCATAGAATCTTTGGATTGGAAGGGACATTGAGAGGTCATCTACTCCAACCCCCCTGCAGTGAGCAGCGTCAGCTTCAACTAGATGACTTCTTTCAAAAAAATTTGTCTTTAGAAGCTTTTTTTTTTTTTCTTACTTGTATTTTATGCCTGTTAGCTTGTCGTGGTTTAGCCCCAGCTGGCAGCTAAGCACCATGCAGCCGCTCGCTCGCTTCCCCCTCCCCCACTGGGATGGGGGACAGAATTAGGAAAAAACTCGTGGGTTGAGATAAAAACAGTTTAATAGGACAGCAAGAGAGAAGGAAACAGCAATGATAACAACAATAATGATACCGATAAAGCAATGTACAAGAACAAGTGATGCCCAATACAGCAATTGCTCACTACCTGGTGATCAACAGCCCGTCCCCGAGCAGCGATTCCCGCCCCCCGGCCAACTCCAGTTTATGTACTGGGCTTGACACGGTATGGTAGGGAATATCCCTGTGGCCAGTCTGGGTCAGCTGTCCCGGCTGTGTCCCCTCCCAGCTCCCCATGCACCCCCAGCCTGCTCACTGCAGGCCGGCACGAGAAGCTGGACTGTCCTTGACTGCTCAGCAGCAACCCAAAACATCAGCACGTTATCAGCAGTTTCTCATCCCAAATCCAAAACACAGCCTCACACTAGCTGCTGTGAAGAAAACCAGCTCTCTATCCTGGCTGAAACCAGGACATAGCTTTATATTTTTTTCCCAATTATTTTGTTTTCTGAACCAAAAAGGCCAGAGTAATTTAAACATAGTCCTGGGGGCTGGCTGACTTGGACCCTCCCTTTAATCACCCCAGTGATTCTGCGATCACAATTCTAAGATCCTGGCCACGTGCATGGCAAGACTTTTGGGGCACTAAGCATATTCCCAAGAGCCTTCCAGCTTGAAGATGCAACAGCAACAACAACGAAGTAGCAAATTGGGATGAGTGAATCTCAAAATCTGATTCAGTGCATAGGCTGCCAAATTGGATTCTATCACAAAAGATGGTACTGTGAACTTATTTGATAAAGTATCAAAACTCTGTTAATGTGGTTGTGTTAACATGGATGTAGTTATTCTAGCAAATCTGCTCTTTCCCTGGCTTAACTGAATTCTCCCGCAGAAATGAAGTAAACTGTCATGATAAATGTATAATTTTGCTCATGTAAGTGCATATCCACTATTTATGTTGGCAGCAATACATCAGTTGGGGATCATGCTGCTTCAAAATTCTTCAGCAAACTTACTGCATTGAAAATTTGCATTGTATGCCTAGCCCTGAGTCATGTTGGGATGTGGCACCCTTTATTTTGATATAATAAAGCCAAAATATAACCAATCAGCATATAACCAAAATATCATTACAGCTGTTCTAGACTACATCTGGCCAAATAAGGAATATTGCTATTAATTTCAATATTTAGGCTAAGAATACATGTATTTCTCCTGTATCAATATTCTGACTTGGATTCACTGAAGGTAGTTTTTTAGACATATATATATGTAAATATTTATTCTTTTTGGTGGCATTTTTATGCCAAAAATATAGGTAGTGAAGACTTCTTAATGCCAGTAAAGCTTATTTTGCTTAGCAATCTGGTATAATCTGTGCTGGGAAAAAAAACACTCTTTAGCTTATATTCAGAGGGTTTTGCAGTAATATAACAGGAATAATAGCAATAATACCCAGTATGCCACTGAAATCCCATCCTAGGTATGGCTAGATAAGATATGATCACAAAGAACAGTATTAGCAGTTCCAAAAACAATGATTATTTATAGGAAAGTTTTGGGTTTGAGGTAATTACATCAATATTTATTGCCAACACAACTGTTAGAGTAATCTCAGTATCATAGCTGAAAACTGTTTTACACCATTTACAAGTCTACTGAGCAAAGCAAGGACCCTGGTGACTGTAGTCATCTCTTGTTATATGTTGTTACTGTAGTGGTATCTGAAAAGGCCGTTTCAGTCAGCTGGTGGCAAGGGAAAGTGGGAGATGCTTCTCATTTGGGTTTAAAAGAGTACCTCTTATGACAAATCAAGTTTATTCAAGTGAAAAACAGTTTATTTATTTATTTAGCCTTTTACAGCTTCCTTTCTCTCAAAAGACTTTTAAGAATAAATAGTCCACTGCCCAGGCAAGGATAAACATTTGGTATTACTTCACAATAGATGAGGATGTTTGTAAAAATAAATAATATTTAAAAAAAAAAAAAGTAAAGCTATAACGTGCTGCCTCTGTTACATGTGAAACTGGTTGAAAACTAGTTTAGTCAAATCAGCCTTGGATTTAGATCTAAGGATTGCCACAGTGCTTTTAAAAGTTTTAAGTTTGTATCTTATATTTGTCAGAGAAGGGAGTAGGGTTGGCGGGAATTTGTTGTAAAGTAAGCAGAAAGCATAGCTTAACTTTTTACTGAAGAGACTGTTGCAGACTAGTATTTTTTAATTAAATGCACAAAAGATTGCTTTTAATTATGGTTTTCTTCTTATTTTCTTCTTTTGGCAGGTTTATTTGTGTTTCCCATCTATTGCCTTTGTAAAAAGCAGAGGAAAAGGTCACGGACAGGTATGCCCTGGTAAGGATGGACCTTACTCACCTGAACTGAGCTGGTCCTGCAAGGGCTCTACGTGCTTTGTGCAGCAGAGCAATACAGTGCTGGGAACAGCATCAAAGCCACCGCCCTGGAAGAAGAATGGGGGATCTCCTGCCGTCTTCCCTCAGCCGAAAACACTACTGCAGACCAAAAAGCCTCTTTGCTCTGGTGCACTCTGAATGAGATGGGCCCCCTGACTGCTGCTTTTTAAATGTCTTGGGTTTCGGGGTTTTTTTAACTATTACTTTGAAGAGGGTTTTTGAGTCTAAGTTTCTGAACTAGACAATCAAAGTCTGTATTGTAGCCACAACTCTACTACCGATTTGACCTGTGAAGAAAGCATTTAACTGCTAACACGTGCTCCCTTTAACTTCAGTGTCGGCCTTTAAGGGGGAAATGCTTAGAAGTGTTTGGACTCTTACTGTATACTGAGCATACTACTTTTGGTATTAAAAACTACTTCTGTAAATAACTTCCATCACACAGCATTCTGTTCAGCATACCAGAACCCCGTCACATGCCAGAGCACGACAGCTGGTTATCTTCGGAGTCCTGCTAGCGGGCAAGACTGTAGGTTGCCACCGCCGCGCTGCAGTGCCTCAGGGAGAAATATCCTTAGTATTGAAGCTCCGTGACGCTTCCAGATATGCTGATTGGTTTCAGTTCAATATTTAATTTATGAAAGCCTATCAATATTGATTGGGGGGGGGGGGGGGCGACAGTTTTATTGGAGTACAGCATTTTGAAACTCTCCCAGTACAGAAAAAACTTGAAGGGTTCAGATAACAAGAAGTGTCAGTGTCCTGTTCTGTCCCAAGATATCCCTGAAGTGTGTTTTCAGGGAAGCTGGAAACATGTTCTCCTGTTCTGACTTGGCATATAATATATGTGCTACACACTAGTTGTGTGAAGATTGACTTGGTGAAATTTTATAACCTAAATAGCACGTTTTATTTGTTTTAAGAGGGCTATATAAGTCTTGGAGCATCCACTGATTGTCTCATGAGGAAAATCTGTGAATTTGGGGTAAGGGGAGGAGTCATGAATTCTTAGGAGACCATTTCATTCTTCTGTGTTTCCTTTTTTTTTTTTTTTTTTGCTTCCTGGCACATTACAGATCTGAAGAGAATATCTATCCTTGCTCTTTTTTCCTAACTTAAGAGTACCGCTGTTTGCTACCAGACCTCTTTCGCAGCACATCACCACAAGAGCAACATAATTCAGCATTAGGAATCAGCAGCTGAGTATTTTTTCACTTTTAGTTATAATCCAAATTTATCATACAAATATAACATAAATGAAAAAAAATAGAATAAAATAAATTTCTGTAAGGAGAACACTGAAACAATAAGGAAAGGAACCAAATAAGAGAAATAACTTTATACTTTAAAAATACAAGCTGATCTTAAAGAAAAGAAGATCAGATTTGTACTGTGAAGGTACTTTTTTTTTTTTCCTCCAGTGTGTGTGTTTGAAGATACATATATATATATATATATATGCACTTGTGTGTATATATATAGAGAGATATGAGCAGAGGGGGAAGCAGGGAGATGGGCAATGTCCTAAAGAGTCTACAGACTTCAAAATTTAGGCCCGCAAATAGCATATCATTTGAGAGGATGTACTTTGCACCGCTTTCTTTAAAATCATTATTAAATCTGAATCTAGTTGTAATTTTTAAGTAAATAGTATTCTGTCCCACCAATATAATACTGTTATACTCCCTTTGACTTCAAAGCCTCAGTGGAAGAAACTGATTAATTTTGTTTACCTGGAAATACAAATATCAGCTTACCATAGTTGACTAGTATGCTTGTTTTCTGTCAGCTTCTGGTTTTGTTTTCTTGTTGTTTTTTTTTTTTTCTTGTTGAAACTGTGTGTACAAGCACACCATAGCAGTCAAAAGTACTTGGTATTTCGATTTGAATTTAAGGGCATATTGACCCTGTTGTCCCAACGGTAGAAAAAGTAACTTTCTACGATTTGCAAATTAAGCAGGGCAGCAGTGACATTTAGAAGTAAGATTTAAAGCCTATTGTCAATGCAAATCCACCCGTTAATTGGATTTCTTCTTCTGTGACACATCAGTTTTCTATTTGTGTTCTGTCTGAGGTTGGAAGCTGCCTTAAAATCGGTCTTGGTTTTGAATGTGTTTCTGAGGCTATACATATCAGTTGTCTTTGTCTTACTCAGGGATTTTTATTCCTTTCTTTAAATGTCAAATAATGAAGATATTTTTGTATTATTTAGAAAAACCTTCAGACCTCAGAGTGAGATATAGATAGATAGATTTGGGTTTGCAATGCAGTCTGTAAAACTGTTCCACTTGAGAATATTTTAGTACTTGAGATTATGTGTAATTAAATATACAGTGGATTAATTTCCTTTCTTTTCCTGGTTCTTTATAAATATGTGAGATACTCTTACAGTCATGGCAGAGTGAAAACAGATACAGTGTTTGCTGTTTTGTTTCCAATGGCAGTTTAGTAAGGTCTGAAATTAAGATACTACGATAAAGAGCATAAAAGGGAAGATAATAGATCTGCACTTCTTTATATCCAGAAAGCATGTCATTGTGGGTGGGGGAAAGGAACACATCTCAACTCCTACATTATCATTTCATCTAGGCCATTTTATTGGAACAGATTAAACCAAAGGGAAATGGTTCTTTGTTTTCTACACTTAGCAAAACGAGGCATCTTTGATCTTCTCAAGGTGAGAGAGTCTAATCTTGCTTTCTCTGTAGGTAAAAAAATAGGAATGACAATAATATTTGCTGTTACTTTTCTGTAGAACAGGAGAAAATTTCAAGAGCCAGGCAGAGTAGGAATATGGAAGTCTTTTTCCACACACATAAAAATGTTCCCCCTTGAATAAAATTTTTCATCAATATAATTTAACATAAGCAACAAATAATGAAAAGTAGTAGAAAACTTTGTTCATTAAAATGTTAGCTTTTAAACAGTTCTCCTCATATCATAGGAAATCATTAAAGTCATGTCATCTGTTTTCCAAACATTAATTTATTGGTTTGAAAGAAATGGAATGAACTTTCTAAGGAAATTCAAAAATGTTTGTCTTTTATTATGTAAACATGTTTTGGTTTTTGTAACTGTACTCTAAAGAAACCATCAGACTGTTCTACTCCCATCTTACTAGCAGAAAACTTCATCAGGCAGCGGAATTAACCTGCTAAGGCAGATTTCATGCTATGGTAATGCTGATCATCGGGATTGCCACTCAATGGCAATGGAGTCCATCGGGATTAAATTTACCACATTTAGCGTTTAAGATTATTTATCCTTGTGAGAAGTTGTTGCTCACCAATACCTGTATTCCGACTAGGAAATGCCTAAATCCATTCTACACTAGCCTTCTGTTTCTTGCTTGGCTGGAAATCGGTTTGCCGGTGCTCAGGCCACCTCACGGGCGTGCCGTCGGGGCTGCGTGTGCCCAGCCGTGCTCCTGCTGGGGAGGGCTGGCTGGGCACGCCGGTCCGGAGGGGGCCATTCTCCCTTTCTCCACCAAGAGTAATTAGTTGTATTTCATTAATTGGGCCGAGTTTCGGGGCTGCTCAGCCATCTCAGTGGCAGGATGTTTCTGACTACTGCAGCCTCTCAGGGCATAGGTGGCTATATTTGCAGAGCTTCTCCAGGAGCTTCTGACTGGAAAATAATTGTGCTTTTCCTTGTGTCAAGCTATTGGCCAGGGAGAATAAGAAGCTGAGTAGGAATACAAGTGAGAGGCAGAAGTTTAATTCTGAGTAGCCTCATGTTGTAGCTGACCCGACAGTTTTAGTGCCATACAAGAAAGTCTGTTAGCCTTCAGTTCTCACTACCTCTATAATAAACAGCATCTTCTTCGGTTGGACTTGATGATCTTGAAGGCCCTTTCCAACCTTAATGATTCTGTGATTCATATCTTTCCAATGTCATTAAAATACAGTGCACTTTGAGTGATCTATTATCTTCCTTTGGAGCAGTGCAAATGTGTAACTAAGGGAGGATTTTGTGTTTGGTTTTGATCTTACTAATGCTGACTTCATAACTCTTCCTAGTATGATAGGAGTTTTTTTAATTTACATCTATTTATTGGTTCTGAGAGTTTGATCAATGTGAAGTTTTACTTTACTAAAAATACTCATTTGCAGGGACTATTGCCAACTTAACTAGAAGGCATTTTGAATCACTGTCAGGTATTCTCTTTAGCCAAGGGGCTTTCTGCTCTTCCAAAGACCGCCATAGCTTGTGTGATGTTAAATGGCTTGTAAGTAGGGCAGTAATTCTGGCAGAGGATACAAATTCACCAGTGATTGAATGGTTTCTGTTGCCAGTTAGATCTGAGAAACTGTTTTGTATTCAATGGCCAAATAGTTTGCCTTGCAGACTCTTGAGTTCTTTAAAATTTAGTTGTAGTCTTTTGTTCCTTGAGCAAACCTTGCATCGTTCATAATTCGTGGTATGATAATTGCATAGGTCCAAGTTGTGGATAAGAACCATGGATTACTGTTGCTTTTATAAATCTATATATAAATCTGATTTTGCTAATGGAAAGAATCCTACCTGAGGAGACTATTGGAGAGATAATTTCTTAGTTTCTTTTAATTTTGCAGCCTTATAGTTGCAATGGGTCAGCTCCATTCCTGATGTCAGTCATAGCCCTATTAAACCAGAGAGGTCGTACCCATTTTTATGCCAGCACAGAATTTGGCCCCAAATACCGTGATAAAAATATCTGGAAGCGTGTTGACAGCCACTGTGCAGCAACTTAAAAATCTGATTCACTTCGGAAGAGCAAGCAACTGTGGAGCCAGTCATGTCACTTGCGGAGTGGTACTAGTGCTGTTTAATAAGTGCAGGAGAGGGCAGAGTAGGGAAGAATTTGCAAATGACATTCTTATTAAAGCAAATTGTCAGGGGAAGGAATACTAACTTTTAATATAATAGAGACCTCCTTAATGCTTTGAGTCACCAACAACGTTAGAAACAACATCCATAGACAGTGTTAAATAACATGTCTTACATTCAGCTTTCTTCAGTGTAACAGATACTGGTACAGTGTAAGAATTGGAACTACAGCTGTTCAGTATTTTTCGGACATAACACGCAAACTTGAAGAGGGCAGACGACAATTAAATAGTTAAGTTGCTGGTATATTTGGTGTCTTGTCTTGCTACTTATATGAAAACCTTGCTGAGCCTTGATTCAGCTGCAAGACTAGCAGTGTTTTGACTCAAGTACTGCTCCAGCTATAACACAACACCTCCAAACTTTTTTCATAATAGAACTAAGAAATGCAGCTTGTTGCCGTTACACAGGACTGTAGCTTCCTGGCTGATTCTTCCATATCATACTGTGCATAAGGGCTCAGGATCTATACGTTCTCTCTCCACTAAGGAATGGAGTGCTCATATTAGGCAATTAATCACTGATGCTCCTTTTAACCTGACAGTGAAATACTGTAGGGTAGGGAAATGAAAGCTGATCTTGGAGTGCATGCTCTCATTTCAAAGGTAAAAATGTGTAATAAGCTTTAATTACTTACTCCCTAGTAAAAAATAAGTATGTAAGTTTCTAGGCATAATTCCAGCTGTTTATTTCTAAATAGATCTCTGGGGTTTTTTTAAGAAAGTAGTTACAATAGCAATTAGTTAAAAAATGCATATTGTGGGGAAAAAAAAACTTTTTGGAGCTTATTTGGTTTATTAAAACTTGAAAAACTAATCTGAAATGTTTTGGATGGATCAAAGTCAGAAGAGGAGAAATCTGTTGAGTAAAACTATTTGATACATTTAGCATAGGCATGGATTTTGCATACACCTGCATAAACACAGTTGCATGCTAATCCCATTCAGTGTTTATCTTCTTGAAAATAGACTGAAAACAGTATTGGTGAAATTTTAACCTGCTGCCAGTGAGCTTGACATTACTAATATGATGCCACATTTACCTCATTTTTAGAAGGAAAATTACTTACAGAATGCAAACAAGCTGTTCAGATATTTTAAACCTGTCCTGTAAAAATGCTGATGCAGTCAAGAAACATTTTCATGCCTTATGCAAGCTCTGGGAAAGCAGATGGGTTCAGTCTTTAGTGATGGACTATCTTTTTGCATAAAAAATGCTCTCAAGAGTTCTTTGTATCAATTTACATTCTGATGCTTCGTGTCCAGAAATTGGAAGGACGGGGGTAGATTTCCGTTCCACTGTTTAGCATATAATGAAATGTTTACCGTATTGCCATTTGTTATACAGTTTATTTCTAATGCTCTCCTTTTCCTTCCAAACTTCATAATTTGAAACTGACTCGTGAAAATGGCTGAAAATTGAATTGGACCTGGAAAATATGATCTCATAAAAAATCATTTCAGTAATGCTTTGCTGAGCAAAAGATTAATTCTGTTGTATTTAAATTACTTAAATGCAAAATGCTGAAATATGTTTTTCTTCAGGGCTTTTACTTTTGAATTTTTTAAAATGTAATTAAACAGCACAGTCGCCTTCGTTACGTAACTAACCATCTGAGTCCAAATAACTTTTTAAAGGTATTTGTTAATTCTTTTGACTATGATAGAGATGAGAGTAATAGGTGCTGAGAAAAAGAAAACAGGATCTCTGTTTCTGAGGAGGTTGTCCAAGCTGAACTTTATCTTAATTCCATGATAATTCAGTGAGAAATCTTCCCCTGTCCCCATCTCATTTATTCTAAGGTGAAGAATTCCCTTTAAAATAGAGTTAATTTGAATGGCAGGAGGTCAGGGTAGATCACATCCTTTTTAGCGTACAGGCTTCTGGCACAACTAGAGTGCTGGCCAAAACACTGCGGATTCATTAAGAAAACGGTTTCTAACTCCACCTTTGGGCTGTACACAAACTAGATGCATCAGTGATTAGAACTTTAAGTAGTATATTTATTTGATGACTAAGAAGTTATAAAAACTGGAGGTAGGCAGTGCCCATGTAATCAATGCTTGAATTCTAGTGTTCAGTGTGTTTTGTATAATTTGAGAAATTTTAAATGTGTAAGTGCCTTATTGCTTGAAACAAATGAAAGGTGTTCATTCCCCTCCATACAGCAATATGGGAATTTCTCTTCCGCAGACTCCTACAGACAGATGTGGAAAGCCAAAGTAACCAATACTGGTTTGCTCAGAAAGTTGAAAACTGTTATGTTAATGAAGAAGTTACCTTTTATGAATTGTAAAAGTAATTTGGCATGCCTATTTTAGAAATGACATCATCAAAATTATGAGGTTTTTAACTTGCTCTTCACCCCCCTATCTCCCTTCGGACTTCTGCAGAAATGCATCTTACATGTGTTTTCAGAATGAGTTTGATCTTCCAGCATAACCAGCTAGGAGTTTTCAACCACTTAGGGAAATGCAACTTTTTGGAGAAAAGAATTCAGCTGAAGTTAGGTTAGACTACAGCCTGTGGTATGCGTACCTTCAAACTCCAGGGCTCAAACGGGCCCTGTTCCGCACTAATTCATGAAGGTGGAAGCAATGAGGAGCCTGGCACACAGAGGTGCACTGTAGCTGGGTTGGGACTAGGAGCAGTTTAACAGCATTTCAGTGGTATCCAACTTGAACTAACATCTAAGTCGGTAATTCCTCTGGGGTGGGTATCTTGGTGGACCAAACCATCAAACAAGCTTTGTGGAGCAGCTCTGGGATCTCTGCCCAGCCTTTCATTGCATGGTGGGAGGTATGATCTGAAAAAGTATTATCCATTTTACCATCTTCAGGTAGCTTCAAAATGGACACTGTAGGTTTTATTTCTTCTTCTGGGATTACTTCCTTTTCCCAGAAGACAGTGGAATTTTACCTTTTATGATCTAGATTTTCTGAAGGACCTGTTTTTTCTTACTAAGGTTGCTCCCACTTTTGTCCATCTATTGGAAGTCAGGTGCCAAGAATAAGCTATTTTTCTAAAATTAGCTTGAATTATATGGACTTAAGTTGTTACTTAATTACCTTTTCATAACTTCAATAGTTTTATCAGAAGGAAATTGAGTTAATAAGGGGGGAGGTAAGATGAAGAACGATGCTTAGAAGGTCTGTTGTATATTCATGATCATAAAATGGTTTTACTGTGTTCAATTTCCTCCACTAAGAACTTGTGAAGGAAGGAAGGAATGAAAAGTGGGAGAAATGAAGATGAGAAGAGTATCTCTTGGAACCTTTTCTCCTGAAGTTCATGAGTTTTTCAGAACTGTAGGAGTGGCGCTTTTTTTTTTTCTTCCCCTGGAGTTCTTAATTAGTAATATAGCTGTCACTTGCAGTGTTACTTCTTCATGAAGCATCACACACAACTGTTTAATCAGGGTTCAGCTTACATATCTGAAGTTTTTGGTGATAGGGAGTTTAATTTAGAGCCATACTGCAATAAAATTGTAAGTGAATTACCATTCTTGCAGATCTCTTGATAACTTTTATTTCAGTATTATCTCCAGTGTTTAGGCATTAACTAAGTCATTCTATAACCCACTGAACAGGAGGCACCATGTATCGAAATACTTCTTCAGTCTTACAAGTTTATTTTAAAAAGTTAAATGACATACTTACAACCAGCAGGCACACAACCAAAATGCTGATAAGGTGTTTCCATTGTCTTTCTTTTGCATTTAGCTGATGGCTATATTTTTTGTTGCATATTAGTGCAACAATGGTCTTCATGCTGTAATAACTTGACAAAAATATTCGGTAGTCTTGGGCAATATTTTACAAATAATCCACCTTCAAGGTGGCATTTTAAATGTATACCAGTTATCACTGTTGAGTGTGCTACCTTTGTGGCTGCTTTAGTTTGTGTCAATGTTTTGTAAGGATTATTTCTTGCTCTTCAGAGCAAGACACTCTTCAGAGTGCCTTTTAATTTAGGAGGTCTAGAGACGGTTCACTGAAGTCTTCTTTTGAATCTACCATAGTAATGTCTGATTTTTAAACTTGTCCTGATGAATGTATAACTAAAATCCTGTTCTTTAAAATTAAAGCTATAGTAGACACAGGTTGTATATGCACATGTGCATGCATGGATACAAGGGAAGGTGTTCCGCCAGTGTTTGTCCTGCTGGACAGGACCTTTTGAAAGTAAGTGAATTTTTTAACAGTTTTATTTTCAAAACGTTACCTCACTAGTATTCAGTAGTAGGTATGTCTCTGTACTGCTTCACTTTGCTAAATACAATCACAATCATGGTAGGCAGTTTAATTTAAAAGACTCTGCGATGAATCTGGTGTCTGTATTGAGAGTGAAGTTCGTAAGTTAAGACTTACATACTTCATTTCCTTTAAAGGCATTCCTTTCACTTACATTGATATCCCAAGCCTCTGTTACCAACAGACTGGAAAAAGTGCTTCCCCGTGATGAAATCGAAGAATGTAAAGTAGCATTTGAATGCACTCCACCTGTCTTAGAATCAATAATCAGAAAGGGGGGGGTGGATTTAATGAGTTGTGGGAAGACATATATTGTAGAGTTCGTTCACTTGCACACAAGGGGTTTTACAATGTCATCTAGTAACGTCTACCTAATAAAGTTTTGAAAAAGAAAAATAAAACTTGTCTGAATGTTTAACTCTTTTTTTCTTTAAACAATTGTAGGCATGAATGACAGCTGACCAGCTCCAAGGAGTCTTACTTAAAGCTATACTCTCTTTTGATTCTTGCGTAATCCTAAAAAAAAAAAATGCCACTGAATGATTTAAACTTCAGAATCTTTGTGTATTACAGTCACTTCAGTCTTTAACTGTTTTAACACTGAAAATGAAAACAGAGGTAAAAAAAGCCGTTTACTGTGATCAATATGTATATATAAAATACTCCATGCCATGTGGTATCATCTCTGTGATATTGCTTTCATTTTTAAAAGCATCTTAATATGCAACACAAAGTTTTAACCTCTTATGAAATGTTAAAATGTTAGCTTAGAACAACCCAATGCAAAATGAGAAGAAAATACGCTGGAATCCAATTTTCTCGTCGTCTTGTAGGACTACTCCCTAAAGCTCCATCTCTTTCAAAGACAGTTTTTAGAGAAGGCAGTCTGTAGCTGTAAACTTGAAATATGTAATCCATTAATTGAGCCAGCTGCCTCTTCCTCTGGAAGGGAACTGTTTTCAGTTTCCACACTGGACAATATTGATGGAATGGTTTGCCCGATGGGGGGGGGGGGTTAACGCTATGCCTAATTATGCAATTGTATTTGCATGTTCATGCACAGGCAGACGAGGTAGCACACTTGCCTACAGTTTGCTTCTGTAGGAAATAAAGCTGAAAAACAATTCACTGCAGTGAAATATGCAGCAAAAAGTCTTGAGGCCGGTGCTAGGGTGCCTCTGGCAAGGACAAGCCTTTCACCGCTCTCCCCAGCCCCCTCCAAAACAGTCAAGATTTGCAAGCAAATGGCAAGGGCATCATACCAGAGGTATCTGCAGGAATTGTAGCGTGGAGTCTGCAGCAATGCAAGGATGGTCAGGAGGCCAAAGAAATGGATATCCCTAGAGCCGAAACTGAAGTTAAAGGCCAGCTTCCCACTTGCAATCTCAAACTGTTCAACAAAAGACAGAAAAAGCACACTTTGATTATAAACATTGTATTTCTCTAAGTAAATAGGACTAATGTGCTCCACAGACATTACAGATACACAACCGTAACTTTTAGGTGCTTCCCTTCAGATGATTGACGTGTGCTTTTGTGGGTACTTGAAGAGTATAGGAAATAAAGATAGGTGTTTTCCCTAAATCATTAATGCATTTGTGCCTGCATTTAGGAAATTAGATTTAACTATTAATAATTAAAACAAATTAACATTCCAAAAATGTTGAATGAATATTTGAATTTCTCATATATTTGCTTAGTTGTTTGCCTTCAGCAGCAAAATGAGGCAGCAGTGTGTGTTTGAATGTGGGATATGTGAAATACTGGCTAATGGGAACAGAATTAGAATTAGCAGCCATGTGGGTAAAGCTGTCATACTTTGGAAAAGTTGACATGGCTTTTATGAAGGAGTCTTGCCTTACCAACCACAAAGTTTATTTGGCAGGTCAGCAAGTCATCTTCTTTATATATAGTTTATATAGTCTGTTTGAATTTTCTAGAAATCTTTGTTGGAATTCCTTACAATAGCCTCAAATGGAACTAAGTAGACATGGGCTAAGAAGGAGGATCTCACATGGACAACACAGACATGGTATGGTCGGAAGATAGAAAACAATTTGAGTAAATAGCTTTTGCAGTGAAGGGAGCATGGCGGTTGAATTCTGCAGAGATCTGTGCTTGGACTTTGCTCTTTAACGTATTTGCAAATGATGTGAAGAGAAGAAGGTAAGCAATATGGTAACAAATGATGCTGATGATGGAGAGTTATCCAGGACAGTAAAGATGAGAGCTAGTAATAATGATCAAATTAATGGCTTTTGGACAATGAACAATAAATTGGGGAAGTCTCTTCAACATGGGAATGATAAAACTGATACATAATGGTTATCACGTTTGTAACAAAGGTCTCTATATTGGAGTGATGCAGAAAAGACAAAATGATGAGCAAGTTTTCCTTTATCTGAAGAGATGGTAAACCACGGAGTATCACAGGAGGCCAAGAGGAGCTTCCTTCCTTTCCAAAAAGTGGAATCTTTATGCAAACAATGAAAGATTGGTGGAATCTCCTGCTGAACAATATTTTAAATCCTGAGGGCTGAAGTGGAAACTGGAGCAGTTTACAGGAGAGAAATTTGGGGAAAGTCACGAAATGTACAGATAAACTGTTTGTGCCAGGAAGTCCTTGAATCAAAAATGTTTGGAGGCCTGGACAGTACTAGATGGTAGCATTTGTTTGCTGTATCTTGAATCCTTCCCCAGACATCTGGTTTTGCTTGCTGTCAGTGAAGATATTGGGCTCCCTAAAGCGTCATTCTGTCCCAGTATTTCTAGGTCATCCTCTTTTTATTATATTGAACATCACTAGGTAGGCAGAATGTCATAGTAGATCACAGCAGTGATCCATTGGGATGGTGGGGAGATTGCTTCTCCCATCCTACTTGGCTGTGGAAAACGCTACCCTACTTCTCAGATGGTGATGCTGATAGGTGAGATACAGATTTGCAAAGTTGAGGAGTGGCACAAGCCTGTCCGCTTTTTAGGGTGCTATTCTCACTATCACCTAATTTAGTTCCACCTGATCTGAGCAATGTTTTTGCCTCAACCCAATTTTCCCCTAGATTGTCCACTTACCCTCCTTTGGGTGTGCTCACAGTCACCTCAGCCTTCCTTTCCCAAGCTGTGTTTTTTCCTCTTCCTTAACACTTCCCCTACTGGAATAGTGAAATGATCTGAAGCTAAGCTTTGTTTTCACAACCCTGTAAGAGTGATGGACACATCCAAGTCCATGTTCTGTGCTGGCCCAGACCTCGCCTCCGTGACCAACTTGGACGTAAGTAATACCACTTCTCTCTAGAAACATTTCTGTCTCAATGAGACAGCTGCAATTCTAGGTGCCCATTGCCCACTTCTGTCTGCCTTCTGTCCCATCAATCGCATCGTATTTTGTAAATGATGGTTTTCATTTTGTTCTCATTCATGCTAAAAAATGCTGGACAGTCTCCCAGGTCTCCTAGCGGGTAGGAGAAAAAGTGCAGTAGATCAAAATCAAGTTATAAAGCGAGTTAAGCCTGAAAAGCAGCATTGTGTGATCAAATAGGACTCTGCTAGAGATTGCCCTGCTGATAATTGTACACTTGGACACTCCTCATTTTGTGATTTTTTTTTTTTTTTTGTGGGTTTTTTAGCATGTGTGCGGTGCATCTAAAGAGTTACCTGCATGCTTGTTTTGGGTGGGGTTTTTTGCTTTGTTTTTTTGGGGTGTTGTCTTGATTTGGTGTTGGTTTTTTGTTTTTTTTTTTAAGGACTCTGTATGAGCCTGTGGCTTGGTGAGGGGTGGCATCGAGCCTGAAGCCTGGCTGAGGGTGGGCTTCAGCAGTAACGCGGGCGATGCGCTGCTTCCTGAGTCACCATCCCAACGGCACCGCGCAGTCTAACGAACAAAGACCGGTTTCAGCATCCTTGCCTGGCATCCAAGGCGGCCTTCACCCGCAGGTGAAGCTGTAGAGGAGGGGACAGGACCGGCTGCTGCCAGTGGGCACCTGCTGCTGGCGGCCCCGGCCGGCCGCTCGCACAGCATGGCTCCCTCACACCCGGTCTCCTGGCCTGCCAGCGAGGGGGGAAGCCCGATTCCTTCCAGGGGCAGGGGCCATGCTGGGCCCACACGGGGAGGCCCTGCTGCCTCAGCCCCCTTCCACAGGACGAGAGACCCCACCGGGGGCGTGCCGCTGCCTGGCTGCCCACACCTGCCCCAGGCCGCCTGAGGTTCAGTGACGAGTAGTGTCCCTCAGGGGTCCGTACTGGGACAAGTACTGTTTAAAATCTTCATCAATGACACAGAGAGTGGGATCGAGTGCACCCTCAGCAAGTTTGCAGATGACACCAAGCTGAGTGGTGCAGTTGACACACCTGAGGGACGGGATGCCATCCAGAGGGACCTGGGCAAGCTCAAGGATGGGTCCCTGTGACCCTCATGAGGTTCAACAAGGCCAAGTGCAGAGTCCTGCACCTGGGTCAGGGCAACCCCATCAATACAGGCTGGGGGATGAATGGATTGAGAACAGCCCTGCTGAGAAGGACTTGGGGGTACTGCTGGATGAAAAGCTGGACACAAGCCGGCAATGTGCGCTCGCAGCCCAGAAGGCCGACCGTGTCCTGGGCTGCATCCAAAGAAGCATGGCCAGCAGGTTGAGGGAGGTGGTTCTGCCCCTCTGCTCTGCTCTGGTGAGACCCCACCTGGAGTCCTGCATCCAACTCTGGAGCCCTCAACACAGGAAAGACATGGACCTGTTGGAGTGGGTCCAGAGGAGGGCCACAACAATGATCAGAGGGATGGAGCACCTCTCCTGTGAGGACAGGCTGAGAGAGTTGGGGTTGATCTGCCTGGAGAAGAGGCAGCTCTGGGGAGACCTTATTGAAGCCTTCCAGTACTTCAAGGGGGCTTATAAGGAAGATGGGGACTGACTTTTCAGCAGGGCCTGTAGCAATAGGACAAGGGGTAATGGTTTTGAACTAAAAGAGGGCAGATTCAGAGTAGATATAATGAAGAAATTTTTCACAATGAGGGTGGTGAAACACTGGCACAGGTTGCCCAGAGTAGATGGGGTAGATGCCCCATCCCTGGAAACGTTCCAGGTTAGGTTGGATGGGGCTCTGAGCAACCTGATCGAGTTGAAGATGTCCCTGCTTATTGCAGGGGCATTGGACTAGATGGCCTTTAAAGGTCCCTTCCAACCCAAAGATTCTATGATTCTAATGACTTCTCTCCTGATTGTTCCCAGCCATCCTGTGTCTGCCCCTTTCTGCTTAAAAACTGCAGTGCAGTCTCTCTTAACTCATCTCTTGTCAAGTAAAAGTAAGGGCAGGCTCAAGTCTTCTGTGCATCACACCAAAGCAGCTTTGTGGAGCAGAAAATGTTTGGCTGGGAGAGTGTCCTGCAGGGAGGACAGTGGGCAGTGCAGTGTGGCACCACCAACCCTCCATCCTGCCCTCTGTGCTGGCGGGCTTCTGGCTTCTCACAGCTTTCCACAAGCCGCCTTCTTTTTATTTTTTTTAATTTTTAAACAATGTCTAATTTAACCTTTGGTTTTACCATGTGTTTATTATTTATTAAAAATACTTTCACAAATGTGGCTTCATCTTAATTTCATCTGACTTTTATGAGGTGATGGATAACTCAAAGCTAATAATAAATGGATAGTGGCAAACCTTTGCCACATCAAACAAACATTAATTCAGCAGAGCTTTCCAATAACAGTTTCAATGTTTCGGACCTTCAGTGTCTGCTGTTGCCTTTTTCCCAAATTCTTTTACAACACGCACTCTATGTCACCACTCCTCTTACGATGTTATTGTTAAAAAGCAGGTTGCTTAGATTACAGGCAACATATAGCCTCCATTTAACTATCATTTATTTATTCATTGTAATCTTGAATTAGCTATTTTATGGCTTTGGACCTGAGAAACGAGCGTAGTGATGTTATCTTTTCTGTAGCAGTAAAAGGAGACATGCTAGAGAAAGGCTGACTTTTCCTCTCCCACAAATAAGCATTCAAGGGCTAAATCTGATTATTTTATTTCCTAAAAACCAACCTTCGTTGGGGATAAATGGAGCAGCTGTCTCTGCCAAAGCTGACATTCAGCTGACAGCCTGGCAGATGAGGAGTGCTCTGAACAAGGTGGCTGAACGTGAGCTGCAGTTATTGCTTTGGTTGTGGCAACGTGTCCGGAGCTGCCATTTTCCCCAGGTACCTGTGGGTATGTGCACAGGCGCTCAGCAGGTCCCGGAGCCCTGGACTCGGTGTGCATGCGTAGGGTGCCTGCTCCTCCTGAGCGGTAGGACCAGTCAAGTCATAGCAGAGCTCTGCACATCCCATTCTTCCTACTGGAAGAATGTATGGGACCCACTCCCATCAATATGCATAAATATATTACTGGATATTGTATTTTGGACTGTCATCTTTTCAGAGCTCTATGTAGATATGAAAAAAAAGGGCATCCTTCAGCATAGAGTTTCTCTGTCTACTGTAAAGTTAGCTAACAAATATTTCCTAAGCTATGACCCACAGATTTTAGAAGAACACATTTCCACGATGCAGTTTATGTTGCATATGCATAATCATAGAATCATAGAATAGTTTGGGTTGGGAGGGACCTTTAAAGGTCATCTAGTTCAACCCCCCTGCAATAGTCTGATTTCTTGTGGCTTTCTTTTCTGTACCCTTCCACCATAACCTGTCTTCACCTAATGTGTCCTATATGAGCACACTTCTTCTCATTAAATGGGAAGTTCTGCCTAGTTCTGCCCTATGTTCCCCAAATTCTTACCCGATGTCTTCTCCCCCTCCCTAGCTCCACAAGAAGTAGCACGTGCCCTTTTTCGGAAGCACATTGTTGCCAGCTGCTCCTTTGCTATTGCTCTGCTGGCAGCCAGGCCAATTTTCAGGAGCTGGCAGGCTGGCTGGCCTCCCACCAGCTAACGGCGACCTGGTGCTTCCTCCCGACTGAAGCACCCCTACTTTAGTCGCTCTTGCCCAGGTACTGATTTTCAAAAATCTTGTGGGAACTTGACATCTTCGAGCGTCGTTACTCTAGGCCATCACGCAACGTGGTGTTACAAGCCTCATTTCTTTAGAATCCCAGGATAAAGTGCAGAGTTTCACACGTGCATATATACGGTTCTCCCTTTTATCTTCAGTGTGAGATTTCATTTTTTGAACATTAGTATCAAAGCACAGCAATGGTAATTAGATCATCGAAAGTGTGCCAGCTGTGTGTTGGATACTGCTACTACTAAGGGGGATGAAAATGTATAAAGATGAGGAGAAGAGGTACATAAACACAGAATAAATTCTGGAACTAGGAATAGAAATTAAAAGGTAACAAGTTTTGATCTGATCTTTCCTGGCTATGGAAACTATTTCTTCAAGCATTGAGTCTGAATATACCAAGGATCTCCAGCAAAAATTTCCTGGAACTGGAATTTTCTAATTCCTATGTGGTGCTGTGTCACCAGCCAAATAATTGCTAGACAAGGATATCCAAGAAAGACTGCTAATAAAAATAAATTATATTGCTTTCCATTTTGTATTAAATTTTTTTAATTTTTTAATTTTTTTTTTAATTTTACTTTTTAACAAAATGTGACATTTATATAACAAATGAGAAATTACTTAACAAACGTAACTTTCAGTCATCACTGTTGCACAGACTAAAAAAGCCATGGATCTTCAGCCATGGATCATTTCTGAAACTGCACAAATGTTTCAAAATCTCCAGATAACATTTTCTCAGTCTTTTGAATTTATTTATTGTAAATAACTCAATTGATTAGGTTTATTCTGTAAATGCTGTAGCCTTAGATATTTCAGAGTTGTATTGTGGAGGTTTTTTTAATATAAAGAAGCTGTTTTAAAACAATGCTGTCAAATTCTAAATAGTTTCAAGCTACTGCCCTTCTGCTAAGCTTAACTGTGTGTTTTTATCATTCAGTTTATCACTTTCTTTAGGTTAGAAGTAGGGACATCTGGATGAGTAAGGCTTTGATCTGCAAAGATACCTGAGCAGTTGGGCTACCTGCGATGTTGTGCTGTGTATCTGTGTACAGGAAAACACCTGTGTACAGCCATCTGTGTACCTGTAATAATTAAATATGCACATAAAGACTATACAAAAAGTGATGTCAAATGCATTAAGGGGCCTGCCTTCACCATTTTCTCCCCTGGACTACTTCTGTTGTAACCATAAATGCTACAAATAATCTTACCAATATGTATTTTTCAACTTTCTTAAAATAATTTTTCTACCATCGTAACAGTTTCCCCTCTGAGATGTTCCTGTGTTGGGGAAGGAGACAGCTTTCAGCTATCTCGCCTGACCATGCTGAGTTAAGGCCTTGCTCTAATTAAAAGAACCAGCCAGAGAGAGTAACTAGGGACTTAAGAAACTCAGGACAAAGCAATAGACCAGCATAGCTAAAACAGAGCAGTTATGCTGTGATAGCTATGCTGTTGTAAGTGCTTCGTATGGACGTTCTGTTCTGGAGTAATGTTACTTTATCTTGGAAAAATCTCTGTATTTACTTTTTTGGAATACCAGTCTAGAAGCAAGTGCTCGCCCACATGTTCCTTTCCCGCCTGGTGATAGTGGAATTACTAGTTGACTATAACCTCGCCTGTTGTTTTGGCCTAGTAGACAAGCATCCACAAAATTTTGGTTCAGCAGGAGCCACGCAGTCCACCAGAGTTTGTCTCCTTACCTAGAAGGAAGCTAAAATCAGTAAGGTAGAGTTCACTTTCAAAAGCCCCAATATCAATATAACTGTATATGGAAAAAGCTTTCTTATTCAGTCTGGTTATGTCGGCAAAGATGTCAAGCCTTAGGAGACAAAGCACTTCATTTTGCTAAATCTTGCATGTTCATGCCTGCTTATTTTATTGACAGCCCACAGTGCCAGAAAAAGGAAATGATCAAGTGGGTTAAGAAACGTGACATTAGATTTATTATGTGTTAGTGGTTTACATCATGTTTAGGTAATATTGTATGACACACTGTTCTGTAACCAGGCACTTAATGAACTTGTGCAAGAGTTAAGGAAGATAAAAACAACCCAATAGAAGAACAGCACATGAAGCATATTTGTTATTATAAATCAAATTGAGGCATTTTTATGAGACATTTTGCATGTAACGAAAAGGAAAAATTGCAGCCATTTCACTGAATATGAATACTGTGCTCTTTGCTCATGAACAGAAAACTAAACTGGAGTAGGCATAATCACTGGAGTACTGTTCAGAAATGCATACAAATGGGATAGGGTCACTCTATGACCGCCCTCAGTGGATTTGATGGATGCAAGGTATTTTTGAAAAGGTGCCATGTACCTGGGAGCCCAGCATCGACCTTCATCTGTTTGAAGAACGCTGCTCAAACTCATATTTTAAACGGGAAGGAATTGCTTGAAAAATGGGTGGTAAAAGCATATATCTTTGAAAGATTTTTGCAAAATAGTGGTCTATAGTTACATTTTCAAAATAGATTTTAGCCAGATGCATACTCTGTATTTTATTGTGCATGAGTTCAAAGGTAGTTGAAGTTAGAATTACCTCCCTTTTTTGTCTGTAACTGCACAAGAAAGATGTATTCACCCACCACATGATTCGGCTGACCCTGCGGAGACTTTTATCAGAGGCAACATACCATGTCTCGCACGGTCCTCAGTGTGTCACTGCCTCAGCACAGAGGCTCTCTGCAGACTTGACCTAGTCCATCACAAACTGAAATTTTTGCCTGCTTCACTTCTGGCCTCTGAACATATTTCTAAGCCAGAGAGCCACAGCGTACCACGTCTTGAGAAGCCTCAGATATCCATTGACGTAGTTTGAGACAGTGTGTACAAACAAAAGCTGCTCCGCACGGTAAGTCGTGATGAGCCATGACCAGATGTGTGCAAGCGGTTTAAAATCTAAACAAGTCCCATTCCTACTCACCCTGAAGAGTCGGCGTCTTTCCAGAGCAACTTGTAGGAGCCAGGAAAGGCTCTTAGCTGGGAGCTGGGTAGCACTGTAGCTGGGAATAAACAAGCATAAGAGGCAAGGCCAGCTGAAAATGGCCCAGCCCTCTTAAAATGTGAGGAATAAAATCACATATCACTCCATTATTTATTCTAGAACTTGCCTTGGTAGACAGTATTTTTTAGACTGATGTCTTCAGACGTTATGTCTAAAATTACATTTTTTAGATAACTGATAGAAGCCACAAATAGCAATCTTTGTGTGTCACAGTTTATCAATCTAACTAGTTAAAACTATTTTAGTTGAAACATTACTGCAGATAGTACAGAGGCTTAGACCAATGTTATATACTCATAATTCAAAATTTTAGCATGCCTGAACATACTGCTTTCAGCAAGAAGGTGACAGCAGTTTGGTGTTGATTCTGTGGAATGCTATCAGGCACTAAGCCTGCAAATGTGTATCTGAATGCATTTTTTTAATATGGATTTTTATTCTCTTTTTTAAGATGTATTAGTTTGACCTGAGAGACAATAAGGCAGATGACTGACTGCTTGCATGGGAACGTTCAGTAAAAGAGATGAATGAAACTTTCACCATAAAACACCCTAAATATTTTTCTTCTGGGCATTACAATCTCAAGCTGGTGACTTCCATTTGGCACTAAAGCCAAAGGAAAGTAGTTTAAATATTCTGCAGAAAGAAAGAGGATGTGTTAATAACCAGATTAGGATTGTAGATTATAAGTATTTTTTCAATCTCGACAAATGCATTTTTTCATGACCTCTACCCACATCTCTGCAATTTGACAGACCACTTAGATTTTTGTAAACTGATTTCTCCACTGATCACAAATATCCTCCTCTTTGCTGCCAGAGGGCAATCTATTTGCTTCCAATCCTTGGTCACTCACAGGTCATTTTTCACCCAGATTTTCAGTTCCTTTCTACTTCTCAGTAGGAAGTGATCAGTATTTGACAGCAGCCTGCAGATGCTGGCACAGCACGGGCAGAACAGAGTGGGAACAGCCACCCTGAGGCAGATCCTCCAGAGGCTGTAGTGTTCAGCCAAGCAATGGCTTACCTACTCACTCACAACAGTCTACCTGAATCAATAACTTCAGTACTTCAGAGTTGGTATGAACAGCTGTGCTGGATCTGATAACATATGACTTGAGTAGTGTAAGAACTTGTTAAGCACTCTCCCAGACTCTGCAGGGTTTTCTGGAACAGAAGTGGTATTTTCATGTTTTGTTATCCCTGCAGATATTTTAAAATGGAATTTCCCCATCATTTTTTAACAAATGCAAATTTCCATTAATCACAATATCCCACAGCAGGGCGTTGAGCGGCTCAGTACACATTACTTGAATCAGTATTTCCTCATGATTTTTTGGAAACTGTGACCTCCTACTGACACTGGAGGCCGATACATGTTGTATGGGAAGACACGGTGAACTATCAGCCCCTGTTCACTGCTTCCATGGCACTCATGAGACTTCTATGTACCTGCTGTATGTATTCTGTAAAATTCTTCCCATTCTCCCTTGCCCAACATGTCTTTTCTTAGCTGAGGAGCCCTAGTCTGTGAGGTGCTCACATAGCAGAAATTCTTCCAATACTTTGTCTGTCCTTAATTGCTGGTACCTGTTCCTTTTCCACTTCTGACACGTCTTTTTTTGAGATGGGTAGTATGATACGGAAGGTAGGTGAGATGTGTACATGGTCCTGAATATCTGGGAAAATATGGAATTGTATAATGGCTTAATCATTCTTCTTGTATGATTGGGCTTTTTGACTGCTAATGAGTAAGGAAGTGAAAGTTCTTTGAAAATATCTGCTGTGACATCAATGTCTCATTCCTGAATCCTAGTTAGTCTGTACTAGATTGAGGTCTGGGCAGATTGCTTAACACAGTGAAGAGACACTAGAGGTAAGAGGTTGTTTCAATTTCCTTCTTGATTAGTTTTCTTTGTTTTTTTTTTTCCTTGTGGAAAAAGAAGGAAATTAGTTCTGACACCAGTTTTTTAGATGAAGTTATTTGTTACTCCATGTTTTCTCAAATGTCGATTTTTTCTATTTATATATCTGTCTCTATATATGTCCCGTCTCTTCAATATTATGAGCAGAACAGCTCTAGTAGATTAAAACCATTATTCTTTCTATTTCAGAATCCTGCCTCCAGCAGTGAAGGATTGATTATTTGCTTCCAAAAGAGCTGCAAGAAACTATGCAGTGGGCAGATGCTAAATAATCTGGGAAGAGGAAAAATCTTCCTTCTAAATACCAATAAGTAAAATACCGATATATGCCCAGATGGGAGAGGGCTTGGGTCCTTCCCAGTCCTTTCTTACAGTTCTTGTATTCTTGAATACTCAACCAGTTTTCAAACCCCACTTGTCTCTTACCTACAGGGATAACCAATGTTTTGTTAAGTGATTCAAAATGTTCCCCTTTCACCTCTCCACTGACTTCTTATGCAGCCTGAGAACTAAAGGGCAGATTTTTTTCCAGAAGGAAAATTCCCTGCTTGTCGTTTTCTCCACCCATGGTAGGAAGTTAACTCATCGGAAAGACTTTCAGTCTGCTTATTGACATTGTCGACACGTATGTATAGGCAAACTCTTAGACTGAGTGATTTGCTTTGCTCTGATGGTTACGTAAAGTAGTAAAACAATGAAATAGTCTATTTCTTATACGCAGATTATTTTTCTCTCTAGCTTTTATATGCATTATTACATGTTGCAGTATTCATTATTATATTAAAGTATATATTACTATGTATATATTATATACGTATGTATATAATTTGAATCCTGTTAAGTACTGGAGGTTTTTTTAGTCCTGTTCATCTGATTGCACTAGGTTCATACATAGTTACGTTAACTCTCACACAGGTTTAAGCAGCAGCAGCTCTGACAACAATGCTGTATTGAACTGTACGTGCAACTATGATGAGGCATGTGTGCTAACAAATCCTTCCCGCCATAGGTGGCCGAAGGTTAGGATAGCTCTATTTATTAGCTGATAATGGAAGTTTACATGCCAGAGCCCACTGGAAGTGCTAGTCTGAACCGAGGATCCCATCCCAGCTAAGCAGGGTGTGTGCTAAAAGGGAGAATTGGGTCGGGAAGCAGGTTGGCTTCCACAGAACAGACAGCAACGTTCTTTCAAGCAGAAGGCAAAGTAGCAAAGCCTGAGAAATTGGCCTTTTCATTATTACATGCTGCTTTCAGCACAGCAGATGAAAAACTGGAGATAACTGAGCAGCTGGAAGCAAGAACTGTTTTCCAGGAAAAGCCTGCCTCGAAAAGTGCTTTGTGTGCATGTTGGAGTTAGGGAGGAAGCTGTGTGATTTTGCAGTTTGATTCTAATTGTGCACTGACAGGCTTGTATCTTCAAGCTCTTGGGCTGGGGCAGTGGCTGAGAACAGGCACTGTTTAACATGATTTTATTAGACTTTTGTGAAGCAGTTTAAAAACACAAAAATAGCAAATAGATGCTATTCCTAATAGTAGCAAGATTATTGTGCCAATGTATGTTTTGCAAATTCTCCAAAAGTTGTGTAAGTTCTGGGCACTTTTGAATATGGTTTCTGATACCAACATCCCCCCCAATCAGAAGTTAATCAGGAGTAAATATGATTGCAGATGCATAGCTGAGACACTTCTGCCATAGCAGAGACACTTCTACCATAGTTCAGATGTCAGAAAGTGTAGTTACATCCCTTTCCCAAATTGTAGTAAGTCACAAGGCATTTTTCACAGAACTGGTAGATAATTTCCCATGTGCACAGAACGGTGCACACTCAACACCTAAGCCTGCACCTCAGTGTAACTCTCTGGCAACTAGGCAGCATCTTAACATCTTCAAGGTGTCCTCAGGACAGATACCTTCTGCACTTTCCCTCCTTAAATTGTTTTCCCTCTGCACTTGAGCATAACTTTCACAGTTCCCCTTCACAAGTCTACCTTGATGCACATTTTTCTCCCTGCCTCTGAAGACAAAGTACAGCCAAGGAGGGCACATGTGCTGGTGTGCAAAAGGGAGAAGATCGCTCTGTGTTGTGTTGTTCCCTTGGTGCTGAGGCAGAAGGGTGATGACGTGGCTTGATCTGAGACGGCGTCAGGCCACGATTTCTTTTGCTTCTCCAGCTCTGGAGTTCCCGTGCATCCTGTATGTCATCCTGCCTGACTCCCTATCGAAGGCTGACAAAACGTTTGTTCTGTGCATGCGGTCGCTCAACATCTTTTGTAAGAATCAGGAGCGTGCAGGTCTCCTCCCTTGGCTAGAAACACCAAGCACTGGTGATGCCTCGGGAGCTCAATGGAGGCTGGACATATGTTCAGGGATCAGGAATGGATTCCACTGGTAGGGTATGAATCCAGTGGTGTTTCTGAGGCACAAGAGCCCCATGCATGCTGGGGCAAACAGAAGAATGATAAATTTCATGCAGTTAGATTCACCAGATGTGTGTGGATTATTCCATACTCTCAGAACGAATCTACAGACTTTGTTAAGCATATAGCCTACAAACCCTGTGAGCTGAAAAGAAGACCTCTGCAGGATACTTCAGGATACTTACTGCAACTCTCATATCAGCCCTTAGGGATATTGTGATGAGTATTCCAGTGAGTTTGTAAGGGCACAGCATGTTGCTCATGTCCATCCTGAAGCAGAGCAAGCCAGTGGAGATCTTTTCTCTGAGGCCTAAAAAGTGCTATGAGCAAAAGGTTAGAAGTAGCAGCACCTGGGCAATCTCCTTCCTGCAGCTTCTCCAAACAGGAATCACGCTACAGCAAAATGTCAGCTTGCTTGTAAATTCTGCCTCCAGCCTCCTTAAAACAAGTACATACAAGATCCTTCTCTCACCTCATCCTTGCTGTCTTTCACCACACCAGAGTCTTAAGGACCAAGCATGAATCCCCACCCACATCCATTCTAATTACCAAGACTCTTCCTCTTCCAGTGCTGAATTGCCCCTAAGCCCTAGTATTGCTCTCTGTCCCGTATAAAATCAATCCTACCGATTGCACTGTGCCATCTTAAGCTAAGAACGCCCTGAAAAATCTTGTGTTTGCTCTTGGCTAACCGTGCTCATGGTGATGCTAAGCCAAGGGCTAAGAGTCAGCCTCATTCCGCTGCTGGGTAAACCTGCTCAGATAAGCTAATTTTATCCTAGACTCAAATATAAATGACAGTCTTGCAAATGTTGAGGACATGATGCTGATTTTGGAAAGGAGATGACTGTGGCATAGACACTCACACTGACAGGGATGTGTCCATGCAAAAGGAGCACACTGGAGACCTGTAGGTGCCTAGTTGTCCTTACCTACTGGGTGTAAACACGAAGTGGGTGGGCATTTGAGAGGGGGAGGCCAGATGAATCCCTGGCAGATACACACATTTAAAATAGTTTTCAGTGGTAAGAAATTACAGCCAGTGAACAGTAACGCTTAATCTTCAAATATCGATATCAAATGATAAACGTATGTTTCCTATGAAAATGAAATACAATTCAAGCTTCAACTTGAACTGTATTTCAAAAAGTGACCTGGTTTTAAAGTGTGCGTATAGCTTTAGTTAAGTGTGTAAAACATTTAGCACCATCAAGTGGTAAAACGGTGTAGTGCGTAGTTGTAGCAGCCTCGATAATAAAAAAAAGGAGCAGTTGTATAGTTGCTTGTTCATAGAATCACAGAACCATAGAATCGTTTAGGTTGGAAAAGACCTTTAAGATCACCAAGTCCAACTGTTAACCTAGCACTAAGTCCACCGCTAAACCATGTCCCTAAGCACCACATCTACATGTTTTTTAAATATCTCCAGGGACACTCAACCACTTCCCTGGGCAGCTTGTTCCAGTGCTTGACAACCCTTTCAGTGAAGAAATTTTTCCTAATATCCAATCTAAACCTCCCCTGGCGCAACTTGAGGCCATTTCCTCTTGTCCTATCACTAGTTACTTGGGAGAAGAGACCAACACTCACCTCACCACAACCCCCTTTCAGGTAGCTGTAGAGAGCGATAAGGTCTCCCCTCAGCCTCCTCTTCTCCAGACTAAACAACCCCAGTTCCCTCAGCCGCTCCTCATAAGGCTTGTGCTCCAGACCCCTCACCAGCTTCGTTGCCCTTCTCTGGACACACTCCAGCACCTCAATGTCCTTCTTGTAGTGAGGGGCCCAAAACTGAACAAAGGATTCGAGGTGCGGCCTCACCAGTGCCGAGTACAGGGGCACAATCACTTCCCTACTCCTGCTGGCCACACTATTTCTGATACAGGCCAGGACGCTGTTGGCCTTCTTGGCCACCTGGGCACACTGCCGGCTCATGTTCAGCCGGCTGTCAACCAGCACCCTCAGGTCCTTTTCCGCCGCGCAGCTCTCCAGCCACTCCTCCCCAAGCCTGTAGCGTTGCATGAGGTAAATGTTATAAACATGTTACAAATGTGCCTAAAGAATCTTTGAATATATTTCACTGAGGCTGTTTGAAAAAGTTCCTGAGGTTTTCTCAGGAAAAGTACTGGATTTAAATGCTTCTGTTTCCAGCAAATCTAACTGGGATCAATCATTTTTTCAGCTTCAATATATCATGGTAATCAATGTTGTTATTTTTCAGTCTACAGTACTGAGGTTGAGTTTATATCCAGGTGATGAACATGGAAATAATGTTCATTTTAGGATAAAAGCTAGTATAGACTTTTCTGTTCTTCTCCTTTCTTTGTGATGCCTTAAAAATGTTGGTTCTATAGAATGGGAACAGAACTAGTAACCTGCATTGTTATTGGGCTTGCTTAACTTTTCCTTGCGGGCCATTGAATGGGCTTGGATGAGGACAGCCATTGGAAAAGGCAGCCCAGAAAAGAGACAACTGTAGGCAGACAAAATGAGTAGAAATAAAATACAGACTTTAAAAGAACACCATTAATTTGGCTCTAAATGAATAGCAACAACAAAGTCCTTTGCTAGGCCAAACCCAGTTCTGCAATCTGAAGAGATTTTAAATTATGCAGTAATCATGCATCATTTCAATTAGTACCAGCCTTGGTACAGATAACGCTTAATATATGCATAACTTGATTAAAGAAATAATTGACCTACCTGTGGGGTAAAATGATCTATAATTATACTGGTTGATTGTTACATAAATGTTTGTAATTTTGTCACTGTGTGCTTATCAAATAAGGATAAAAAAAGACCTTTTTGTTCTAAAAAAAAAAACCCAAACATTGCTCCCATTAAAATAACCTTTTTTGTTACTTCAAAGTTTATTTTAATGAGAAGCAGACTTTCGTGGATGAGATCACAAAACTGAAGAGAAAGAAAAGACAGGCAGACAAATGATCTCTGAGAAGGAAATGGAATAATTTGTGCCAGGCAGGAATTAAAAGAGCACCAGAACAGAAAATCCCTATGTTACAGTCAAAGGTATTTTTCCTGATATCACTAAATAACTCAAAGCATTTATTTGGATTGACTCCTCATGTTTATCTGAGGAGAAAAATCTGATGCAGAAAACGTCTCCATTTTGCTGTGAATACAGGAGATGAAATTCAATTAATCAGAAACTAAAATTATTACTGTTACAGTTTAAATTCCTTTCTTTAAATCTACTCTTCAGTCACATAAACACAATATTTTAGTAACAGATGATTTCTCTACTCTTTGTTTGAAATCAGTGTTAACTTAGTCTACGATTCTGATAATGGGAAACAGAGAGCATTTGCAGACTCTAGTAGGCTCCTTGAAAGTCAGGATGCTCAGCATCTTCCTACATCCTTAGCTTGTAATGTTACACTTTTCATGTATCTCCTGGACTTCCAAAAAGGGGCATGAAACTTTGAAGGGCTTTTTGTGAGATGTTGACCAAATTTTAGGAAGTCACATGCAGAAAAAAACCTCAAAATTATTTTTTAAATACTGGATAGACTCGACTGCAGTAGCTTATTCAGTGTCGGGAGAGGAGAATGTGCTCAGAGAGAGAAAGGCCAGGGAAGTGCACAAAAACTCTCTCTCAGTTTGTCCCAGTGTTAGGTTCTAAAATCCCAAATGCAAATACAAACTTGACAAAATGGCACTCTTTAATGATTAATCAAGACCAAAATACATAAGGGTGCCTCTTTTAGAGTATCATAGAAGACAGACAGACAACTTTCAAAGAACACTGGGGATAGAGACAGGGAGATAGGCTGAGTTTTACAAAGCCTACAACAAGTCTTGTGTGTAACTCCCTTGCCTAGACCCCAGCCACTCGCTGTAAGAGAATGACTGCTAGCAGCCCTCTGCGCTCACCCCCCACAGCCCGGCACTTCGCGGGGAGAAGGAAGGGCTGCTGCGGGCTTTGCTGTCAGCAGGGACGGCCGCCGCGGGACGGCAGCACAGCGCTCTGCGGCCGGGGGCGGCCCAGCTCCACCCAAAGGCCAAGCCAGCTCCCATGGGAACCACGTATCCGCACGGAAACACAGCTCCGACGCCAAGCTAATGCACGTTGCCTTCAGCTCAGCTTTCTGGCTGGGGCTCTGTGTAGAGCTGGCCTGTGTCCCCCCGAGCTGGAGCGCGAGCGGACGGCACTGAAGGGCAACCTGCCTGCCTCGGGAAGCTTTTGTAGGCATACTCTTGAGTAACGGAGTGTTTCGTTTCAGGCCTTTGAGAGGAGTCTGCTCCATAGATCACACACCCTTCGGCTTGATCCTCATGTCATCTTGACTCTCCCTGAAATTTGAATTTGCAACACCAAAGGAGCAAGCCGAGGTGTCATGTTATCACGTGGATAAAACCATGGCTTAATGAGTGGAACTTGCTTTAAGAAAAATGCAAAAGTACACAGACATGTCAAAAAGGAGTATGCAGTCTGTGATTTAATTGTATTTGTAAATTAGGTGTAAAATGAGGAACCATTAGAGATTTGCTCTGTTTCTGATGCTCCTGATTAAGCAAAAGATATCGGAATATGTGGCAGATTTTCAGTAAGCAAGCCACCTCTTATCCCAGAGTACTGGCACCCCAAATTAGTGGTATGTTCTACAGGTAAGCTGTCAGTTAACCAAAATTTGAATTCTCATGTTGATGTTATTTTGCCGCCTTGCACGTGTACCATTACCAAGCTAAAGCAATGTGCAGAAAAACAAAGAGCCATAGAGCAGCCATTTCCTAAAAAGAGAAGAGAGGTTCTGAAATTGCAAATGGCTGTGTCTGGCATGGAAGGGAAAATATTTTTTTAAATAGCATTTGTGCAAGAGCAGACAACAAGCAGTATCAGGTGATTTGCTTTATGGTAGTTGGGATTTTGAGGGCACGGGACTCAATTCTAGACCCGTTCTGCTTTCAGTCAGCAGTTGTGTTCTTAAGGAGGCTGAACTCTAACTGGGCACTCAGTTCTCTGAATGCATTTGTTCATCATGATGGACTGCTGACAGTTCGTCCTTTTTCACTTTTTTTAAAAGAGAAAAAATAATGAAACTTTATTCTGATGTTTGCTGATTCTGCGATTGATTCTGCAGAGGCATCCTTTATACTACGAACCCCCCTTAAAGAAATCTTTTTTTTTTTCCATTTTTTAGATGAATCGATCTCAAGTGTTTTGCATAAGTTGGAAAATCTTGGAAAATCTAATCTTTCAGTGAAGTGTGATTCCTATCGTTGCATCATGATGCTAAATGAATGCATAGGTAAGGACATAAACCAGAGTTTATATGTAATCTTTTTCTTCCTGTTGGTTACAGCTATTTGTCAAAGAATTACATTTTGGTTTTGGTGATCCAGATAATAAATAGGTAGGAATGTTTTCAGGTTGGTTCAGTCACTTCCAGTCACGTGGCAGGATGCATTTCACCTTCAGTCTGGAGATACAGGATGTAAGCCCCCGAAATGGGCATTACACCCAGCAACATAGCAACAGTTAAAGGTGCTAGGCCTTCCGTCGGTATCAAGAGCACTTCAAAGACAGAATTCCTTTAAGAGGTGGAATTAAACACTTCTCAGCAATAGCTTGTGTCCCAGTTTCCCAGTGCATGCATACATAGATGAATGCTTTCTAATCCAGTAGAGTCTAAACAGTCCCAGTCAAGAATACCACTCCTTAGCTACGTCTCAAAAATAGTGTCCTTGCTTTTAGGATAGCTTCTTATCTTTTGGATCTAAAGAAAATGTTCTAAAAAGACACAAGTAACTGCAGCATCAGTTCTGCTGACTTAAAATTAAATTGCATTGGATCTCTCATGGTTATTTTATCTGTGTCAGAGATTGGTTTGACCCATTAAAATTTTAGTCATCATAATATAGACTCACCAAGCTGACCTTTTAAATAAAATATAATTTTGCAGTACTTTTCAAAACAGAAAGTTTATTGTACAGCAGGATTGGCACATAACTAGATAAATGGACAGAGAGGTGGACTGAAAACTGGCTGAACTGCCAGGCTCAAAGAGCTGTGTTCAGCAGCACGAAGCCCAGCTGGAACCCAGTTACTAGTGGTGCACTGGGCTGCATGAGGCAGAGCAGTGCCAGCAGGTCAAGAGGGCTGATCATCCCCCCTCTAATTAGCACAGGTGAGGCCACACCTGGGTGCTGGGTCCAGTTCTGGGCAAATATGGACTTACTGGAGCAAGTCCAGCAATGGGCCATGAAGATGATTGAGGGATTGTTATCTGAGGAAAGGCTGAGAAGGCTGGGAGGCTCAGGAGGGATCTCATCGTTGGGTATGAATACCTGATGTCTGCAGTGTTACTGGGGCAGCCTCTGGGCTTTGCGTGGTGCTGCGGCACGCAGGCAACGCTATCTGCAAAAATGGAAAATGCAAACAAAATGTCAACAAAGAACATGTGCATGAGGACAACACAGAGGAGCTCCAAAGGGATTCCAAAAACAGACCACGGGAAGCAGAAGAACCAGCTGATTGGCATGTGCATCAGAAATCACACTTTTAAGTTTCACAGAGGGTGGTTAGTGGGGGGACCTCCCTCTGCCACAGCTGTGGGGGAACTTCCAGCTACCTGTGAGTCTATTACAGGGCGCAGGCTGGAGCTACGTGTATTTCCTTACCCTTGGGTCAATGTCCTTGTACAAAGTTTTTGCCTGCATGAGTTAAATCAATTGTCCAGTGTTTCATTTCTAACGTGTGTAGTAGCAATGTGTCAGTAGACATGTCTATGCCACCACTTCTGTGGAAAGGTATTTACTATGCTCTTGGGGAGGTGGGAAGCTTTGGGGGTATAAATCCACTTTTTGAAGCTGCTAAAAGGTTAATTGCTGGTCTGAACAAAAGCCTAGTGGCAACCTGATTTACAAACCAGGACGCTTACAGCTTACCCAAGGTGCAAAGACTGTCCTTTAAAAGGAAGGTGATTGTAGCAGGGGTGGATGACAGTGGCATGCAGTCTTGGTGACCATGCAACAAGTTCTCCAAACACAACATGGTGTTACGTACATCTTAACAGCTACTCTTCTACAGACCTCTAGCTCACACCTAGCTGCACAGGGCAGGATTCAGCTGTCTGAAAACAGGCTCTGCCCTGTCACTTCAGGTGTTGTGAGGACTCTCACCCAGCCTAGAGCTGCTGCTCCAGAGGAGCGCAATCATGGCATTGGGTCTGTGCTGCACCTCTCTGCTCTACCGAGATGTCTCAGACCCACCAGGAACTTCCAAGTGACGATGGATGTTTGTCTGTAGATAACTGAATGCGTACAGAATAATTAAAGTGCTTCCAATTGAATGTCTAGTAGTGTTTTAGATATCCTAGGGTACCCTGCCTGTCCCAAGATGCCACTTCACAGATCTCCCACAGATCCTGTGTCATACATGCCAGCTCATGTGGGTATCTCAGGTCTTCTGGGACCCCTAAAATGGTTTTACATATGTATGTTTAGGCATTTTAATTGCCTTGCTACATTTATACATCTAAGTTTAGTCATACGCCATCTGGTGCTGAAAGATACCATGAGAGACTCAACTCTGTTCTTGCGGTTTCTTGCATTTCATCTGAACCACTCTAGAGCTCTGTGGCAGGGTGGCATGAACCCATGCCTAGAAATGCAGGGTTTCTTTTGTACTTTAACACGAGATATGACCCTTTATTTTGACAAATAGAGTATTTCATCTCACAAGTTTTAATTACATGAATGAATGTTGAATTGCTTATTGCGATACACATATCTTTTAGAGAGTCCTAAAAGCATAATGACAACAGAATTGCCCTGTAGGAAATAAAGTCTCAACGTTGCAGCAGCAGGAAGGATTAATTTATTTTCAAATAGTCTGATTTCAGTCCGTCACGCTGTGATAGCCGCAAACACCAGGATGCATGTAAGCAGTGTGCCAAGCATTCAGGCACTAAGGCAGCCTGAATTGCAGGCTGCAATTGCTGCACTAATTGCAGCACAATTGCTCGCAATGACATGGGGGATGAGGGGCACCAGGTTTGGAGCCCCTCCCCACACTTTCCTGGGTTCTTCTCAGGAGCATGCTGATCTGGGATGTGTCTTATCACACCCTTCAGGAAATGACTGTGATTTATCTCTCTACCTTGTCCAACCTCTGTGAGTCCCCAGGATTTAGTCACTGTCACCACTTCAGATCTGCCACCTATAGGTGTCAGCAACACACACCATTTTAATAGCCCTTCTCCTGCTGGTATTTTGCTATCACGCATTCACATTCACTCTCCATTCATATCAGCATAAACGTTTTTAATACAATATTCCACAACCCTGGAAGGTTCCAGAGCTTCTATTTTCTACTCAATTGTAGGCACTTTGGTACCTGCTGACAAAAATGACAGTTAGCTTTTGTGAGTCCTCAGTTTTCTTCCCAAAAGTCTTCCAAGCTTCTGGTGTTGCCCCTCAGTATTTCAGCAAAATATTACGATAAACTTCCAGGTTTCCTGGCCCAAAATCACAGATGAAGGTTACAATTCACTTACTTACTTCTATGCAATCACTTCATCTGTAAATTACAGTCTGAAACAACCTTCATATTCTTTCTGTTTCACTGGATTCCAGTGAACTGTCTGGTGTGCCTTCCCACTTGTTCAGCCTCCACTGTTCACCTTACATTAATCTCTTTTCATCCCAGACAAACTGGGAAAACGTTTGAGAGGGAGAGGAAGAGGCACTTTCCATCGATAGGACAGTTAGAAACTTGTTGAGTAATGGAAAGAAGTATTTACTTCACTTCTCAATAATATTCTGTGAGTTGTCGTAATACTCTGTCACTAACTGTCACGATACATATTTATCAAAGACTACCTCAGTGGCTAATCAGAACTTTATTGGTTATAATAGAGTTGTCAGTTGGCAACAGATAAAGATCTTGATCCAGATTCTCTCTGCAGCATTTACAGTTGGGAGCAGCTGCTAAATTTATCCTGAGATTAGGAGCACAGTGATCAATGCCAGACAGCTGATATAAAGTTCAGTTCCACAGATCCCTGTTATGAGGAAGCCAGGATGTTCCAAGGAAAACTGAGCTGAAGAAGGATCAGGAAGACATTTTTAATTCATATTAATAAGAAGAAAATAATTTTCTGCACAATTCCATCACAGAGCCTGTTTCATACAATGCTAAGCATTGAAACATAACTTAGAAAAACACACAAGGTTTGTATCTTCATTCTTACATTCTGTTAGCTACAGATGGAGAAAAAAACATTTCTTGGTAGGAAAAAACCAGAAACTGTTCAAATACTTTATCATCAGACCAATAAGATCATTTGGAAAGTAGTTTCAGAACCATTAGAACAATCATGAAAATCTGCTGATAAAAGTGTAAATGTAAGATTTCAAAGTCAGATTAAAGGACTAAAGAGCAACCTCTTCAGGCCTTTTCACTGGCGAGAATTCTTGTGTTCTGCTGCAGGCCTGGCAGGACACCCAGTTCCAGGTACTATGGCTCACATGAAGGTAACATAAATACATACTTAGAATACATTCCATATGATTTTGCATGTTCCCTGTATATCTCATGCATTCTTGCAGCCTGAAAGAAACCTTAAGGACATCTGTTAGACCAATAAGAAAATTCCATTTTGCAGAATTGTGATCCCTTAATAGAATCTTATGAATCACCTGTCAGGTAATGTCTTCTCTCATATCAACATTTATCAATTCCAATATAGAATTGGAAAGTATTAAAGGAGCTTGTACGGAGATCTGTGTGTATGTAGCAGATGTCAAATGATGGAGACAAATCTGTTACTTTATCTCTTGTACAATAACAGGTTGATGTTTTAGAGAAAGGAAGCAAATGTCTTGACTTAAATGTTGCAATAAAGTGCAGGTGAACAGATGAACTGAAAGCTATGTTGGACAAAGCAAACATAGATAACATTGAACTGCAAAGTGTTAAATCTTTGTTCATGGATCTTATATCTAATTTACAAAACTTGCTTTGAAGTGGGTGAAATTCTCGTACTTAACACATTCCCTCTACAGACTTCCTTCATCCGTTTTTGGGATGCTTTAGGCAGAGTCACACCTTTCCTCTTACTCAAGCGCCAGTGGAAAATGGAGTTAAAAGTGTTGCTTACTGTTACGAGGTAAGGTCTAGTGAGTGTAATATTGTTCTCTAATATTTGTATAATTTAGCTTAGTGTTATTTTTTTATATTGCTTTGTATTGTTCTAGTACCTTTAGACCCATAGAGCCAAAACCCCACTGTGTGATACTGCAGACTAAACTGAAGTCCCTGTCTATAAAACTTACAATGCAAGTAACATCTTCTGACTGTTGTATGCTGTAGTAACACTGACATTTCACACTTTGGAGTTTCACATTGCAAGATCACCCTAAACATTAAATATACATAGAATAAGAGATTAAAATAAACTTACTAAAGGCTAAGGAAAAAACTCTGAAATAACATTGAGTGTATTCCATTTTAATTTTCAGTATTGGAAAAAAAAAAATTGGAACCCACAATATGCCAAGCATTGAACGTTTAGCATAGAGCATTTAGCAAAGAACTCAAGGACTTCTGAATGGTAGGAAATAAATAGTAATGTCTGGTCTGAACACATGACAGCGTGGTTTTCACCTTCTAGTGAAACAAAAGAATCACAGCATATCCTTGGCCTTTCCATCCACGGTGTATTACTAGAAAGTTTTAACCTGCCCATTGCTCGGGGATCTAACTTTTTATCACAACTAGAACACTGTGCTCACTGAAGCCTGCCATTTTTCTTGCAAAATGCATGTATGCATGTGCTGCAGTTTATCCTACTAAACAATCATTCAGCCTGAAGGACAATTTTCACCGTTTTTTCACAGTTCTTAGGCTGTTTGCACTTACGTGAACTATTCAGTACAGTTTTTCCTCATTATTTTCCATGGAAATTTAGTAAGAGTTTAGGATACTCGGCATCATGCAGAATCTTGCCTTAATCTCTACGTGCAAAATGCATGTAGTTACTCCCTACAAGCACAGAGAGATCTGCTGAAGTCTGACACTGGATTGAATGGCTTCGCTTCTGTGTTGGAGGACAAAAACCAGTCATCGTCATGCCATAAACATAAAAAATATATTTGATGCCTTTTACTGTTCTATTGTGAGAATGGTGTAATCTGAAGCGTACAATAACACATATTTATTTAAAAAATTGAGTAATTTGGCTTTTGTTTGATTCTACCTGACCTCTTAAAAACAAGCAAAACCAAACTGTCTTTAATTCTAGCATGATGGGAGAGACAATGACCTTTCCCAGGCAATGACTAAGCTGCTACAACTTGACTGACACCTTTCAAGACAGAAAACAAAGTCTGAATTATGTAAATCTCTTCAGACAGAAAAGTGGAACAAAATCTCTAACGAGGCAAATTCGATAAGGAATCTCACCAAATCAGTGATATATGTGGAACAATATGAAAATGGGTCCTGCTCTACTGTAGGTACAAAATGCATCAGTTACTTTACAATTAAATGACATAATTTCAATGGGTTATTAATTTTCTAATCGGATTTACTTTTAAAATGCTGATTTTCTAACTGTGTGTTACAGGATAATATTAACTTTTAGATGACTCATTTCTTTTCCTGTGTAAGATGCCATGAGATGACCATGTTACTATAGATCTCATAAAGATTATAGGTTTGTTTCCCTGAAGATATTTATGGATCTCTTAAATGTAGAACTAGCTTTGTTGTTTGCCAATATCTGTTAGGTAAAACACTGCTTGGATTTTCTTTACGGAAGAGTGCATTTCTGGTGTGGAAAAATAAGTAATATGAATGAATGTAAAGAATAAATCAAACACGGCATCTAAAAACTTGGTTAAATTTTCTATTGTTCAGTAACTTGAACAGCATATACCTCTGAAAGGTTTTTAAATATGCCTCAATGTAAACAGTGTTGTTAATATTGTTATAACCCTGTAAGTAAATCAGGTGCTCAGTTTTCATTATGCTTCATAGAAACTGCCTGGGCTGCTTTAAAAACCTCTATTTGCAGAAAAGTACCTGTTTTAACTATACTGATAGTTTCACAGGTTGAGAGAAATTTCTCAGCGGTTTCATGCATTTGTGGCTGGACTTGGGTTCGGGTTTTTTCATGTAGAAGTTGATGGCATCTCTGAGCTCAAATCTTATCATGGTAGGATGTCTCTTTACATGAAATGATATGAGTACAGGAATTCATTCTTCTGACAACCTCTGTTCAGCTCTTGTAAGTGGTAAATTCCAGCCTAAGGAGATGTCAAATCACGATGAAGAGAGGCTTGCCTAGAAAAAATAATGATAATTCATGTTTCACGGTAATTCAAATACAAAACCACCAGCGTGTGCATGTTAAAGCAAAACATCATTGGATATATACAAAAGCAGCCTCGGCCTTAATTTTCTAATTTGTTAGAAAAACAAAGTTGAGAAATATGTAAATTTGACACTTTGCGATAGTTACATTATTTAAAGGAAAAGAACTTATTTTCTACCTATAAATGTTCTTTTTTCTTTAACCCCACTGCAAAATCATTGTCTTTCGGATGCGTTTTTCTTCAGCTAAAGTATTACCTGTTTGTATAGCTTCACAAACAAATGTCCAATGCTTCCTCCATCTGCCTTTACTCACTTGCTTTGTTATTTTTAATATTACAGGCCTCAAGAAGCTATGCATCCTCAGTGTGTCCGGCAAGGCATTCAGTAGTATCACATATACAAATTACATACGGTATCTGACTGACAAATAGGTGGATAACGAGCCACGGTGAATGCAGCATTGTTAAAATAAGTATTTTGGGCCCTTCCGCAAGTGAAGTTAACATGGACTGGTCACAAAGCGCTTAAGTTATGTTGGCATGAGCAAAACCTAGAGTTAATCTGCACTCTGAGCTATGTATCGTCACCCTAGCTTCCAGTGAATAGTAGGATACAGACCTGCGTGCTGGAAAAAAAAATTCATTTTTACCTAAACTGATAAATATACATGACAGCATAGGCGCTGTCAGTATTCCTTTCAATGTATTCCCATGCTTCTACCACAGAAGTTACTACAGGTACTCAAGTAAGCCAAATACTCTCCAAAATACACTTCAGGCACCCGACCACTTCACCTTGACACCAGGTAGGCCTGTTTGCCTGCTGGCGCCCTGGGGCTCCCTGCTTCCCCCGGGGAGAAGCCCCAGGTGCCTCCCCTCGGCCGGGACAGCCCCAGCCTGAGGCGCGGCACCAGGGAGATGGAGAAGAACAACTGTGCGGCTGAGGAAACGGGGTGCTGGCCCGGGCCAGCTTCGGCGTGAGGGGCTGGCCCAGGCGGGGGGCAGAGGCACCGCTGGGCTGTGGGGGTGGGCCGCCACGCGAGGTTTGTCCGCGGTACGCTGCGCTGCTCTGCGTGGCGGTAACACCGCCTACCTCTGCCACTGTTGACTCTTCGGCCGGAAGCGTTGCTTGTACTCGTCGCCTCCGAGGCCAACCCTTAAGATCAGGGCCCGTACAACGCCCCGCGGCATGCGGCACAGGCGCTCGGCCGGCCGGGGAAGGGCCCTCAACCGGAGCTCCGCCTTCTCACACCTCGCTGGCGGGCGCGGTGCCCTTCCGCGCCAGCGCAGCAGGCGCGACCTTACCCGACGGGGCCTGCCGGACCGCGCTCCGTCTGCCCGCCCCCGAGGGCGAAAGCGCAGGAGGTCGGGCGGGTCTCTGCCCCGCGAAGGGCGCTGCTTCGCGGCCCTCCTCCACACATAGGGGTCGTTACCGCGGGGGAATGACCCCCGCTGCCCCCCGCCAGGGCCGGCCCTAGCGCTGAGGCGAGAGGGCCGGGGGCGGCCCCAGGTGAGCGGCGCTGCCCGCGCCTGGCCGGCAGGTGGCGCCGCCCGCCCCGCCCGGCGGCCGCGGCGTGGGGGAGGGGAGCGGCGGCGGCGGTTCCGCGCGAGGCGGCAGCGGCGGAGGGCAGAGCCCGCCGCGCCATGGAGCCGCAGGCACGGGGTGAGTCTTGCCGGGACAGAGCCCTGCGTGGCGGCGCGGAGGCCTCGTCCCTTCCACCGCCGGGGGCTGCCGCTCCCACTCCCCCTGGAGAAGGGCCGAGCCCGCCCAGGGACAGCGGGGCAGTGCCCCGCGGCGGGGAGAGCCCGAGGGGCAGCCGCTGGCCCGCGGCACCGCCCGCCGCGCCGGCGAGGGGGCCTGTGAGAGGAGCGCGGTTTGGGGTACCCGCGGGAGGCTCCCCGGCACCCGCTGGCGGTCGCGGCCCCGGGCTACCCTCGGCTTTCCGTGCTTTACCGCGTGGTTGGGACCGTGCCGCTCGTTTTCTCCTTCTGCTGGTTTTAAGCGTTTGGCGGGCAAGTAGCGGGAGGGCAACTTGGCGTGAAGCGACGCCGGGCGGGGGCGCGGGGCTGCCGCAGCCTGCGGGCGGTAGCTGTGCGAGCAGCGTCCCGCCCGGGCAGCGCTCCGGCCTCGGCCCCCTCGGGCGCGGCGGGGTGGGGGTGACCGGGCCCTGCCGAAACCGCAGCCCTCCGCCTGGGAGGCTGCCGGCGCGCGGGAGCGGCCCCCCCGGCAGCAGGGACCCTCCGAGACCGGCTTAAAATTGGGGGTGCCGAAACGAATATCGGCCGAGAGAGCTGGGGCTGTTCCGCCTGGAGAGGAGAAGGCTCCGGGCAGACGTTACTGCAGCCTCCAGTACTTCAAGGGGGCTTGTAAGAAAGATGGGGACAGACTTTTCAGCAGGGCCTGTAGTGATAGGACAAGGGGTAATGGTTTTAAACTAAAAAGGGGCACATTTGGACTAGATCTAAGGAAGAAATTCTTCACAGTGAGGGTGGTGAAACACTGGCACAGGTTGCCCAGAGAGGTGGTAGATGCTGCATCCCTGGAAGGATGCGAGGTCAGGTTGGACGGGGCTCTGAGCAACCTGATCTAGTTGAAGATGTCCCTGCTCGTTGCAGGGTGTTGAACGAGATGGCCTTTAAAGGTCCCTTGCAACCCAAACTAAACTATTATAACTATTCTGCTACTTCTGCAGTTTTGCAAACACGGCTTTTGTTAATTTAAAGTGGACGCTTTCTTTTTCTATTGCAACTATTAGTTATTCATCTCTCTCTCTGGGTAAAGCTAATTGGCCTCCAAAGAACAGAAGAAACTTTTCAAGCAAGGTTTAGGTGATGTGTGGGTCAACCTAAGGTGTTTAGCATACACAGAGCTTTCTTGCCTTTATGGTCTTGTTTATATTTTCTGAAGGACGTTATGACTTCACCACACATGTCCGTAAGTCAACAGTACTACGCAGGTGGTACAAATTTTTCTGCAGAAGCAGAATATTTAGGAACCATTTTTACATCATCTTTACATCATAGAGAGATGAAGTAAGGAGGAGACACATGCTCATTGAAATTAACTGACAAAATAGCCTTCCAGAATAGTTAAAAACTGTCTTAAACCAATATACATAAAAGAGGCAAATGTTGATTGCAAATACGGTTGCGTATTACAGTGGGAAACTTGAGTTCATGATGCTTGTGAAGGAAAAAGCCTTTCCGGCAAGAGCGGGGTGTGTGTGTACTGTCCTAATGGATACATGGCTGAAGCTGACTGGCAAAGTAAATAGATCTGTGGCTCAATTCCCAGAGTTTTTAAAAATCAGTATGAAGATTATACCATAAGACTGTTATTTAAACTAATTTTCTGAATACATCTGTACAGATACTACAATCAGAGATCTGTTCTTTAAACAGGAACTTCATATGGTAAAGGGTTTGATCATTTCTTGTCTTGTAGAATTGATGGAAAACAGTATCTGATTCTAATTAGCCAGGTAGTACTATATGTGCATGTGAATATTTACCTTCCCTGACTTGTAAGATGAGTAAATATGTTCTTAGTATGTGTTAAAAATTCAGGCCAATGAGTGTGTTTTGCTAATGTATGTTTTGGTCAGCAGCTCTGTTATTGGCACAGGTCTTTAATAATTCTTTTCCTGGATGAATATCTATTGGCTAGTGAGAGAATAGAAAAACATTTTGTACTGCTTAATTTTATCTAATTAAGGATTCTTAGCCCTTCATTTTTCTGCATTTTTCTCTCTTCAAAGCTCATGAGATTTTTTCTTTTTTCTTTTTTTTTTTGGTAATCTTAAACTTAGTTGACAGAAAAACAAATATGGGACTTTGCAAGGCTATGCAAAGTTCCTAAGTCACTTCTTTCCTCTATGGCTCACCAGTGTGTTCTGTTTCTACGGTTTCTCAGAACAGTCTCCCATTACTTAAATATATTTCTTTGATACACTAGCAGTACAAGCTAAGATCTTTGTGCTAGGTATTTGCATGCCAGCAAACCTTTGTTCTAAAATGTCCCTCTTTCCTTCTAGACTTAATTCAGTGCACACTACTGCAGTTATGGAGTCTTGCTGGCAAAAAGAATTTAGCCTGTATGTGTCAAATGCAGTTGAATCCAATTAAGTACATCTAAGCACTGGCCAGAAATCTGAATTTTTCAATCCCACTGTGCAATTTGCAGAGCATAGTTACAGGAGGTTACTAACAAAACAGTAGCAATTTGCTTGGGAAAAAAACACACTTCGAGTATCTGCTTAAGCAGCAGGAGAAACACGTATACGTTTTACTGAGTTTATGAATTGTTTCTAAGGAACTTTAGATGCCCACAGAGAAATGAATCCTGAATGGTTTGTTCCAGTGTGCTCTGCTGGGGGATTGCATTCCAGTTGAAAAGACAAAGTAAAAGCTATAAATTTGAAAGCACTGTCGAATTTCTCCTATTTAACACTTTAAAGATTTTCTTCAAAAGGACTTTTCTACATAATTGTGTTGTTTGTGCCATTTTATATTGTCCTGAAGGGAGGCTATGCCTGAGTAGATCAATTTCATGTTCAGGAAATACACATATTCAAGTATAAAATGTAGATTTCTTCAGAGCAGGAAAGTAATTTTTGTTGGCATTTTTACATAGCAGCATGAATCAACCTTATAAATCTTAATGCAACTGTGGACAAAAAAAAAGTATTATTATGTGTAACTACCAAGGTACGGCATAGAGGTCACAGCTAACATCAGGAGTTTCTTTGCAGTTCAAGGCAGAACATAACACCTGGCCATGCCTCAAAGATTGTGAAAGTTAAATGCTCTGATATTTGTCTTAAAACAATAGAGAGAGTTCATGGAATGAAACGGAATTACTATTATACTCAATTATATTGAATATGTCTTGCAGCATTTATGCTAACTGGATGAGACAGTCTACCAGACAGAGTAATAGCAATTAATGTTAAAATTATTTTCAAAAGAAATAACTGTATGTTCCATGTAAACAAATTCATACATGTAATAATCATAAATTGTACTTTACACAAATTTTTCTCTTAATGGTCTCAGGGATAGCTGATCCCAAGAACACACACACGTACTTATGAGAGGTGCTACAAATTCCATAAGACCATATTTGTTTTCCTTCCTATGGCTGTCAAGTCATTTTTGAAGTGAAAAGTTTGGAAGTCTGGAGAACAGTGCTTCTCTCTGAAAGACAGAAAAGTCAGAACTGTGTATTTGTCTCTCATGATACTCATTCTGTTCCAGGTCCAGGTTAACTGACTGTCCTGCCTTGTCCTGCTTTCTAGTTTAAAAGTGTGAGTGTACTCTAATAATGACAGTACCACGGATGTCTTCATCTGTCTCTCATCTGAGAATCCCATGCGACTTTCAACACTTGAACTTTGCTCTTAATACATCTTCTTCCTTTTGCAACAACCTTTTTTTCTTATGTATCCACCTATAATCATACCTCGTTCTTTCTCTGTCCTAGCCTGTCTTGATTCTTGCCCTGATAAAGCTTTGGTGTGCAGCTTTCTGCTCTTTGCCCCTTTACCTACCCAGGTAGCTCAACCAGCTTCTTGCGCTTCTAGCCTTCTGAAGGGGTTTTTGAGTCATCTCCCTGTCCTGGCAATTCTTCTCACAGCTGTTCCTGACAGATGTTCTGCATCCTCTGCTAGTTGTGCATTGTAGCCATAATAGCTTGCCCATAAAGTGTCGTGGTGAGAACTGTGTTCACGGTGTTAGACCCCTTGAGACCCGCGTCTCACCGGCCTGCCACACTGCACAGCTTTCCTCCGCTGTGTGCGGCGGACGGGCTCCACCTCTGATCCTCGGGCCGGTCGCACCTGGCCCGCGAGGTTACAGAGCAGAGAGGCGGCACCTGGGCACGCGCCATTTGGCTGGAGCTTATGACGAGAAGGAAATCATCAGAAGTCGTGGCATTAGCCCAGTGGCCCTCTCCCTGCCACAGTGGCACCTGTTGTCTCACAGTCGGGTGGTCTGAGGTCTCCCATGGTGGGAGGCAGTGGTGAGGAGGTCTTGCGTTACCTGTGATACGGCGTACAAGACACGCCAAAGCAGGGCATTATTGGCGGCTTGGTCAGCATTCTCTCTCCCTCCTTCACCTCACTAGCTACTCATGTGCTTACTAACACAGATAGGGAACTGGATAGAGTCAGTCTCACGGTGGAAGGAGGGCATAAGGAACACATGGAGATGTTACTTCACTGCAGTAGCAGTGCTGTAGCCATCACACCAAAGCACAGTCTGACTTGAGAGGACAACATCTTCTCTAGCCTCATGTTTGAGCCTGGTGGCTTTAGTAAGGAGCACTGACTGTTTTATTCTGTGTTCACCTTTGCCCCAAGGGCAGAGGAAAACTAGTGGCTTGGGGCTGATTCAGTGTGGTTATTCTATGAGAAGAAAATCCTTCTGGTTGGGTAAGTCCATCAGCACACAGGTTGGGCAGTGTTGATACACGTGAGAAAATGGGAAGGATGAGGCAAGGGGAACCCTGGTTTTCTTGCCCAGCAGCACCTGCAGCTTCCTTCCGTTGTGAGAAGTGCATTTACATTCCCCACGTGTCTTGGCAAGGGAAGTGCCTCTGAGGCAAGATAGTTAATCCAGGGGTTTGTGCTTTCTCCTTACTGCCCTCTGGAGCTCACCATTGCCTCGCTATGGAAAGCAGGAGAGAGGACTTCGCAGAGGGTCAGGAGAATATTGGGGTAATTGGACCAGCCAGTGATAACCTGCATATTTGACTGCATGATGGAAGCCTCAGCTGCCGTGTTAATAAGATCACATGAAGATGAGGTCAAGTGGAAATGGTAGGGTTGGAATTTGTAACATTATAACAGGATTCTTAAATATTTAACAAGAGTACGCAGAGCTTGAGATAACTGCTCTTTCATCCTTTTAATATTAAAAGGAGGGAAAATATATGCGTGGAACAAGTTATTGGGTATATCAGATTTTAAGCAAATAAATGTCTGCAGTCAAATGCAGTGCTTGTTTTACCCTTTTGAATCTGTACTGCTGTCAGCTTTATGACACTTGTCACAGGATGGAATTCAGTTTGCTGAGGCTGTGAAAATTTGAGTGGTTTCATGCTACACATGAGAACTGAGAATAGAATACAGTAGGATTTGGAAAAGAGGTATAAAAAAGATACCTCCCCTAAAATCTAGGGCCAGTTTCATGAGGCATTGTAACTTTGCCAGTTTTGCAACCATGAAGATATAAAACGCAGAACATGCTTAAACAAACACATTAAAAGCCATAACATGTATTTAAATTCTTGCTCTGTTTTTTCTCCTGTATCTTCTTATTTTCACAGGACTGCTGGTATGAGTCCTACTGTGAGGCAGCACAAGCGTAGTCTGCGGCCACTCTCTATCAATATTCTCAAGTGCACTAGTGGAAAGATGAGTCTGCTGGTGCTGTTCTGATGTGCCTCAATGACTTGTGCAGTACAGAAATGTGTGGAACTTTTGAGGTGCTTTGCTTAGGCCATGTGCTGCTTGAAGGTCAAGGATGTGGCACAAGCTTGGGAAAAGATTGCAGAGGGGTTGAAGTATGTTCTCTGTGGCCATATTTAGAAATTTAGATATTGTTTAGTAGCTTGTTTTAGCATAATCCTGGAATTTGGGTTTAGAAAGACTGTAGTCAGCCTTTGTTTCAGAAAGTGTTTTAAGGGTAAAATTAGATATTTCTGACTAATCAGAAAATACCTCTTGGGGTAATGTACAAATATGAGATCTGGGCAGGCTAGTTTTATCTGGCTTTATTTGTATCTCATAGAAATGCACAGCTGCAATGCCAAATTTTAGAAATGTAGTCTGCTGTAGTCATATTCCTGCTCTCTAAACTGAGCATTTTGGCTGCTGCATTCTCTAAGCCTGTCATGTACAAGAAATGGTGAGAGGGGACTGACAAATCTGGATGCTAATATCAGATGTCACGCTGATGTTCTCAAAAACCTTGGGCATGTTAGTTGATTTGTTTGATTCTCTAGGACAGAGGTAATGTTGCTTAGCCATCTTTGAGATCCATGGATCAAAATAATAATATAACAGCTAGCTAAGCTGTCATCATTACACTCCTGCATCCGTGGCATTGTTAAGTGTTGCAGATGGATAACTGTATAAAGACACAGTCATTTAGCAGGTGTTTGTATTGCACTTTAGCACTAAATCTCCTTTTATTTCTCTTGTGCTGTCTCACATTCCCTGTGTCTTTCACTTTGTAAAAAGCAGTGGAATGTCAGCAGTGAGGATCTTTCTGCAAATGTTTTATCTGAAAGTGTAAAACAACTGCAAGAACGTGCTATGTGTGAAGGGATACTGCCTCAGGGACCATCTTACCATGATGATAAAGGTCTTACACTGAGTGTTCCATTTTCCCTCTCCTGCTTGGCACATTTTACCTTTCCTGTGCTTGTAGAACTTAAACTGTCTGGATAGTAAAAAGAGCTTCTGTTGTGGTTTAACCCAGCAGGTAGCTAGAACAAACACACAGCCATTCGCTTACACTTTCCACCTCCCAGCGGGATGGGGGAGAGAATCGGAAAAAAGGTAGAATTCATAGGTTGACATAAAGACCGTTTAATAGGACAGGAGAAAAAAAAAAGATAATAATAAAAGAATATACAAAACAAGTCATGCACAGTTGCTCACCACCCACTAAGCGATGCCCAGTTAGTTCCCAAGCTGCGGTCCCTCCCTGGCCAGCTGCCCCAGCTTTATATACTGAGCACAACGTTGTATGGTATGGAATACCCCTTTGGCCAGCCTGGGCCAGCTGTCCTGACTGTGTCCCCTCCCAGCTCCCCGTGCACCTCCAGCCTGCTCGCTGCAGGCCAGCACGAGAAGCTGGACTGCCCTTGACTGCTCAGCAAGAACTGAAAACATCAGCACGTTATCAACATTGTTTTCATCCCAAATCCAAAGCACAGCACTATACCAGCTATCAGGAAGAAAATTAACTTTATCCCAGCCCAAACCAGGACAGCTTCTAAAAGGCTGTTCTTGTTAATCTTTTGTGTGCAAGATTTCCTGAATTCGAAAGAAAGATTTCACTTATTCAAATAAGAAGGTATTGCGTTCATATTAATGGTATGGTGAAGGATCCACTATTGGATCCCCAAGAAGACAAGAAAGTTCTCACTGCAACTAGTTGCATAAAATACTAGGAGTTTCGGTATTCTCTCCACACTATCTGCCATGAGGTTTTCTTATATAAGGCTGGTTGCTGAAAGACATCTCATTTTCATAGTTGAAAGCCAGTGCTTTTACAGCAACCAAATAAGAATAATACAGTGGTAAAATTTATAAAGACAGATTTACAGAAATAAGGAGAAATCATGGTTACATGTGTGTATCCTGTGGCCAGACGTAATAGCTTCTCTCATTTAATCTGTTATCCAATTAACGGGCTTTCAGATGCTTAGGAGCTATGTAGTCAGGTATCCAGTTCTTGGGCAGTTTTTACATTTTTGCATTTCTAGTCACTGCAGAAGAATCCAGGGAGCTCGGAGAAGCAGGCAGTGGGTATAAAGATCAGAAGGAGGTGTAATGCCTGTGTCACTTCCAGAAAAGGGTGACACTATGCCTTAGCCAGCCAGTTCCTTCTGAAGCAAGGAGGGCTGACAGGAAAAATGCTTGCTTCTGAGTTTTTTTTATTGTTTTTCTGGGGTTGGTTTATGTAAAGTTGTCCTGCTATCACCAGTAATTTACCTTAGCATGCAGTTATCCTTGCTGTCCACCAAGAACCTAGTCAGCAAAGAGTTTTAAAGTAATGAAATTACTTAAAATGTGTAATGGAAAGCAGTCACTTTTCAGCCTTGCTGTTCTAAAGGCAAAATTAAACTTTTAATGTTTTTGTAACATAATAGAATTTAAAGTACCTTTAACAACAACAGATTCCTCAAAATGCAAACTCAAGATTAGCATTTAGTATAACACAGGAACTAGGGCTCTAGTGGTGCTTTTGGTGGGGAGAGGCAGAAAATTGCACTCTGCAAACATTTTTGATATTCATGCAAGCATAAAGTGTCTATAGATATGGTGTTGGTTTTCCCAGTAAAAATGGGAAAATGGTTTGCACAAAATGTTTTTGTAGCAGGCAGTGCAGTTTTCATGTGCTTTGTTGCTGCAAGGGCTACTTTTGTTTGCTGGTCAGTGAAGATGTTAGGACCAGGTCTTGCCCAAACTATTTCTTCCTCTTTTGAGAACCATTCTCTCTGTTTTTTCTTTCCATTTGTACAGTCTGATTTCTGTCTGAATTTTGCTTTAACTTGTGAAACGTCCTTCCTCTTTAGCTGTGCAAATATATAAGTTGTCCCGCTTCTCTTTAGCACCTGTGCCACACTTAAAGTTGTATTTAATAATTCCCCAATAATTAAAGTTGTTAATTTATAAATTGCAAATAAAATATGGAAAGCATGATTAAAAACTGTGTATGGTATGGATTTAAAAGGCTGTATGATTTATATTCTGTAAATATTTATAAATGGTGGCTGAAGGAAGCTGATGCTTTCCATGTTTGCATCTTCCGTGAAGAGTTAGGTTCTTCTGTGTTTACCTGTTTGTTCAGGTGTTCTCTTTTCACCAGTTTCCTCACCTGGAAATTGCGTTGCCACCTGGGTGGAAGTAAGGTGGTGCAGGATTGTGGTTACAAAAAGGTTGCTCATAACCATCTTAAAGTTTTAAAACACTGTTGCATAGTTTCCTTGGAATAATTGTTTTCATTGTGCTTTAGGTAGATTTAGTAATACTTTGTCATACTGATGTTGTCATTTTAGGTGCTTATCTAATTCCTCTTTCTATGTTTCACACTTTGAATGTTCTTAACTCCACTGAGTAGGTCTCAGATGGGTCACTCTAGGAGGTGCCATATTTTTAGAGACTGACTTGAAGCAAATGTGTTCAGTTAGAATATCTTCTGAAGGCCTCAAATGCTTTATGTTCTTTCTCTGATGGGTTGCTGCATGCTAAATTTTAATTAAAAAGTGGTCAGAGATAGTTGTATTTAAACACAACCAGATTTTCCCTAGAGACAAGTAAAATATATGTACATTACAGAGTTAGAGGGGCGTTTATGCCAGGAACAGAAGATTATCTTCTGCTCAAAGTATTTTAATAGGCAGATGGCAGCTATTAACTTATTGTGGGAGGAAGGAATCAAAGTCATAATCGGGGAGAATGATGTTTGCCATGTAATTGAACTATCTAACCAGTAATGTACACTGTTACATGCATATGAGAATACTGAAGACCCAATGAAGCCAAATAGTCTTGCAAGAGTAAATCCTTCAGTCGTGTTGTGGGTCAGATGGTGCAGAAGCTTTGATAGCAAAGAAAAGATGATGGTGAAAAAGGAATGATTACTTGGATAGCCTGACTGATTAAAAAAAAGGCTGTTGAATAATGTCATTCATATAAACATTGAATTCATTGAATCAGAATGCGGTTTTGAAGGTGAAGTAGTCCACCTGCAGCACTGTGTCCAGCTCTGGAGCCCTCGGCACATGAAAGGCCTGGACCTGTTGGAGCAGGTCCAGAGGAGGGCCACAAAAATGATTGGAGGGGTGGAACACCTCTCCTCTGAAGAAAGGCTGACAGAGTTGGCGTTGTTCAGCCTGGAGGGGAGAAGGCTCTGGGGAGACCTTGCAGCCTTCCAATACTTAAAGGGGACTTATAAGAAAGACGGGGACAGACTTTTTAGCAGGGCCTGTAGTGATAGGACAAGGGGTGATGGTTTTAAACTAAAAAGGGGCACATTTGGACTAGATTTAAGGAAGAAATTTTTCACACTGAGGGTAGTGGAACACTGACCCAGGTTGCCCACAGAGGTAGTAGATGCTGCATCCCTGGAAACATTCCAGGTCAGGTTGGACGGGGCTCTGAGCAACCTGATCTAGTTGAAGCTGTCCCTGCTTGTTGCAGGGTGTTGGACAACATGGCCTTTAAAGGTCCCTTCCAACCCAAACTGTTCTGTGATTCTATGATTTAAATAAGGTCTTTGCAGAGTTAAATAACAGATACTGTCAGGAAACTGGAAGTCAAATACTACAGGTAGAGGAAAAAATATCTTCCCTTGTGGTTTTCAAAATTAGAGAAGCATAGATAATAAGGAATGTAGATGAAGTCTGCGTTAAGCACAAGGACTGAAGAAGAGTATGTAATGATACTAGTTTGTACTCATTTGAGAGAGATTCAAAGATAGGAACTAGATTTAGACCTAGATCCAGAATTAGAAGGCTGCTCACTTATGTCCAGGTCTGCACAGAAATATGGAGCATGAACATGTCCTGAAAGGGGAGTAAGCAGTGTTCTGGTCATAGTTATATGCCACACATGGGAGTCAAGGACAGGGGAAGGGTAAGAGAGAATGAAGTTGTAACAATTAAGTTGAATGGGGGTGAAGATGTGAACAAAAGTTATTAGCAGAGATGCAAGCGTTGGAATACTGGTTTATTTTGGAAAGGTACGTTGTGTTATGTCCATTCTGCAACAACATTCTCAGAAATCTCTTGCGTAAGGTAGTAGAAATGCGAAGAGAAGACAAGGACTGTCTTGTGCTCTCTTTCTAGACCTTCTGAAAGTACTGAAGTTACAACAGGCATGATAACAGACTGAGTGATCTGTATGGATTAGGATAGAGGTTTGAGTGACGTTCTTGGCACTCAGTGTGATCTAATGCAACCTCAAGGGTGTAGCAACTCATGCCATGTGCTTAGCTAAACCCCTTCCTTCTCTTACCAATTGGCCTGCCATTACCTGTGTCCAGAGCAGCTGTCAGAGAAGGTGACCCTCTTTGGTTCAGGGCTTATCGATCCTGTTGATCTTCACGGAGGAAAAAACCACAGTCTGTCTGCGACGGCTGCCATTTTGGCTGGTATGTGAGGGTAAATTAGGGACCTCAAGGACTGAGACTGTACAGCCTGGCTGGAAGTGGCAGACTCTATCTCCTGGTCTGATATATAGCCTCCCCTCCTGCGACATGGTCATTTGTGTAACTCAGGACAACTGCAGAGGCATGTCTCCTGACTTCAAACCCAACCCAACAGAAGGAATGGCCAAGAAACCTGTTTCTATGGGAACTTCACAGATATCCAGGGCCCTAAACCCCAGATGTCTCCACCCACAGCCTCACTAAGCAAACACATGTCTTTGTAATGGCATGCTACAAAACACTTGAGTGGGCAAAGCCACAAAATTGATGATGCCAAAAACTCCGAAGGCCTTAACGTGGAGCTTAACATTAAGAGCAAAATAATAAATACCTCATTTCACAGTTCAGGGTGCTGGCAAAAAAACCTGGAGGAAAAACAAATGAAACTTTGAGTTGAACAGGCCCGGCTAGATGGTGCTGTTCTGATCGAGTAGCATTTTGTGTGGCCTGGGTCCAGAGAATTAGTGTCACACTAACTCCAAATTCCAGGTTTGTCAGAGCAATGGCTGCCTAGCTGCAAGGCAGTGCATGTGGAAGAAATGGGGTGGCACAAATTAGAGATGCTTTTCAATATATTTGGAATATGTGTTTTAGCAAATAAAAATGTGTTTTATCTTAAACAAAGGGCCTGCGTAAGGGAATGCATGGCCATTGTCTCTGGTAAAATGGATAGTTTTCAAATAATACTCATATAAGAAAAGCTTTATTTTTATTGTTTCTAAATGGGGATGCAATTGTGGTGCAGGTAGATGCATCCAAGAGTAGATCAAGTTTGTTTGGTGAAGCCTGGAGGAGATCTGCACTGTCAGATAACCCCACCTTAGGAAGACAGAAGGGCACTGGTGCAAAGTAGCCGGTCTTAATTACGAAGGGCTTAAGGGGTATTGCAAGCTGAAGCTGGTGGCGCTTAAAAATTGCGGGGGGCAGGGAAGGACACAAGACATGCCTGCTCGGATGGGTATGTTGATGCACTGCCTCTGCTTGGTGGCCAGGAGCTCTTACACAGTATAACAAAAACATATAAGAAAAACGCTGTGGACAGGAACTGTGCCTTTATCCCAACTTAGTGAGTGATTTACTGTTGTTAATTTATACTTATGATGCTGCCTTACAAAGCTTAGTTACAGGTCATGGACCTTTTGTGCCAAGCTGTATGCAAAAAGACAGTCCTGGTCTGTAAAAACTGTAATCTTTATTCTCCCAATGTGAGAGATTGAGCAGATGTAGGGGAGGATAATTTGTCCCTTCTCTCTCAGCATTCCTAAATGTGTATTTTAGTTTATGTAACAATGACAAGAGAGTCTGTATTAAAGCAGTGGGAATAATGAATTTGAGCCTGAAGAGAATAAAAAATTTGTTATGTGCCCAGTTATAATTGTTTCCTGTATATTTTCCTTAAGTAAGTTTACAGGCCCAAAAGTGACACGTTTACGTTACGTGTTGAGATAGTTGGATGGGGGTGTGGAGAAAGCAAAGCAACCTGCTGGCTGCAGCAAGATTTTGCTCATTTTTAAATTAGACATATAAAAATCTTGTTACTTATGTGTTTTGTGATCTAAAGGATACAAATTATAGCTACTTGAAGAATTTATTTTTAATTAAAAATATCATTTTATCACTTCTTGCAGCACAGATACTTTGTTGGAAGTTAATTGAGGAGGCTTGTGAATTTAACTATATTGCGGTTAGGTTGCTATCTAGTGATATTCTTTTGCACCTGGCCTTAGGAAGTACAATAAACCAATCCTTTATTAGGAGAGAAAGATTATTAAATCCTGCCATTAAATTTATGTGATTTTGATTCAGTGAAGCAGATGTGTGAGCTTAATTATACAACTGATGGGATCGCAGTCACTTCTACAAGCTGATGATGAGACCCAAGGTGCCTGTCTATTCTGAGATTAGAAAAATGTACCTTTGTGTATTTTTAGTGTGAAAGGGTGGATTTAAGAAATTTGACTGACAGCTTCCATCTCTGACTGCCAGCATTTCCATGTCATAGCTCTTATCTTCCCCTACATTGATTTTTCTCTTGATTATACATGCTTTATTCCTTCATTTGTTTTATGCAGTCTGTTACACTTTCTAGAGTACCTTATTTGTAGAGAACAAGTCTCTTTTGTGACTCAGTGTCATGCACTTTCTCATTCCCTATTATTCCATCGTGACTTAATCTTTTTTTTTTCTGTTCTGCCTGAAGAAAGAAAAAGAGATGATAACCCTTCTACTTGTGGCATCTTTCTCTTACCCTTGAAAGTTGTGCAGAATGATCAATAGAAAGCACAGTAAGTGGTACAATACTGTCATTACTTTCAGTATTGACATAATGGAAGGAAGCATCTGCTGTCTTTAAACTCTTACAAAGCAGTTGTTGTGAAATGTATTTCCATCGCTACAGCTTAGAAAGCAATGTTGCCCTTGTCTTCCCCAGGCAGGCAGGATTATTATTTTATACAAAGAGACCTAGCTATTGGATACAATTCATAAGATCATGCCTACTGAGCATTTCTGGACACTTCAGGTAATTATTTTGTTTGGAAGATCAGTTCTCAGGTTGAAGCTTGGTACCTACTTTTAGTAAGTGATATATATTTTTTTTTTAACCATGATTGCTATTCTCACTTTCATCCGTTGTACTTCTGTCTTCGGGATGATTATCAAACTCCTCACCCATGTGTAAGGCTTCTTGGTGCAGTGGTCAAGCCGTGGGGTCCATTTTCTGCCAGTTATTTGTGTGTAGATTGTTTCTCTTCACTGGCATAGATTGGCAGTTGTGTCAATGGCTTCTGGGGGAAAAATAACAGAGAGAGTTCCTCAGTGTGTGATTTTTTTTTTGTTTTTAATTTTACTAAAACAGAGAAAAGAATTAGCACACTATGGCTGTTTATCCAGGAGCTTCTAATGAAAGTGTTCCTTTGGAAACCTGCCAATCTGTCTCATAGCTATAGATAGATTTATTAGTGCCTGTTTTGCAGGGGTTAAAGAGATGGAATGGAAAGCCTTAGTAAAATCTGTAGTGAGCTGCTCCAGGCCGACTGGGGACACATATTCTGAAATGGTAGACTATGTTCTAGAGCTCTTGAACACCCAAAAGCTGTACTTCCTCCCTTTTCTTGATACTCCCCCCACCCCCAACCCAAAGCCCAGTGGAGAGAGGAAATGAAGACACTTGCCCATCCATATCTGTCTTGCAAGGAGCATACTCACAGAAAGAGGACGATTGAGTCCCCACGGTCACAGGAAGTCGAATCTACAATTTTGTTTAATGTTTACCCTTTTGATCTACATGACCTGCATGTCTTGAGTTCTTCCCTCTCTGAACCAAGATGGATCCAGCCTCTTGTTATATTTTCCAATCATAGCTTCAAAATGAAGCTTCCTTATATTCTGAATTCTAAGTCCTCTAGGGGAAAGGCAGGCTGTATGGTAATTTCTAGGTTCAAGCAGTTCAGACTTGTCCACAGTTAGAACCAACAGAGAAGGGAAGATCTTCCTTCAAGTAGTTTATTTTCTGGGTGGATCCTGCCATAGCAACTTCAGAGCGGAAAAAAAGTTACTGGAAATCCTTGCAATTTTTTAATAGTTTTTCTGATCAATTTAGTTATTTACTGTATATGCTTCTAGTCCCCTTTCCCCCCCGCTTAATCTCTGTATCTGGCATTAAGACTACGTTATAAAGAAGATCAAAGACCCTAATACAATGTCTGGACAGTTCCTTTGTTCTACTTACCATTTCATCCCTTTGGAGACTTAATTGCAATTTAAATTTGTAAACAAGTGTTTTCCAATTTTAAATAAGAAACAGTTCTTCTGTTATGCTGTTAGCTGCAATATAACAACATGGCAAAAGCAGCTGTAACGTCATTTTGTTTACTAGAAGGGTTATACAATGAGAAGATGTTTTCTTGCTATTTGATACAAATATTAGATAACAAGGTAGGTATGCTATTTTTGACTGGTTGAGAAACAAGAAATTAGAGCAGTAAGAGGCCTTAAATTCCTAACTGTTTTGTTAGAATAAAGGATCATCTATGTATTTCCTTGAAATGAATGTCAAGAGGATGTATACGAGCTAAAATTTGGTGTTCTTGCCTTTAATTTTGCTGTCATTATGGTTAATTCAACTGACATCACTGCTAATAGTGTGAGGGGGGTTTGTTGTTGTTGTTTTAACAAGGTCATCATACAAAAATTAGCCTGATACGTAATACTCTAGAAGATGAGCCTGAGTTTAATATGGAGAAAATACAGTAAAGAGCACTAATTAAAACACCTTCATCCAGTTAATCTTCAGATACCTGAATGAGTCTAAAAATCTGCCTGGGATTTTCATTGTGTTCTTTGGTTAATTTAAATTTTGTGGAATAGTTACAAATTCTGTTGTTTCTAAGTGGCTTATTTAATTGCCATCCCTACAATTCTAGTAGCAAACATATGCATAGGTACAGACCAATGCTGAAACAGTTTCCTGCATTAAATGAGATTTAACAGCAGACTGTAGAACTTGGGTTACTAGTCTCAGTTGCAACTACCATGAACTTTGGGAGAAAACTCAAAAATGCCTGTGAAGTGTTTCAGCATACTGTAACTCCCTGTACAGTTGTTGTGTTATCTTGTCATATGAATCTTTCAGAAGATCACATGAAAAGTGTTCCCTCAGCTATCCAGCCCCTACTTTTTCTGTATAAATATCCTAATACATAGGGTTGTTGACTCAGTTTTGAGTTGGATCCTTTTATATGACTTGCAGTTTGTACTTACTGATAATCCCATACTTTTCATATTTCCTGCATATTTTATCTAATTATATGTGGCACTAAGTACTAAAATTTTCTTTAAAGTAAAAGCCAAACAACTCTTTGCAGTGATTTTTACCTACTACTATATGTTTTCCCATGCTTTATGGGGGCTTTTTTTTTTTCTTTTGAAGTAATATATGTCCAATCACTAGTCTGCCTGCTTGCGGAGGATAAATGAGTTATGCATGAGTACATTCTTAATGTAATTTGATGTAGGTATATGAGGTTGTATGAGACCACAGGGACCTTCATATCTTGGGCCACAAGAAAAGGGGCTCTCTGGAAGAGGTAATGAGGGAGGTAGGCTTGGGTCTTACATCTGTCTCTGGGCAGAGTCCTGTGATGGCACATCCCAGAGTTAAGTCTTGATTGAGCTTCTGGATTAAGCTTGTTTGCAACTGGAAGAAGTGGAGAGAAGGGAATGGGCGGTGAGGAGGACTCAGCTCACCATGGAGAATGAAGCATGGGAAGTTCATGGAATAGTTTCTAAGATAGTTAATAAATAGTTTTCTGTATTAACTTGTGCCCTGTTGGTGCCTCTTGTGCAACTTTTCAGTGGAAGAGAATTGCTGGGCATCAGGCACAGCAGCTGAAATTAAATTCAGGAGAACCAGTATTGACTTAATCTGGATAAGATGGAGGAGGAGAAGAAAACAGATGCTAGTAAGTAGTGGTGTGTGGGCTCTGTCTTCATGTCCTATCTGTTAGTGGCCTGCCTGAAGGAAAGTTGGGAAACCTGTACTTCAGACAAAGACATGGAGATCAATGGCTAAAATACTGTGCTGTAAAAGACGTAAGAGATACAGGACATCACTAATGCAATGGGTTCTTGTGATGGCTGGTAATCTATTCGATGAAGCTCCTGATTCATTCTGGGAAGCTTGCAACACCTGTAGTACACCCACCCAACAACTAAATTGCTGTTCTAAACAGATGGAAAGTTAACTACCGATGCCACACCTGGATATAATTCTGAAATCATAGCAGCTCTGCATCTGAACAATTTTAATAACCATCACAATTCCAGTTTTTCCAGTTTTGACCACAGCTAGAAACAAGGCATGATCTTCGCTATTTCTGGGAAGAATGGGGAAGGGGAGCAGGGAATGCACCTTGACTGTGACTTCTCCATGAAGAAGTGTATATATACTAGTCAGGAAAAGGAGGAACACTGGGAACCTCAGACTGACTTTTTTTTTTTTTCTTCTTTCTTCTAGTACCACAGATTTTATGTTAATCTTGAAAACATCTCAGCTACTTGTAAAACTCCCTTCCCAAAGTGACCAAACCTTCCATGGCTCATAACTAATAGCTCTGCATTGTTAGGCAAAAATGCTGTCTCTCCCAGACCAACTACCTGTGTGTTGTCAGGTTATGTAGCTGGGAAGGAGAGGAAAATGACTGCCAAGGATTGTGAGACTGTACGAGAGCAGTACTTGTAGGTGGGCTTATATGACATCCCTTAAAGTGCACTGGAGGGTGCTAGGCTGCTCCTTGGAAACCTGCCCTTAAAGGATGGCTCCATCATCGCCGAGGACTCACAGTACTCCCCTCTGTCTGGAGACTCCAGTTGTGAGTGTGTGAGATGACCGTATCTAGTGAGAGAAAGCAGTAACTACAAGAAATGTTCAGCTGTCTCTGCAGCGTAGCACAGCGCAGATACCCACCAGCTCTGAGCAACTGGTACACCAGTGATCCAAAGCAGAGATCCTAGCTCAAGGCTCCAGGGTTGTGTTGTGTTGTTACCAGTGTGCCTGAGCTGATAAGATGTGTAACTTGGCATAGCTAAGTAGCAGAGAACAAGTTTGAACGGATTCACCTGTAGTCTGAGCTGGTGGGTGCTGCCCTGTGTACATTGTGCTCCATTTCAAATATAATAATGTCCTAATTGTAACCCCTCTGCTTGTTGTTGCTGCTTTAGCAATGTCATTGACTGCACAGAACTTGACTTGCATTTAACAGGATTAAAGCGTCATTATGTATTAATCTGGGGAGTATCAGAGGTCTTGCAGTTCCGGAATCACCATGAGTCTCAGTGCAGTGAAGTCAGTTAAATTTAGTAATTGGGGTAGGAACCCTACCAGAGTAGGTTCTTTTAGTGTCTCTACTTCTGTGAGCATGCAGGTAAAACTGCTTTAGTTCCCTGCACATAAAAGCAGTTGATAATTTGGCAGTAATGATTCTGACCAGGCATATATTTGTCACTTCATATGGAAAACTGATTTAGCCATTGGGAAATGTTTCACTTTGAAATTTTATGCTCTTTATATTTTGTCAGAAGGAGCCTTACTGAGAGTCAGTAAGTAATAAATATTTTCCCTAATCCTGTAAGTTGTGAGAAAGAATGACTTAATTTTACAGCTTCCCCGTACTTTCAGTAAGCTATGGGGAAAACAGAGCCTTGAAATGTTACCTGACGAGATTCGCAACTTCCCAACAAGCTTATTTTAATAAGCAGCTAATGATCATTTGAATACTATTATTTAAGATAGCCTAAATCTAAAGGAAAAGATGGGTTTTGCCTAGAGATCAGCAAAAGGAAATTGAAGTGCACTGTAAAAACTGTCATATTCCAGTACTGCAGGAAAGATTTGCCTTGGACATCTGATGAAAATGCCATTCTGTATTTTAGTTCCTGTGAGAAGTTACAGATTATTTGTATAACCATAGATACATTATGACTATGTGTAGATACATAATTATCTATATAGATATATACTGTGGACATGTATTTAATTCCAGGGGAATTGGAAACCAGTTAAGTTCCTTCTACACCCAGAGGAAGAAGTGTGAAACTAACAGGAAGAGCTGTGTTACCTGCTGAGCTGCAGGAACTCTATGTATAAACTGAATGTCTGTACATGCACATAGATCATTGCTAAAGTGCAGATTTCTTTTTTCCTTGTTGAAGTACATAATTGTTGGAATTGAATGTACATGGTGAAGTATGAAAACACAGTCTTATCGTAAAATTCTAGCTTTTAGATGCCTAAATCTGGCACTCTTCTGTACAGTGTAGAAAAATACTTAAGATTCCAGGACTCAGCCCTAACCATTTAGCTGAATCAACTCATCCTTGTGTGTATTTTCATGAATCGTTAGATTAAGTGTGTTTACCAAAATGTGTATCTAGATTAAACATGCTAAATAGGATCCTACCTTGTTCCTTGATTCTTAAAGAATTACTCATGTGGTTAATTCAAGATATACCAGCAATCCCACTGAGCTCGTCTGTTATGCTTCTGTACTTGGTGCATCGATAACTAGTGTCTGAAGGGTGTATTTCCCGGACTGCCTAGTTGAAAGGACCCTACAGGGAAGGTTGAGAGGAGGCTGTGCTTCCTACACAGAGTAGAGGTGGGAGAATATTTTGGGGTCAGCAATATTAGCAATAGCAGCTGTTTTACTACCAAAACAATTACCAATTCTTATATATATTGGTGTGAATTTTGCTGCAAGTTCCCGTTCTTCTTGGGGACTGCAAAACTAACAAGTTGTCCTATGTGTAGGAAAATGTCGATAGCCTAATTTCCTATGGTTTTGTGTCTTGTGGTTGTCTGGCTTCCTTGATTCAAGTTAATACTATAGTTCCTCCTAAAGCTGTGCTGAACTCCTGGCTAAGGTGCTGTAGGAACCTCACAGAGGATGTGCTTTGGTGGAATGGATGCTGTGGTGCTCAGAAGTACAAACTTGGCATTTTTTCTGTTGTTGTAAAACATTTTATGAACGACCATTTTTCCCTGTTTGGTTTCTCTGATACCTTGTGGTAGATCGACCCTGGCTGGACGCCAGGTGCCCACCAAATCTCCTCTGTCACCCCCTCCTCAGATGGACAGGGAGGAGAAAGTATAATGAACAGCTCCTGGGTTGAGATAAGGACGGGGAGAGATCACTCACCAATTACCATCACGGGCAAAACAGACTCGATTTGGGGAAATCAGTTTAACTCATTACCAATCAAATCAGAGTATGAGAAATAAAAACTAAATCTTAGAACACCTTCCCTCCAAACCTCCCTTCTTCCCGGGCTCAACTTCACTCCTGAGTTCTCTACCACCTCCCCCTGAGCAGCACAGGGGGACGGGGAATGGGGGTTGTGGTCAGTTCATCTCATGTTGTTTCTGCTGCCCCTTCCTCCTCAGGGAGAGGACTCCTCACACTCTTCACCTGCTCCAGCGTGGGGTCCCTCCTGTGGGAGACAGTCCTCCATGAACTTTTCCAACGTGAGTCCTTCCCATGGGCTGCAGTTCTTCACGAACTGCTCCAGCTTGGTTCCCTTCCCTGAGGTGCCGTCCTTCAGGAACAGACTGCTCCAGTCTGGGTCCCCCATGGGGTCACAAGTCCTGCCAGCAAACCTGCTCCAGCCTGAGCTCCTCTCTCCACGGGTCCACAGGTCCTGCTAGGACCCTGCTCCAGCGTGGGCTTCCCACAGGGTCACAGCCTCCTTTGGGCATCCCCCTGCTCTGGCGTGGGGTCCTCCATGGGCTGCAGGTGGAGATCTGCTCCAGCGTGGATCTCCATGGGCTGCAGGGGCACAGCCGGCCTCACCGTGGTCTTCCCCAGGGGCTGCAGGGGAATCTCTGCTCCGGTGCCTGGAGCCCCTCCTGCCCCTTCTGCTTCACTGACCTGGGTGTCTGCCGAGCTGTTCCTCCCACATGTTCTCACTCCTCTCTCTGGCTGCAGTTGTGCAGTCTTTCCCTCCCTCGTCTTAACTCTCTTCTCCCAGAGACACTACCACCATTGCTGATGGGCTCGGCCTTGGCCAGCAGTGGGTCCATCTTGGAGCCAGCTGGCATTGGTTCTTTTGGACATAGGGGAAGCTTCTATCAGCTTCCTGCAAAAGCCACCCCTGTAGCCCCCCCACTACCAAAACCTTGCCATGCAAACCCAATACATAGCTCGTATAAAGATGAGCTCATCTAGCATTCTCTCTGTCTGTGAAATCACTTTAAATCTTCTCTACCAACTGTCTGTTTTCATTAAACTTGTTTTAAGAGACTTCTAACTCTGTTTGAAATCTAATACAGGACTTAGTGGTTATTAGAGCGGAAATAGGGACAGGCACACACACACACAAAAAAAAGACCAAGAAAAACAAAGTCTCGGGAACCTTGCCTGCATACCTTGCTGTGCAGTTCCTTGAAATTGTGGATACTAAATTCTCTAGGATATAAGTCACAGAGACAGAATTCGATGTGTACATTCTCAATAGGTGGAAAGAGTTGAGATCTCTTATGCCTCAGGAAGCCTGTTTTCTTCTTAATGTGTTCAGTTTTTTATTCCTCCCTTTCCTAAGCTGAAGACTAAGACAGGTGAATTAGAGAAATGATCTGTGAGGGTAGCCCCACACACTGGTGAAGAGATCTTTTCAGGTCAGATTCGAGAAATGAGTTTCTGTTGCTCACGTGGGGAAAAGAGACTCAGAATTTTAAATGACCTAGCACTAGAAATGAAGCATACTACCTGTGCTGATAGAGCTGGCCCAGGACTGAAGTGGTCAGTTGTAAGTGGTGGGAGGATACCAGAGAAGCTGTCTTCAATGAAATAGAATGGCAGCAGAAGGTGAAGTCCAGGACTGAGAGCTACTAGGTGTGGCTGGAAAAAACAAGGATCATGAAAGAAAGACAGAGGCTGAGAACAGCAAGAGAAGAGTGAGAGAGTAGGTTGCTTGTGATAGTGCCCATGTGAGGAAACTCAGAACTGAGACTGACTGAAAGAAGACTGCGACCCACAGTATGGTGAAAAGATGTTCAGACGGAGCTGTGACGTGACTGAAGTGAAGCCTTTGTGGAGGGACAGTGACCATTGGGGATGACTCTGGTAGTGGCTTGAGTGAGAAAGTGGAGCCTGAAGGATCAGAGTAGATTTTAGAGGATTTGGACAAGAAGCAAGACATGAGAATTTGGACTGGCATTGGATGAAGTTGCAGAGGATCATGCAGAAGAATGACATGCATGCGCTGTTTTGGAATGGATTGTAATTTCAGTTCAGTCTTGAAGTTTGAACTTGCCCATTGGGTTTAGTTAAGTGTTACTGAATCATCTTCGGTGATTTTGGCTCATGTTGGCTTCCCTATCTATCTAACCATTGCCCAACCATTCTGGCCTCTTTACCTAGCTAATCCCAAACTAATGCTGTCCCTTAAGTGCAGATCTGCCTTCTTTTTAGCTCAAATATCAGCTACTTCAAGATAGCCTCATCTCGCATCTACCCTAAGACTTTTCTTAAGTGTTTTCAGCATTAACCTTGTTGCCCCTGAGATTCTACCCAGCGTTTCCAAGAGCTGCTCTGTACTGCTGCTCCTCTATCCATGAAAGAAGAGAGTGCTTTCAAGACCGTGGGGACTGAGTTTAGCCTAATTCCCATAGCAACGCTGTTAATCCTCAAACGAATGCCAAACAACAATTGTGTTTAGGGATGGAGGGATGTTAATAAAGGTGTTTAGGGAGTATTCCTGCTGAATAAATGTGCTTTTCTTTTGTTATGACTTCAGCAATCTAGGTTTTCTTGGCAAGCTGCTTTTTGGGTAATAGCTAAGGTACCAACTATTCCTATATGCTTTCATGTTTTTTAAAAGGTTTTGTTCTCAAGGGTGTTGCTCTATTCTTGTGTATGATGCCAGGCAAGGGTTCAGCACCTGCGTTGCTGCTCTTTGTCTTCCCACTCAGAGGAGGTTGTAATTAAGGCTGAGTTCATGACATTGCGCTCTGCAGTGAAGTTGATGGTATGAATCAAATCAGTTCTGTTCAGTTAAATAGGAGGAAATCCAGGTACACTGAGGGGCTCCAGGTAGAAATAGTGACAGAAAGCTGAGGGGTTTTTTGCTTTCTGTATGAATATTAAGTACTCAGTTTCAAATTGTTGAATACTCCAGACTTGCTGCTTGTAACCTCTCTTCCCTACGGCCAAAACATAACAAAGTTAAGTCTGATCTCTACCGAACAGAGTATACACGCCTCTGTGGACCTGGGAAAGAAATTGTTCTCTTCTGTATTAAGCAGTGTACAGATGTCAAGAGTCAGCTGAGGTGGCTGATTACTCCGCTAAAGAACTGAAATACAGGGAAGAGTGTTGTCCCAGGTGTAGCCTGGAGGAGATTTGTCTTCCAAAACAGAAACACACTGAGAACTTTGAAACAAGTTCCAGAGGAGTGAGAACGTTATCTATTATCTCATGTTTTGCATTGTTTTGTTTGCAGACAATTAAGAATGAGAAGCTATTAATGGCTGGAACCCCAGCAATCATTCTTCTCTTTACTGAATGATTGGGAGATAGGTTGTATTTTGTTTCCTCTGTATATATTATACCAGGCAAACATTTACGTATGTGCTTATCTTGATTATCATACATACTGATCCTGATCTTGGACATGCAGAAGAAGAAAGTAACTGGAGATCCAGTATAACTGTTCACCCTTCACGGGTTTAGACTAAGCAATCAAGGTATGCTTCTCTCTAACATTTTGAAAATTCAAACCGTACATATGACATTTTCTTCTGCAAACTGTGTACATCTGCAAAGTTCTCAAATTGCTGCAGTCAAAGGTACTTTTAAAGCACATTTGGCTCAGTAATACACTTCCTATATTGCTCAGTGTACTATTCACTATTCACGTCAGTGATCCACACTAACCAGCTTTCTTGAAGAAAAAGCTTTCGTATTTCCTTTTTTTCTTCTGTATTGTTAGAAGCAAGGAAATGCCTCATCAGGGACTAGTGGGGTCCAAGGTGATTGCTTTCTGGGAATGAGTAGTGCTTTCACATATTAAATTGCTTCTGTGCAGACATTACTATCTGATACTTTCAATAGCTTTTCAGAAGCAGAGAGGAGCAAAATTCAAATGACCTGTAGCAGGAAAAAGTTGCTTTGTTTTTCTTCTTTTTTTCCTAGTGGGTGAATGTTATATAATTTAGATTTTATGGGAGGTCAGTGTCATAGCTGAAATAATTGATAATGGTTGTCTTGACTTTTTAACTCTTTACTTTAAGGCCTGTTGGAAACCCAGTCTTTGCATGAAGCAGATGAAGATGTGGTCACTGATGTTGATTTCACCAGTATGATTTCTGAAGAAGAAAAAGAAGAGTTAAAGATTGAGCTAGCCAAGGTAATGAATTTGAATTTCTGTGAGTGTTACTGTTTCTACTTCCTTAAACTGAAGATATTAATTGTAGGATGAAGTACACGTTATAAAGGTAAGCTCTTCCTTTTTAGTAAACTTATTCTAGGCTACAATAATGTGAAGCAATTAATTTCTTTAGATATTTTTTGAAGATAAAATATCTTCTACTTGATTATTGTAGAGAGAAAGTTAAATATACCTTACTATTTTAGTCAAGACGTGTCTTTATAAACTTTCCTTTATAAAAAATGAAAGGTGTTCTTACTAGATATATGGTGGTGGTGTTACAGTGGTTGTGACACCTGATGGAAAAGATTCTTTGTGTGGTGCTCAGAGGAAAAACTGATGATGATGGTTACAGAAGAGACTGATGATGATGAGCACAGTAACTTCACCACATTTTTGTTTTCTTTGGCACTGATGTGTTTGTAGAGGGTTATATTTTTGGTTTGCATTTATTTTTTGCTTAATTGAAGAATTTCAGGAGATGTCGTGACACCACGAAGAGGTTTAAAACTAATACTTAATAACAAGTTGATGGGAGAAAAAAGCTGTGAACCGTGTTGTCTTTTTATTACAAAGATTAAAGAGATTGTCTAGATTTGGTCTACAATGGGAGGGTGGATTCAGTTTTAATTATTGCTGCTGAATACCACAGAAACAGAAATTAAACTCCAAAATGGAAAATGAACGAATGGGAAAAGGTGAGGGTTTATTGTTATTAAATATGAGACAATCACAGCTGTATGAAGGGGATGAGTTTTTTTCATCTTAATTGAAGTAATATGTTGCTAAGACAGTAGCTTGGAAACTTCATATAGCAAAAATAAAATAATAACCCATTTGAATAGTAGGAGACCCAAAATCTGGGACTGTGAGCGTATACCCTTAAAGTATAAACTGGCTAGGGAAAAAGCATTCCTTCACAATTGTTCCACAGTGCTCTGTGAAGCATTTGCTGCTATCACACAGAGAGTGGGTGCATCCAGAGGACAGCTCTTTTGCAGAGATTGATCCCTGTCTGTCATACAACAGAAATATTTAAATTGATATTAAGTTGTAGTATTATTGTTGTGATTAAGAAGTCACATTCTTAATGACTCTCAAGTCATTTACCTTCAGTGCTGATTTAGGACTTTCTAGTGAAACAAAACCTAAAAGATTGGGGTTTTTTACTTGAATGTTTTATCAAGCCTTGTGTTTCTGAGTTGATAGTTAATTTATACTACTTTGCTGATCTTGTCACAGCTGTAAATAATAATAAGGAAGCTGAAACTTTACATGTTCAACTGATCACATAGCGATGAGATAGGAGTTGGGGTGTTCATTATTGGCTTTTCATCAGGACCAGAGGCAATAGGCACACACTGAAACACAGGAGGTTCCCTCTGGACATAATGACCGCCAGAGGTCCCTTCCAACCGCAGCCATTCCGTGGTTCTCTTTTCCGTTCTGGGGAAAGGGACTTAAGATGGAAACAAGGAAGGAAAAAAGAACTTCCTGCAACCATCTGAGAATAATTCTCTTGGGAGAGGCATATCATTCTCATGAGTTTTTGGGCACACTTCCTGCTTGCTGATTCTTGTGGGAGCAGAGAGTTCTTAGTGGCTCATGGTAGAAATGGTTTATTTCATGTACCAACACACAAGTAGAGAGATTGTCTTTCAAATATTATGATCTTAGCTGACCTAGAAATTATTTTCTGAATTGCTCACAGCAGTTTACTGGCATACAGCTTATGCTTAAAAACAAAATAAAACTGATAATAATGCTAAGAAGGGTTTGCAAAACTTGAATTTAGAGTGAACAAAGTCTAAACTTAAATGAGGCTTATGATTCTTAGAAAAGACTGTAAAAAAACATGTAAGACCTTGACTCCTTTAGAAATAAACCCCTGTGGGAATTGGCTAATGTTTCCTTTTGAAAAGCTATTAATCTTTACTTTCAAGCCCCCTCTACTCCACCGGTGGTAGTTTTGTTTTCTTCCCTGTCCCTATGTGTTAGGTAATACCTGTTTGAGCCTGTGGGAACGAGCACCTTTCTTCTTACTGTTCTGAAAGGTTTAGATCTTTCTTAATGCTGCAATCACTTCATAGTTAATATAATGGGGAGCTGTTGTGAGCATCTGTTGTGCATGTATTTAAACAGAAGAAAATATGTTCCATCTTTGTGTTCTGTATCTGCTGTACATATTCTGTCTTCTTCCTCTTCCTCCTTCCCTCCCTGACATTAGAGGGGAACTAGCACTACTCTTCTCCTGAAAAGTTTCTCAAATACTCTCTTCCTATTCCCCTGCTAGTAGTCTCTTTGTACTGGAAGCTTTTCAGAGCGTGGACTAACTCTGTTCTTGTATTTCTAGTCTGGCTAATACAGCAGGGCTCTGACTCTAATTAGAGCCTTGGAATTTCTACAATGCAAGTAAAATGAGTAACTCTTACAGGAACTTCTAACAGTAATTTGAATTAAGAGGTCAGTCTGACACTTCAGAATAACAGCAGAAAATTGTAGCCCGAAAACTTTACATAAGTTTTCCACAGTAACAGTAAACTTTACTGCTAGCAGAAGAGATTTTTTTTTTCTCTTCCTCCCTCAGCATGAGGAGCATAGTACAATGACTCCTGAGTCATGATGCAGGCTGAGTTTTTGAGCTATCTCACTCACTGCTGTCAGTTGTCCTTCCCATTACACTCATCAAAGTAGTCATTTAACCCTTGCTGTCTTCCCCCTCCCATACCTTCACAAAAGCAGCTATCTGGTTTGATCTACAAGCTTTCTAGCTGATGCACAAGTTCTAAGTTCAGCTATGTGTGTTACTGCATGTTTATTCCCAGTTGGAGGAAAGATGCGAGTACCTTTTTCTGCAAACTTACGGCTAATTTTATTTATGAGTGTTGCTGATGTCTCTGGCTGCTGTTCACTCAAGGAAAAACTTATAAATCAGCAGGTACTCAGCCTGGACGTGTAAAATTTGAGCTATGTGATTTGGTGCAGAGGTGAAGTGCCTGTTATTTTTTGTGTTCTGTTATTCTGTTCACAGTTAGAACTACTTTCTTTGAAAGGTAACCATAGTAAGGTGCTCGCATTTCCTTACAAATATTTTATGCATTTTAGTATGCATGTTATAATACTCAGGAATTTTTAAAAGGCATAAGATTTCAGTAACAATCACTAGTTTACTAAATACAATAGCTAATCAAAATTTAAGGGTCCCATGGGTTGGCTTCATTGAGAGACAGTTTTTCTGTACGTTTGCTGTAAATTAGTTTGTGTCTTCTGACATAAAATGGATTATATGAAAGAATGGTATAGAGAAGATGCAGTCTTGTGTTTTGTTCGGGTTTTTTTTTTTTTTTTAAACTAATGAAATGAAGAAAAAAATTATTTTCTTCCTCCCAAAGTGAATCTCTTTCTCTTATCAAGTATCATAGGTCACAGAATCATAGAATCTTTGGGTTAGAAGGGACCTTTAGAGGTCATCTAGTCCAAACCCTCAGCAGTGAGGAGGGATAGCTTCAACTCGATCAGGTTGCTCAGAGCCCCGTCCAACCAGCCCTAGAATGTTTCCAGGGATGGAGCATCCACTGCCTCTCTGGGCAACCTGGGCCAGGGTTTCACCACACTCATTGTGCAAAATTTCTTCCCTATAGCTAGTCGAAATCTGCCCTCTTTTAGTTTGAAATCATTAACCCCTGTCCTGTTGCTACAGGCCTGGCTAAAAAATTTGTCCCCATCTTTCTTAATAACCCCCCTTGAAGTACTGGAAGGCTGCAATAAGGTCTGCCTGGAGCCTTCTCTTCTCCAGACTGAATAACCCCAACTCTCTCAGCCTGTCCTTAGAGGAGACGTGTTCCATCCCTCTGATCATTTTGGTGGCCCTCCTCTGGACCTGCTCCAACAGGTCCATGTCTTTCCTGTGCTGAGGGCTCCAGAGCTGGACACAGGACTCCAGGTGGGGTCTCACCAGAGCAGAGCAGAGGGGCAGAATCACCTCCCTTGACCTGCTGGCCATGCTTCTTTGGATGCAGCCCAGGATACGGTTGGCCTTCTGGGCTGTGAGCGCATCTTGCTGGCTCATGTCCAGCTTTTCATCCACCAGTACCCCCAAGTCCTTCTTGGCAGCCCTACTCTCGATTCCTTTATCCCCCAGCCTTGTATTGATATCAGGGGTTGCCCTGACCCAGGTGCAGGACCTTGCATTTGGCCTTGTTGAACCTCATGAGGTTCACAGGGACCCATTTCTCAAGCTTGCCCAGGTCCCTCTGGATGGCATCCCGTCCCTCAGGTGTGTCAACTGCACCACTCAGCTTGGTGTCATCTGCAAACTTGCTGAGGGTGCACTCGATCCCACTGTGTCATTGATGAAGATATTAAACAGTACTGGTCCCAGTGTGGACCCCTGAGGGACACTACTTGTCACCCATCTCCATCTGGGCATTGAGCCATTGACCACTACCATCTGGATGCGACCATCCAACCAATTCCTCATCCACCCACCAGTCCACTCATCAAACTCATATCTCTCCAATTTAGAAAGAAGGATGTTGTGGGAGACCATGCCCAAGGCCTTACAGAAGTCCAGGTAGATGGTGTCAGTAGCTCTTCCCGTGTCCACTGATGTGGTCACTCCAGCACAGAAGGCCACTAAGTTGGTGAGGCAGGACTTGCCCTTGGTAAAGCTGTGCTGGCTGTCTCGAATGACTTCCCTGTCCTCCATGTGCCTTAGCAGAGCTTCTAGGAGGATCTGCCATGATCTTCCCAAGCACAGAGGTGAGGCTGACAGGTCGGTAGTTCCCAGGGTCCTTCTTGCTACCTTTTTTAAAAATGGGTGCAATGTTTCCCTTTTTCCTGTGTCCAGGAACTTCACCTGACTGCCAGGACTTTTTGAATGTTGTCATGGAGAGTGGCTTGGCAACTACGTCGGCCAATTCCCTCAGGACTCTGGGGTGCATCTCGTCAGGTCCCGTAGACTTGTGCATGTTCAGGTTCCTCAGGTGGTCTTGAACCTGATCTTCTCTTACAGTGGGAGGGACTTTGCTCCTCCAGTCCTCCTGTTGCAGTCCATCTCCTCGAGAGGTGTGGGAAGAGAGACTGGCAGTGAAGACTGAGGCAAAGAAGTCGTTGAGTACCTCTGCCTCCTCCTCATGCGTTGTTGCGAGTCTGCCAGCCTTGCTCATCAAGGGGGGTACGCTTTCTTTGACCTTCCTGTTCTGGCTGGCATACCTGTAGAAGCCCTTCTTATTATTCCTTGCATCCCTTGCCAAGTTCAGCTCCAGCCACGCCTTGGCTTTCCTGACCCCAACCCTAGACAACCCAGCAGCATCCCTGTACCCCTCCTAGGATACCTGTCCCTGCTTCCACTACCTGTGAATTTTCTTCTTGCCCTTTAGTTTGCCCAGCAGGTCTCAACTTAGTCATGTTGGTCTCTTGCCTTCCTTCCCTTATTTCTTACATCTGGGGATCGAGAGCTCTTGTGCTCTATGGAAAGCATCCTTAAAGATCTGCCAGCTCTGTTCTGCTCCCTTGTCCCTGAGGGCAGTTTCCCAAGGGGTCCTATTGACTAACTCCCTGAAGAGCTGGAAGTTTGCTTTCCTAAAATTCAGCATCCTGACTTTACTCTTCACCTGCCCCATATCCCTCAGGACTGCAAACTCCACCAGTGCATGGTCACTGCAGCCCAGGCTGCCTCCAATCTTGACATCGTCAATTAGCTCACATGTGTTGGTGACCAGCAGTATCGCATCCCCTCTGGTAGGGCTGTCTGTCACCTGGCATAGGAAGTTATTGTCCATGCACTTCAGGAGTCTCCTGGATTGCCTACAGCTCACCGTGCTACTTTTCCAGCTGATGTCAGGGTGGTTGAAGCTCCCCAGCAGGACAAGAGCCTGCGAGTGCGATGCGTCCTGTAGTTGGAGCGAGAAGGCTTCATCAGTAGACTCCACTTGATTGGGCGGCCTGTAATAGGCACCAACTACAAGGTTCCCTTTTTTTGCCTTGGTCCCTGATTCTTACCCATAAGCTCTCGATCTGCTCATGGCTGTTCCTCAGTGACAGCTCTTCACACTCTAGCCATTTCTTGATGTAGAGGACAATGCCTCCTCCCTTCCTTCCTCACCTGTGCCTTCTGAACAGCCTGTAGCCATCGATAGCCACACTCCAGTTGTGGGATTTGTCCCACTAAGTTTCAGTAATGGCAGCCAGGTCATAGCTTTCTAGCCACACGGTGTCTTCCAACTCCTCCTGTTTGTTGCCCATGCTGTGTGCATTGGTGTAGAGAGGTTGGTCAGGCAGGACTTGCCCTTGGAGAAGCCATGCTGGCTGTCTCAAATTGTTCTTCCTGCCAGTGATATATAGTTGGTCCTTCCTTATTATGTTTTTTGTCCATTACTTGTTTTCCAGCTTTTTTTACAGGATGTAGCTACGCAGAGAGTTGATGTTTCAGTTCTAGCGCAGGCAGGTGCATGCTACAGCCTGGCTGTTGCAGTGGTACCTCTGGTGGTGAAGTGTGTGAGCCTGCCTTGAGGATCCAGGGTATTTCTGAGCCATGGTTCCACAATGTGAGAGGGTTTGTGGCACTGCCCTTTCAAACTTTCTGCCCCTACTATTTTCACCTGCATGCCTCCTGGCCGGTTTTGGCAGCATGACTAGGAGGTGCCGCGAGCTAGTGTGACGCAGCTGTGCAAGGGTGAGCTGTGGTGGTGCAACCAGAGATGGGTGTACCAGCTCACAGGGGCCAGTGGGAGTTCCTTGGGACAGCACTCTCCCTGCTAGGGGTCCATGGCCTCGGCTTCTTTGCTGGCTTTGCTGTAGTTGCCTGCTCCTTCTAAAGTTTATGTCAGCATATTATCACGCTGCTGGTGTTGGTCATGTTTTATTTCTTTAAACAGTACCTGACAAAGCCTGTCCCTTAGGTGGCTCTCACTCCTAAACAGCCATGTCTGACTTCCTTTCAATAGTGATATATGCCTGTGGTACATATCACAAACCACGACTTCAGTGGGTGTGCCGCTTTAATTGAGCACTGCCACCTTCTCCTCTCTGTCTCCAGCCACTTGTTCCTGCCCCCTGTGCTGTGCCCACACAGGGACTTGGGCACCTCTTCATGCTTGATCTAGGAACTGATCTGGCTTAAAATTAGCCCTTGTGTTTTCTGTGATGGCTTTTACCTAGTTCGGGTCCCCCTGGTCAAGAGGGCTGTGCAAACAGCCAAGCAAGGGCACTACACATTTTGGTGTAGTGGTAGGGAAAAAGGGTGCTTAATCTAACTTGGAAGTATGCATTTAACTATGCTGACTTCTGTTTTCTGTTGTATTCTGCTTACCTGTCTGTATACTGTCCCTTAGTATCTTAATTGCATACTACCTCGATCCTTAAAACATGCATAATAAATACTCAATTTACTTTTCAGCTTACCATTCAATCCATTCATCAGTACTATTCCAACCAGTAACTGCATCTTTCCACCTCCACGTTTTACATAGTATTGTGTATGCGTCAGAATATAGATAATACCAACTGACATCATTTTTTATTAATAGTAGTTTATCCAAAATGCTCCATTTTACTGATTAAGTACTTTCTGTGGGGTTTTTTTATGAGCTGTTTTGTGAGTGTTTACTGGAAAAAATGGGAAGATTATATGTTAGAGAATTACTGCGTTGTTTTTTTTCAGGCATGCCACCATCTTAAAAGGATGTTCAACCCTCTAAAGCATACAATTTACCCTAAAATAATAAAAAAAGGCAAAACAAGGGAAATACTGTTTTGTGTTTGTGTGCTGGACTTACCTGGACTTCACTGTCCTTCTTCCATATTATTAGGCAGTCCCAGATTTCAGAGAGATCTATCTGTAGTTGTGGATTTTTTCCTGGGGTCTCACCTTTGTGTGATTTCCATGCTACTCATGTCAGCTAATCATGGGAATTGTAATGTCTTGGGTGGTCAGCTCCTCTCCCTGCTTTTGCACGTGTCCCACTCAATAATAGAGGAAAGAAAAAACAGCTATTAACTCTGATTTCTAAGCCTACAAAAAGGAAAAAGGAAACTTTGTCCCTATGTGATGCATCTCTGTTCTTCTGACTCTGTTGCACTTAGAAAGAAAGGGAATGTGAGGACTAGAAGCTTACATTTCTCTTGACTTAAATCCTAGTTTCGTAGTGGATTCTGCATTTATAACAGTGGACTTTTCAAAAATGCCTAAACAGGTGATGCCTGACTTCCATGGGAGTTAGGTATGTAATGTGCTCAAATGTTTTTTAAGATCCCGCTATAAGTCCCTAATCCTTTCTGCCTACTTCACAGTTTTCAATCACTGATACCTGAGCGCTTGAGGGAGTCTTTGTATCTTCCATTATTTTAAAATGATGGAACTTGAGGAGGATTTTGTCAAATCAAAACCAGACTCTGATCTCTAAAGAAGAATAGTTTTTTATTTTTAATACAGTCAAAAATGTTGTTCATACTTAATGCCATTGAGCACATGGCTAATGCTTGCTTAGGGCTTTACAGCTTTAGGTGTCTATTCAATGGAACAGATGGAAAGTAATTTTAATAGAAGCCCTTGAATGTTTACATATCCAGGTACTTAATGATCAACCTGGTGCTAACCCATATGGAAAGCATTAATGTTTAAGTACATGTAAGCATACTGGTATTGGTTTAAGTTAAGTTCTTTAGCAGTGTTACTCAGTCAGACTTCTTCACTAAGGAGTTTGCTGTGGGTGGGAAACAACTAACGGGAGCTCTGAACTGTCTCCTGAGGAATGCTGACATGTGTGATTTCTTCTTTCTGTAAGCATTTAACCAGTTATCCTCTCAGAAGAGAAACTCATGCTGCCTCTTTACAACGTTTCGTTTGCAGGTTAGGAATATAATGGAGCAGAAAGGACATGGGAAGGAATAAAGCAATTTTGGATTGTTATGTATTCTACTGGCGAAGTGTTGGCACCACAGTCGTTGGTGAATACTGGTACCTCCTTCACTGAGGTCATGATTTTGCCTCATGTTCATAGTCTTGCTGCTTAATTGCTGAGCTGCTTGAATAATTTAAATAGCAGGTAGTGACAAAAGAGAAGCTGATAGCTGGGGGATTCGAGGGTGAGACTTTTCAAGAGCAATGAGCTTGCAGCCAGTTTTACAGGGAAGTAGAATGCATGAGTGTGTAAAATAAAAATAATGCTGGTATTGACATCCTAAATATAGCCCTGGAGGTCAGCAGCTCATTCTGTCGGTGCTTGCCTCATTCCCTGCAGCCTATGGAGTTAAATCACAGGGAGACTGTGGTGCCAGGGAACTTAACATATGGTAATCAGATACATTACCATATGTTATCCTATTAACATATGGAGGAAGGAACACGGTTGGTAAGGGAACTTACAAACCTGAAGTGAAAGGCAGCTGCTCTGGTGTCACTAGCCCTTGTTAGCTTCAGTACCTCCGAGTGCTGCTTGTATAGTTGGCTTAGGAGGCTTCCGGATGAAGAATGCAAACCCTGCTCGCAGGAGCGCTGCTCAAGGAGGGGGATCCTGAGCCAGCGGCCGGCTGATTCAGTGGTCCCTCCTCCTCTCAGTCAAGTGTTCTGGTCCTTGCCTTGCTAAAACACTGGCTTGGTTTAATGTTTCAAATAATATCCACTGCAGGGAGAATTGTATGCCTCTGTTGGGCTGAATGGTGTCTTTACAACGTTGCACAGTTTGGTTAATGGCTAGGAGCTCTGAAAAGACTAATCTGCTGTGTCTTCTGAATGATTCTATGTTTTGGGTAGGACCTGTTCACTTGTGTTAACAGTCTATCTGCTATATATTTTTATTTTACTATTTTGAAATACGTAGGGCCTAAAATATGTAGATAAAACTCGTGACAATTTTTACAATACTCACAAGTCATATGTTATCATGTGATTTTTTTAAATTTTTTTTTAGCCTGCTCGTAAGAATTTGTATCTATCTTTTTCATGAGTGGAAGACTGAGCAGCTGCAAATATGAAGGTAAAAGCCTGTGGATTCAAAGAGAGAGATCTGCCTGAATTATCCAGTCTTCTCTTATTCTGCCCATTCCCATTCTACTAGTGAATGGAAAGCTGATGTTGGAGACTCCTAATGCTCTAAGGCAGATCTTGGTCAAGTCACTCAATAGTCACTTCCTTGCTGGAGAACTCTCTCTCTTATCAAATGCATGTGTATGATAGTGCACACAGGTGGCGTAGTTCAAGACTTTAATTTGATATAGTGTCAGCTCTGTTCTGGACATGTCTTTTTGCTCAGAGGACCTGTGGATGCCCTGGAAGTGTTCAAGGCCAGGTTGGATGGGGCTTTGAGCAAACTGCTCTACTGCAAGGTGTCTCTGCCCATGGCAGGGGGGGTTGGAACCAGATGATCTTTAAGGTCCCTTCCAACCCAAACCATTCTGTGATTCTATGATTGTGATCTCCACAAACACTTGAAACTCTGTCTCTCTAGTCACCTACAAAAAATGTAAGTTTATGTGAGATTTATTTAATCTGTTAACATCGTATGTGTTTATTGTTCTGTGGGAATAGGCTAACACCTTTCTCCTTTCTCCTCCCTCTGTGTCTCTCAGCTAGAGGATGAAATTTCAACTTTGCGGCAAGTGCTAGCAGCCAAAGAAAAGCACCTGATTGAAATTAAACAAAAGCTTGGCATAAGTCTGATGAACGAGCTAAAGCAGAATTTCAGCAAAAGCTGGCATGATATGCAGACCACTTCTGCGTGAGTACAGGCCTTACATAAATTCATTCTTACTTGTTGTGTAGCATGTTGGGGGTTCTGTCTTGATGAGCCCTACTGTGAAATTTAGCAATTGAAATACCTGCCAGGAGGTATAGATGGCAGGGGCAAACATGTCAAGCTTCTCAGAGCAAGAAGACCCGGAAAAAACCCTTCCACAGCAGCAGCATTCTTTGCTACTATGTCTTGCAAAATCGCAGAAGCTAAAACTGTTGTGGCACTTGAAGATTATCTTCCTGTCCCACAACACATTCCTACTGGGTCCTTATTTAGGAGAGAAAGGACCTTTTTTAATCTCAGTGTATTATATTTTTCAACTTCCAAAAGAGACAATGTTAAATAATAAAAAAAATTACCAAAACATGAGCAACTATTTAAAAAAATAATACTATCATCTGAATTATGAAGAATACTGGCAGGATTGGTTGATGTGTTACTGTGTAACTCCTGCTTTGGTTGTCCAAAAGAAACAAAATAAAATTGTTGGAGTAACTGTACCATCTTTGAGGATATCATAAGTCCTACGTACGTCAAGTTTTCTGTTATTTTCCAGTAGCATGTTCTTAGACGAGTCCCTGGAGCCTCTCATGGCCTTGGTTTACCATTGTGCAGAGTGGATAACTAGTTCACAATCGTTCAGTGAAACTTGCCTTGTATAATATGTAAGCAGCTTTGGGTTCCCAGGGTGAAAGATAATGCAGAAATGTGAAGAGCTTACTCCACTGCTGTTGTTGAAATGGTTTTAAGTTTTGGTGGTGGTGTTTTTTTTTTTTTTTAACCAGACTGATTGTACTATGGAAGTCTGTAGTCTAAGACAGTTGTTGCCTTCCAGGAGGGTGCCTTTTAAAAAGGCACCAGTTCTTGGATGAAGAAGCAGGAGAGGGAGGTTATTTGGTCTGCAGCTTGCTGCCAAGAACTACTGGTGCAGGCCTTTTGGCTCACATAAGGAAGGAATTAAAAATACACGTATGGACACAGTGATAAGACTATCCTGAACCTGCCACAAAAAAATGTTCAAACCCAGGACAGGTAGTGTTACTTGTAACCTTGAAACACTTTTTGCTCTCTATCTTTCGTGGACCATCACTGAGAGAGATGGCAAATAAACTATGAATTCCAAAGCTCTAGGAAGGCCATGATAATTACTGAGGGACTGGTCTCAGCTTCATAGTCACCATCACTGGAAGTATTCAAAAGACATGTAGATGTGGCACTTTAGGACATGGTTTAGTGGGCATGGTGGTGTTGGGTTGATGGTTGGACTTGATGATCTTAAAGGTCTTTTCCAACCTTAATGATTCTCTGATTCTGTGTGTGATTATACTTACACATATGAACATACCATACACTCCTAAAATTTTTTGGGCTGAATTAATAGGAACATTGGTAGACAGAACCACTCACCTTTCATCAAGTGCTGCCTGAAAAGTTACCTGATTTTTTTTTTTTTTTTTTTTTTGGTTGACAACTGAATTTGACACTTTTAGGGAGAAGCAAGAGTGAGCTGCTCCACAACAGACCTGAGCCTTACTCCTCAACAGTAAGGCAGGCAGGACAGTGGCATCACCCATGAAGGAGCAATCCCACAGTACCTGAACAAAGAGGGCAGAGCAGGTCCAGAGACAGTAAACAGGGTCCAGTGAAGAGTTCAGTTCTCCAGGTGAGTCTGTAGTCATGAGCCAGGTCCAAGGTCAAGCCAGGAAGTCAAATCTGTGGGTCAAGATCAGGGAGGTACGTGGCCAGGTACAGGCACCAGTAACATATCTCAGGCAAGGACCAAGGACTTATGGTCCTTGCAGTCTAAGCTTTAGTGTAGCTCCCAAGCAAAGGGCGGAGGAGCTTAACAAGGCTTCTCTTGGCTCTTTCTCACACAGCACTGTCACCACAGTCTTACCCAGGATTACACAGCTGTGCAGTGTCAGAGCTGGCCTTGTACCCAGGCGGCCTAACCCATGGGAGTGAGGGGGAAGAGTTTTCAGTGCCTCTTCATGCACCCAGAGCCCTGACAGAAACTTGGAAAAAATATGAAATATTTTTTCATATTTTTCAACATTAAAATAATCATTCTTTGTATTTTAGTGAGAAATCAAATAAGGCATAAACCCCATAATAGGAAATGTAGTTTGTATGTCTCCTATCTCTAAGTTCTGGACAGTTTCTCAGCTGGGTCCTATTTCTCATGACATGTCGTTACAGGGTCACCCATGCTAGCTTGGTGAGGGTGTCTGGCATGGGGTAGGAGAGGACAGTCTAGAGACACTAAGCTTTAGAAGAGAGGACACCTGAACTAGAGTTACTGGGAGACACTAGCAAACTTTTGAAACAAAACCTTTTGTTTTTACTTGAAATTTGGTAGCAAATTCCAAGACAGCTTTTCATTTTCCCTTCACAATGTTGACATTTTCCACAAGAATAGAGAGACATAGGGGACTTTATCAGTATGGTATCTACTGTATTTTATTTAAGCTGAGTTTCAAAAACAAGAAGCCATTAGGTGATGAGCATCCACAAGTAGTTACATGGAACTGAGCAGCAGGAGTCCATTTATGCACTGAAAGTCCTGATGTCTGTGGTCCAACTGCTATATAATTCTGGCTGGCACTCGTGCCAGTACACCGACGCCAGTTCAAATCATGGTAATCTGGCATTCTTCAGAATGGATGTGTTAAGTAATAGAGGTGATTCATTGTTGCTGTACCAAAATAGCAATGGGATAGCATTACTCACTAAGATGCTCTGATTTAGTAAGGATGAAAAGCCTGTTTTAAAAAACAAAACTTCAAAATATTTACATGCCTGTACTTTAGGCTTCTAAATCCACAATTAGTCTTTTCAAATTTCAAAAAGACCTGTTCTTAAGGAGGCAAATTTTGCTTTCATTCAGTCTTACTGGGTTTTGTAGCTGCTGTGCTTTCCTGGAAGTTAAAACCACTTTTCTTTAATGGGGAGCTTTTCAAAGCCACAGAGAACAATTAACAACATTTTTGTCTTCTTACTGTTAATAATCTTTTTAAGCTCTCTGTTTAGGGATGCGTTCTTAGGGTTCAAGTGGACTTAGAGGCAGAGGGGTGGACTTCTCTCAGAAATAGTTCTGTAAAGTGTGTCTGAGCAACTAGTTAAGACTCATGACCTAACTCACAGGATGGATGCCACCTGGAATGACTAAATTTAAACTTGAGATTCTGACTATTTTTAAGCATTTACATTTTAAGTGGTTGGACATGGATAGCTTAGGAGTTAACCTGAGCGTGCTTGACATGTGCATCTCAGAAATCGTCATTAAAGGATTGTTATGATTAAAAAGAAAAAAAATGTCATAGTTTTCATACTGAGGAAAGCTAGAGCTGGAGGTCAATGGGCTGATAGTGTCCATAGATTCAAGATTATGTCAGGTTCAACATACAGCTCTGTACAAAGACTGTTTCCTTGTCATTAATTCATGCTTTAAGCTATGCAAAAGCAATTCTAACTACCTTTAATAAGACATTACATTTGCAACAATAATGTGTAGCTCTTTTGGTATGAAATCAGCTTTTTTTTTTATCAGCTTTGTTTTTCTCTGAAGAAAACCTGTAATGTTGTTCGCATTTTTCTGCCTTGTATGAAATACACCTGGAAGTCATTCACTTATCATAATAACCAGAATCATAATGCATTTCCCAAGGTCCTTGTTCATTTCCTCTGCTACTCTTCAGTGCACTGATTTTTAGTATAATCTATGTGTTAGGGAAGGCAGGGGGTTCTGCTATAGAGGATATCAGTAACTAGAGAGCAAATGATTGCCTCAAGTTCAGTTTGCTTTCATGGTGGTAAGGCATTCAATTGGAATGACTTCCCACACGCAACTTTTTAAAGATCAGGTTTCCAGTGAATAGAGGTGGGTGGATATTCAGATAGCTTCTAGGCAGTTCAGGTTTTTTATTTACATTTTAAACATAGATAATTCATTCTTATTTAGATGCTAGATGCAGGGTAATGTTGGCGGATTTTGAAGTTATTTATTTTAGCTTAAGAAATAGTTAAAAGTGTCTTTATAGGGATATTTACAAAGACCATAATTGAGCTTTTCTAATTAACATTTTGCTACGAAGGAAAGTTTTTATGTAACCTGAATGCAGTATGTTTACTTAGTTAAAGCTGTTTGATTGGTGGTGCTTCAATAAAGTTCCCACAGCTCTCTCTAGCCTTCCGTACTTCAGATTTTCACTGCATAGTGCATTAAGGTAAGAAGATAGTTTCTATAAAGATTGACCTAGTTTTATACAGAATCACAGAACAGCTGAGGTTGTCAGTGACATCAGGAGACTGTAGTCCAACTCCCCCTTTGACAGAAGGATGCTCAGGACTATGTCCAGTCAGGTTTTGAATCTCTCCAAGGATGGAGACTGTACGGCCTCTCTGGGCAACCTGTTCCAGTGTTCAATTACCCTTACTGTGAAAAACCTTTTTCTTTTCTTTAAATATTTCTTGCATTTAATTTGTGCCCATTGCCTCTTGCACTTTCACTAGATACCACTGAGAAGAGTTTGCCTCTATCTTCTCTACTCCTTTTCATCAGGTTGGTTATACACATTGGTGAGATCTTCCATGAGCCTCTCTTCTCTAGGCTGACCAGTCCCAGCTTTCTCAGCCTTTCCTCATATAAGAGATGCTCCAATCCCTTAGATATCTTTATGGTCTTTTGCTGGACTTGCTTCAGCATGTCCATGTCTGCCTTGTACTGAGGAGTGCAGAACAGGACCCAGCACTCCAGGTGTGGCCATAACCAGGTCTGATAGAGGAGGGGAAGGATCACCTCCCTCAACCTGTAATCACTCTTCTTAATGCAGCCCAAGGTACTGTTAGCCACCTTGCTGTGAGGGTACATTGCTGACTCATGTTCAACTTCTTGTGTACCAGGACCCCAGCTCTTTTTCTGCAAGGCTGCTTTCCAGCTGGTTGGTCCCCAGCCTCTGCTGATGCATGGGTTTATTAATCCCAAACTGCAGGACTCTGCATTCCACTTTGTAGAACTTCATGAGACTCCTTTTGCTTCATTTTCTTCATACAATCAAGGTCCCAAGTAATAGCATTCCTCAATGCAGTTACAGAATTGCATTGCAATATATATGGAGAAGATTACAAGGATTAATTTATCCTCTTCACGAGTCCCTCACACAAAGCACTAAGGACATAGATCCACAAGATACCTTGCCCTTTGGGAAGCATATATGTTGTAACCCTGCTCAGCTTTGTCTGTCCCTCAGCTTTTAATTTGGGGCTCTTCTGTACTTCCGTGGAAATAAACAGTAGGACATGTTAGTGTTGTCCTCTCCAGGGATATTTTGGTACTACTGAGTTTCTAAGGAGCGGTGTATCTATAAAATTACCCACCAATAACCTCACTCCAGCCTAATAGTTCCCAGAAGCTCCTTCATCATTTTCTCTTGAAATGTTAGCAACTGTTAGAAGGCATAAGCCTCCTCTGTTTTAAATGGATAACCTTTCAACCTACGGGGGGAATAGTAATGTAACTACAGAGATAGCTTCTAGGGAGTCAAAAATGGTTGGTTTTGCTACTAACCCTCCCGCCCCCAAAAACTATACTCCAGATGTTCAGACCACTGTAAGCAGCAGTTCTGCCATGGCCAACAAATTATTAGAATAGCTAAAAGCTTAAAGAAAACCCGTTCTCTCCTTGAGGGCTGTAGTGGTCAAATGAAGTGAAATGTGTCAAAGCCCATATACTTGGTGATTACAACCAGGGGATTGGGAAGCCTTTGATGTGGTGGAAGTGGACCCATGCAAGACTGCCATCTAGGACAGGAATCTCACAAAGCTATGTTTTCAAAAAGACTTTTCATCTTTTTCCCCCGCAGACAAAAATTATCACTTGTTTTAGAACGGGAAAAACCTCGTGAGTTAGAGGCCAGAATCAAGAGAACTGTAAGTGCTAGCTCCAAACAGCATGTCTCCTAGGCAGTGCCTGTGGCTTTCTCAGGTGGTGGCTGTCTTTTGAAGCCTTTTTAAGAAGGTTTCAGTATTGCTCTGCTCTTACATGTAATACTTACCTGAGATTTGGGACAAGAGCATTCAACATGGACTTAGCCTTTCCCTCCAGAGACAGAATAAGGCACTCTTCGTTGACTACTAGTTGCAAACTATGTGAGCAAGCTTAGTTCTGCTGGTAGGGAACCTGAGGACAGTTGTATGGATTTCCATAAATAGTAGGAACTTAACGTTTTGTAATTCAAATTTCTGCCAGGTGATGAGAAAATACAATGTAACAGTTGCGCTGCATGTGTTTTGGACTTACAATCAGATATAATTTCTGGACAACCACAGCCCTACTGTGACTTTTAGGAATTTGGTATACCATGTTCCCACACACGTATTTGTTATGAGTGGTAGTAAAAGAAATGTGGGTGTTGCTGTTCATTGCAATGTGTAATCACCTTTTGACATTTTCTTCTGTAAATTTGCAAGTAAATTTAGCAGTTGTGTAGGAGAAGAAATAGGCATGTTAGCTGTAGCAAGCACATTACCTACTTGTGAGCCTGTGCTATATGGAAGTATAGGCTCTCACTTCCACTGACTTTGTGTCCTTTGGGTCAGATCAGGCAATGTTCATGCCTTCTTCAAAGACAACTTTTTGCCACTTTTCCACATGTATCTCTGGCCTTGAACTTGGAAGGGTGGGGTAATGGAAAATAAGGTTGGAGAAAGGACTTTGAGAAGTTAACTTAGCCTATTCTAAAAGATGTATGTCCACTTGTTTACACCAGAAGCTTCAGCTAATGGAAATTCCTCAGCAATGTCAGGTGATCTATTCCAGATCAGTGAATAGAGTATTAGTTCCTCAGGGAGAAATCCACTGTAATTATGATTGTGCACCGGGAAATATATACACATATGTTATAGATATCTGTATGTATGTATATCTAACTGTAAGGAGGGGAGGCCTGAGTGTAAACTGAAATCTCTGAAATGACCAGGATTAAAAATATCCAGGAAATGGTCAGCGGAAAGGGGACAGGGGAATGGGAAGGAAAGGAAAGGGAGAGATGGAAGGAAAAGTAAAAACAGAAATGAAGCAAATGGAAAGAGAAAGAAGAAAAGGAAAGGAAATGGAAGGAGGAAGAAAAAGAAAGGGAAGGGAAAAGGAAAGAAGAAAGGGAGAAGAAGAAAGACAAAGGAAAGAGCGGAACATGAGAAAGGAAAGGGGAAGAAAGGAGAGGACGGGAAGGGGCAGGAAGGAAGAGGGAGGCTGTTTCATCTGCATAATTTTGTTGATCTAGCGTACAGTAGAGAGCCCCCAGGCAGTGTTACTGGCATGGTTTAAGGTGTGATGAACTGTGAAGTTTCGGCCTGGAGTATCTTAAGCTCATCTGTGCTTAAGCTAACATATTGTGGCTTTTCTACCTGGAGATTAACTGTACCACAACTGCTTATTTTTCCCCTACTTGATGCTGCATTTTACAAATAGTCCCTTTCACACAATTGTATCCCCAGTTTTTCCCAAGGTTTTGAAGATTACAGTGCAGGGCAGCACAGAATATTTGTCCCCTTTGTCTGGCACCTTTCCTGACCCATGACTCTCTCCAGCCTACTGAACAGTCATCTTCTGTGTGCTGCGGCACAGATTTCTGGCTGCAGGCAGGTCCCCTGCAACCTGCAGAGGTTCGGTTCCCTCAGCTCTGCCCTTCCTCTCTCAGTGGGAGAGGAACTACCTGGGGCATACTTCCTTTGACTGATTTAGGCATATGTGCCCATCCAGGTGCCAGCACAGTTTCAATTAGTTCTTAACATACCTGGCAAAGGGAAGGATGTCTAAAAAAAGTAAATTTGTGGTTGTTTGCTTTTGAAGTTGGAATGAATTTCAGGTGAGCACTGAAAAAAAACCAACAACCCCACAACATCTTAGAGTTCATTTGTGGGCAAAATGGCAATATGAATGCTCTTAAGAATGTTTTATGTACATGTTATCTGCCATTTACATACACATTTATTTCATTTGAGCAATAGCATAATTTAGTTAATGCTGAGCCCCATTTTTCACAGAAAATCAACAGAAAATTAGTTTGCTAGCTGAGAGTTTCTCAGCGACGCAGACACTTTACATTGATTCCAGAAATGTCATTTTTCAGCTGCCTAATGGCTTGAAAACTAAAAAGCAGCAAGCTCCATAGGGCATGGCTTGTGCTACCAGGCTCTGCTCTGCTGTATGGTTTTGTTGTTAATTGTTTGCATTTTGTTGCATCTTATGTAAGCTTTATCACAGAAGGGGGTTTCTCAAATGGATTAATTTTGCCAGCAAGCATTGATGGAGAGACACAATGCTGAATGAAGATGTACTATTAAGCAGATGTACTAATTTTACAGAAGCTGAATTTAAATTCTGTATAGTTTACTGTAGTAGGTCAAATGTGCAGCTCGCCATGCAAACTATGAGTATTATATTTACAGCCTACTTCCATCAGCAGTCCATGTACTGCACCTGTGAAGGAAGGTTAGATTTAACTCTGCCATGTGAAGGGCAATTCTGTACTGAGTTGAGATCAAACAGCGTGCAGTATGATTATCCTGTCTTATCCTGCAGATGATGTTGGCCATTTAAACATCTAGTTCTCTGACCTCTCTATATGTCTGCTGCCTGGCTGTACTCTATATGAAGCACTATTTCCTTTGCATGTTGTGTTTTATGAAACAGTATCTTCTTTCATCTGCTTTTGCTGGCTGTAAAAATCAGCTAGTGAGACCTGGTTGTCATATGATAGTACAACCTAAATGCAGTATATGAAACTGTCAGGTGAAAAAGCAGTCAAAATATGCTGCAAATCTACTTTGCCTAATTAGTATGTTACAGTACTGGAGATGTGAGTTCTCTTTAAAGCTCCTTTTAAATGCGTTGGGCATATCAGAATATAACTGCAATATCAGCATATTTTATTATAACCTCTAATAATCAGTTTTATAAACAATTGCTTTTGTTAAAGAAATGCCCTATTTTAAAAACCAAATTATGATTGGAAGATAATGGATGAAATTCTTAAGTGAATATCATATAAAAAGGTGATGTTCAAAATTACAGAGGTGAGTTTTATTTACAAGTTTACAATTGTGACAGCAATTCACATTCCATGTTTGTTTAATCTTTCTTGTCTATGAAATACATTATAAATATTTACTGTTAAGTGCTAAGTGAAAAGCGTGGAATATGATCCATGTTAGCCACTGCCAGCAATTCTTCTGTGCTATGGACTATGTTTAGATGCCACAAAACCAGAGAAGGCATTTCGACTCTAACTGCATAAATCAAGTAGCCTGTTCCTGCTTTTACTAATGCTACTGAGCATCTGGTATAATGCTGCTAAACTCAGGTAGGTTATGGTGACTTGGTGTAAGAAAGGCATAGAGCCTAATGATGTATGTGTGTGAAAATGAATGCCGTGGGTTGGATGGTAAGTGGTATTTCTTGAATCTCTGGGTCCTAAATTCTCTGAGTTTGTTTCTGCTGGAATATTTCTGCCTTAAGGTTCAGGGTCGCTGACCTTATTTCAGCCGATGGCTGGCTGACTGCCTGTCTGTTGAGATGCTGTCACCTGTCCTCTGGAGCTGGGTGGTCAGTACTTGCCCAACGATTGCCAGCAACGGCTGCTCAAAGGATGAGAGCGTACGGGTATTGTAGATGACTTAGCATGTTGGAACAGTTGGTGGTGTTAGGAGGGCTTAAGCCATATGTACAGCACTTTTTCCAGTGAATAAATGTTAGTAGGTCTTACCTGGAATATCCAACTTTACTTCTGCTCTTAAAGGTTTCTGAAAATTATGTAGGCTGTTCAGTGCATTAAAACAAAACTGCAAACTGCTGTGTTACATGAGGATGTGAAAATTGCTAGCTCAGATTATTAATGCTACATACAGCTGAGAAGATTCCCAAAAGTCAGAGAGAATATGTTGGAGATCATTGTTACCAGAGTGCTTGGCAAGGTATCAAATGAATGCTGTAAATACAACATAACTATGCTGATAAAAATATCTGAGCCAAAATACTATGCTGTATATCAATACAAAGCATAAGTAACTACAGTAAGGCAATATTCTTTGTGGAAAAATAAGTTATTTATGAAGAAGGCATAGTGATATGCATAATGCTGGAGAGACAGGGATGAGAGGGGGCTTGGTTTTTAAGCTAACTATCAGTGAGCTCTACTGAGATGCAAATTACTGTTGCTTGTTCCTGCTGACAGGTATTGCATGTTGCACTGCATTTTTACCTTTTTTTTTTGCTCCATAAAGCTTCTCTTCAGCACTGGGGGAGGGAGGTTCATGTCAAAGGTCATTTTTGCTGAAGTTGTTGCTGAAAAAAGACCACTTGTGTAACAGTCTTAGCTGGATTTATGCTGTTATGTAATGTCAAAAGCATTAGAAACATAAATGCAGTCTCCATGTCTTCCTTGCTAGTGGAAATACTGGGGAGGATGTTGGGTTTGTGGGATTTACAGAGAAAACACAATATTAGTTGGAATGCCAGAATCAGTGGTGTTTCAGCCAACTCTCAGAAAGTGTATTCTGACCACCGTAATGTTCAGAAATACATAGGGGACTCTAATGTTTCTCAGTTAAAGCTGAGTCTGTCTGCTGTATGGGGCATTTGAGACTATTCTTTTAACTGTTTTATGCAGTGTGAAGAACCTGCAGCAGAAGGGTAAGACATGGAGATGTTTTTTCATAAAGCTAAATAGACCTGTGAATAAAATGAACTCCAAGGTGTCTTTTTCAAAAAAATTAGTTCAGAAGGATATCTACACAGTATTTTACTAGGTATGGTCAACCTGTACATAAACAGTTTTTTCTACCAAGGGCCTTTCAGACCTGGCAGTCAAGTCTGGGACTCCATTTTGTCATCAGCAAAATTCCACTCGTGCTCAATGGTTTAGGAAACTTCTCTGTTAGGAAAATGTCTAAAGACCTGTATGCAGTAATGTAGGCATTTTAAGAAGTGCCCTTATATATATATAAGCATGAAGAAACCCACAGGAGTTAGAATATTTCATTATTTGTTTTTCCATAGGCAACTCTTACCAAAAGCTACCTGCTCATAGTTTGAATGAAGCATCATTAATGGCAATTTTAGGGTCTCATCCCGCTCTAGTTTATATGAGAGTATGTCCACTGACAGCAAGAGAATGATAACTATTAAACTAGTTAAGCTAGAGAATGAGGCCTCAGTGAAATAAGAGCATTGCAATCTTGAAATGTCCAGGGACAGACAGCAGGGCTGAGGAGAAAGGAGATCCAGTGAAAACAATCTTTTTGGTTGTCTTTGTGTTCTGCCAGAAGAAATAAAACAGGCATAACCAGTGCTGCTACCTTTCTAATTATAACTTGTGCTGCTTCTGTCACTGTTGCAATGTTTTAGCCCTCGTTGTCATTCAACGTTGTGCATGTGATTGATTCAGCTTTATCTATCTCTAGTTTTCTAGAGATTTGGTACCCTGGTCTAAGTTACTCCCTGTAGACCGCCTTGCTAGTCAGTGAAAACAGAGACAAGCACCTTCATAGAACGAGCCGTTTTACTTTCCAGTTTTAGAACTTGTTAGGTCAGTGGTCTGTAAGGTATTTTGTGGCTTAGGAACATAAAATCAAAGTATTTGTGTTGGGAAAAATTAATTGTTGATAGGCTCTTGTCTGAAAGAATAGAGCATTACTTGACATCTGCCTTCTAACCTGTGGTTTGTAAAACATAGACCTGAACAGAGGACTTTCAGCAATAGGTACTACTAGGTCTAAAAGGACCTGACATAAAATGTGATGTGCTTGTTGCAAATGTTAATCTTCTCTTATTTCCCCTCCTGCCTCCACAAAGTTACATTGCTTTCATATATCTAAAAGGAAGAAGAAAATAGTCTGTTTCAGGAATTAGGCAGTGGGATTTTTTTATTGATCTCCAGTGTATGTTGGTACACATTTGCAATCTTATAGATTTTGTTCAAAGGACAGGTAGAACCGGTGGAATTGTATTTCTGAGTTTTTCATGATCATTTTTTCAGTTCTTGTCTGCCAATGCACACCACAGGATACAAGACTGATTATAATGTGCTCTCCTTTTGTTACTAGGTCAGGACTTCTAATTCTGAGCTTGTCTGCGTCACTGGGAGTATCAGATAACTTACTCAGAAGGAAGCCTCTGACGTGCTCAGAGTTAGTTTACTCAGCAAAAAAGCATCTGTGCAGAAAAGCTTATTGATTACTCTGAGAATGCAACTTAACCACACTGAAGGGTCTATGTGGGTCAGCACATATATTCCAGATCAGTAAATTAAGATGGTTCTGTGTTTGCATGTATATGCTATATGTGAAATGAGTGACTTCTAAAAGGATTCAGTACTATTAAGAATATGCATTCACTGTCTAGATTTTTTTCATCTTTCTTTCTCTATCTCTACCCAAACCTTCTTCCCTTAAAGAAATTTTTAAAAGGGAAAACTGTAGCATATGGAAACAGATTCAATCCATTTTGTCTAATTTGAAATATCAATAAATAAATTGGAAGTGCATCTTTTAAATATACTTAATATGTATATGCATGGAAGAGCAGAGTTTATATGTCCTGATTCTTTTATATGCTTTAGATAGCAGATTTTGCTACCAAGTCAGTGTCTGCTGTGACAATGCTTATTCGATGTAAATTTACAGAAAATGTATCAAACAGGTATTCAACAAATCACTGCATTCTACTTTTAGACAGCTTGCATTGACCCACTGAGGGGTGTTATCTGCAAGGGGGAGAGACAGTGAAGGATTGCTCTGGAGAGCACTTTGCTCACATTAGGATTAAACTGCACTTAGGAAGTTATGCAGAAGCGGGCATCTTTGTAATTTGTTTTGGGCTACAGTTGTTATGTTCTTAACCTTTCAGTAGATCGGATTTTAAAATGTGGAAATAAGGGAAAAGGGAATTAATTGTAAGGAATTCTTGCCTCTCTTTTTTAATACTTATCACTATTTCTGTTCTATCTTTTGTTTCCAGTTACAAGAAAACACATGAGACCCTGAGCCATGCAGGACAAAAAGCAACAGCAGCTATCAGCAATGTAGGAACTGCCATCAGCAAGAAGTTCGGAGATATGAGGTATAGGGGTCTGCTGCTTCTCTGATTTCATTTTGAGGACAAAAAATATAAGTCATCTGTCAGCTCTTCTTTTCCTTCTACATTAGTGTTTTAAAGGTTCAAGTACCTAACACTCAAGTTAGAGTGTTTTATAACATTCATGGTTTCAACCAAAAAGAAGGGATAACAATGAATGAAGATGTAATTCTTATTTGAGTCCTTGTTTAAAAAAGTGCAATTTGAAATGTTTTTGGAATAACTTTGCAAGCTCAAGGAAAAGTACAAGTAAAATGGAACAAAAAATTGCAGTTAGATGTTTATTAACCCAATTTTATTCATACATGGATTCTGGAGAGCAACACCATCTGCAGAAAACAAGCCTGCCTTGGAGCTGCTTGTAGAAAGATAAAACAAAAAATATCTCAGGCTATTTTTTATCAGCTTTTACAAGATGTGCAAAGGCAAAATTTTGTTCTGCAGTTGTATGTATAAAAAAGGTGTGGTGAAAGTAACAGGAGTTGAGGTCAGGAGAACTGTAACTTAAATGCAACTTACATGTCAGGCTTTATATGTTATGTATGTTTAAAAGTGTCGGTCTTGAAGTTCCTCAGAATGAGAGCACAAATGAAGAAATTGTACGCTGTAAACCATCACTTCGGTTTTCAACTTGGTAGCAAGATTACAGAACTTCTCAGGTGTTTTAGGGCACTGATTTTTTGTGATGAAATAAATGGACATGGGTAACTATAGTATTTTGTTTGAGCTGCAGAATTAGGATCTAATGTATTAGAGATATTGATATGTACACACTTTTTTATCATTTTGTTATGTATGAGGTAACCATATCCTAAGATCTGTGTGAATCCATTTTACAGTATTTCAAGTATATATGGTTTTGTTGGTTTTTTCTGCAGAAGGCTGAAGCATAGTTCTTGGCAGCTATAACTTATTATTTTCACTTCTTTACTTTGAATCTTAAATCTTTAAGAGTTCCTCCTTTATACCTACCTTTCACATACAGCTTAATGTATGTACATTACAGAACTACTACTGTTTTTCCAGGTGAAACTAAAAAATCTTCATCACTGCATGATCTGCTTTACAATGTCTATTTCCACACTGCAGTTTAAAATGGAAATGTAGTGAGTGACTTGCAAGCAGGGTATCAACATGAACTAAGAATTGTTTGACATGACGGAGTTAAACATCCATAGGTAGTATATGCCTAGAGAAGGATATAAGAATAAGGAGGCATGCAGTTACATTTTCCTAGTGCATTTTTTTAGCATTCAGCAACCTGGGAGCTGAAAACTTTCTAAAACAGAGACTTGAGCTTTCATTTAAAAGTCTTTGAAGGGTTTTTCTTCATTAATTTATGCTGGGTTTTTAAAAATTTATTTTAACTTGTGTGAGCTTTTGACATTCTTAACACCTCATGTCTCCCCAGATGAACAGATAGTTATGTGGTAAAGAAGTGTGTGGTTTAATTGTTTGTTCATTCATTCCCTATTCTGAGTCTCCCTGGTCTTTCCTTTGATGCCTTCTGGCTCTTCTGTTATGAGAAACAGTGACTGTAGTTCTTCAACCATCCTTCATGTCACTCATGATTTCCTGGTTTTATTGTATATCACTTCAGTTCCCTCTTTTCCAGGCTGAGGCTCCAGTTGCATCAGTTGCTTTCACGGGCCTTTTTCCTACCATTATTTATTCTTACTGCCTTCCCTGCATTCATGGTTGTATTCTGAGAAATGTGTGAGATGCAATGTGCTGCATGTGGCACCAGCATATCTTCTGTTTCATTTTCTGTTCTTTCCTAACACTTCCTCCTGTGAAAAAGATAAGCCCACTGCTAAGTGAACAGGTCCTGTTGCTGCTTCCATGCTTTAGATCCTACAGCAGTGACCAAAGAGTTGATGTGCAAATACCTTGAACACTGGGTCTTGATCATAGAGGGAAGGATGACTCCAACTTCAGTACTTCTCAGGTCCTGTTGCTTGTGCTTTGCATAGGCTGTGAGATTAACTGCAAAGGCAGAAATGTCTTCACTGTAACAGAACATGTTTTTCCTTTAGTGTTTCCCGTAATTAATCACTGTTACCAAATTCTTTTGCCTTACCTATCAGTATCAAGGCCCATGGTGACCACGCTTCTGACTAGCCCTTGGAAAGCAGATTGGTAGTATTTATCCCATTAGCCCTTTAGCCAAGGGCTCAAAGCAGAGGCTAAGTCCATAAGCATTTTGATTAATCAAGAAGCTTGTTTCTAGTAGCTTGCTTTGATCAAAATTATTACCTTGAACCTTGTTGGGAATTTTTCAGGAAAATATGAACTGCCAGCACTGCCATTTTTTGTGGACACTTACTGTTTTCAGTTAAGTTCTCAGTTCGGAGAGTTTTCTTGACACTTTATGATGAAGAAGGAAACGGTATAGCCATAGTTCCATAAAGCATGGCATGACTTGGGCCTTCTGCATCACTGAGCATCCTAAATCCAAAGTAATGGTTGATATGCTTCCCTCAGCAACAAAGCTGGCCTAAGATCTTGGCTCAATTTGGGCAGGTGCAGTTCTGTGTGGGGTTACACTGTAAACCTTGTCACTTAAATTACCTGGTTTTACAAATCTTCCCCACTTCCACTCCAATGCCAGCCATGTTTGGGGGAGTAAGCTGTAAAGGGGCATCCATTCTTTGCTTCATTGTTTGCTTGCTTTTTTGCTAATCCAAATAATTTTATTTCAGTGATCTAGTATATGGATTATCACCGCCCCCTCCCATAATGCTGATTTAAACACACAGCAGACTCTAGCTTAATTCTCTTGGTTAGGCATTAAGGCTGACAGTCACCAAGGGCATCCAGGTGCAAATCCCTGTTCTGCTTTCATTCAGAGCAGGCACTTGAAACTGATTTCTAAAATCCAGATGATCATCATAATTCCCAGTATGTTCAGCAATCTGGTGTGTTTGGCCTTTACCCTCTGCCTGTAGCGATGGTGATTTTGAAAGGACTTGTAGTCAGCCTGACTCTTAAATATTGAAGCCTACCACCTTTATGAAACAAAATTCTGCTTTCCAGGTTGCCTGCTCTGTCAGCTGTACAGAGCACCGCATGATGGCCCTGCTCATTGCAGAGCTGTGTGACTAGATGACCTTAAAAGGTCCCTTCCAACCCAAAGATTCTATGATTGTATGAAACACATATATTTCTGTCCTGAAGATGCGGGATCTTAATTAAGAACCTGAAAGATACTTCATCTTATATTATCTCTAAAAATATTTACTAAAATATCATATATCAGCAACAGGCCAGATAGATTCCCCTGAATGTGCTGTTTTTCTGTGCTAGAATTTAACAAGATGAAATCTACAAGAAAGAAAGAAAAATGACAAAATTCCATGTGTCCCAAAGAACAGAGGAGCCACCCTTTTGGGACAAAGTGCTTTTCATGCAGCTGCTGTGCTTCTCTTTCATCCCCACCCCAGCTTCCCAGTGTCGCAACTCTCTAATTCATTTTGTACATGACTAATCATTAGCATTTTACATCTTCTAAATTTTTTATTAATTATTAGTGCTTATAAGGTCTCTTTACAGTTGTAATGCATTCTATTTCATATTATCATGTTACTAGAAATACCAGAAATGCACATAAAACCAGTATACACATACTTTTGCTTTGGGATACAAACTAGTAATATAGTTAAGAGAATAGATCTCCATGAATAGCCGTTGTGATTAATGATATGCCACCAGGATTTTTTGTTGCCCCTCGACCTCCAACTCATGTTATTTCCTTTAACATTTTCTGACATGTAGAAGGAAGGCAAAGGGGAAGAGGGGAGTCTCAGGTCACTCATTTGGTTGTGATACGAAGTTGAGGGTATTTATCCCTTGCTCCTTTGCATACTGGTAAAGTTTGGATCTTTTCATGAAATACTGTTGGACTGCTCTGCAGCTGCCTATGTGTATCTAAGAGTTTCAGCCCTGCTGATGGCCTTTTTAGAAATAAGTTGTGATACAAAGTGCAAGACTTTCTGATTTTTTTTTTGTTTGCTATAAAAAAAAAATAAAGGAAACTATGTACACTATACTATTACATGTATGCTACCATATACGTTACTACTACACAAGTAAATGCATTTAAAGACTAAGCTAACAAAGGCATGCATGCAAATTAGGTTGTCAGCAGTTATGCTGAAGTTATACCCTTCATTCAGCTGTCTCCTACATTTTCTTTAATTACATGATCATGCAGCCCCCTTTCAAATTCAGTGCCTGGGATAAGCCAGCTCTAAAGATGAACAAAGGTAATATAATGCCTCATTCCTGCCAGGATTTGGAAGGCACATGTGGAAAGAGACGGAAGACTGCAGGGAGGGAGAGCTTGGGGGCATGACTGGGGCAGTTGAATGTGCCCCTCAGAGATGACGGCAGTCAGCGCAGAAGGCACGTGAGGTCCCAGAGGTGTGGAAGAAGGCAAAGTTCATCCCTCTGGAAAGGGCCAAGGGAAGTTCTGGGAAATGCAAAGGAGATACTGAGGGAATGCATTAACCTCTTGTTTTCTAAGAGTCTAGAAGGTAGCATGATGGCAAAAACATAAAAGGGTTTATCAAGAACAATTATCTTGAACTGACAGCACAGCACCTGTCATAGAGGACAGAGGGGAGGCAGGAGATGTGATAGAGCCTGACTTTGATAAGGCTGTCCATGCTGTTTTCACTCCTGTAAAGGAACTAGAGAAGTACAGTTTAGGTGTTACTGCTTTAGCAGGAAGAGGGCATAGGGAGTTGAGAATGATTTTCAAAGAATAGGTCTCAGTAGCTCACCATAATGCAGGATTTTGCAGGCATCTGTCCCGAGTCTGTTAGTCTTCATCATTTTCAATACAGATTTAGATGATGGCATCGTGTGTACACTTAAAATCCCCAGATGACTGCAGTGGGAGGGAATGCAAGCACTTTAGATTGCAGGGTTAGAATTCAAATTTATGTTAAATGATAAAATAGAAGTGTAGGAAAGTGTAAGGTGCTTTATTGACACATGGAAAGAAGTCAAAAGCAGAGATGGGGAGCACTGACCAGCCAGCTAGGCAGTGGCTTTGCAGATAAGAGCCTAGCACGTGCTAGGCTAGTGGCTCACAAATGCAGCAGGAGTCAATGCTGTCACACTATCGTTGCTAACACACATTTAGTTCGCCAGTGCAAGGGCACTGCCCTTGGAAGGGTGTGCAGATGAACTGGAAGGAATGGGGAGAAAAATAAGAAAATAAAAAAATCAGCTTCAGAAAATACAGGCAGTGAGAGTGTTTGAACAAGTTGGCTTTTAGGCTAGACAAATGTGGCTGAATAATGAAAGGAGACGGGAGGATGTAGTCAGGTAATGTGAGAGATCAGGCAAAGCATTCAGCTATGAAGCTGAACAGGGGCACAGGTTATTTCTGAAGGCTCTGAAATCTCTCACTGGAGGTTTTTAGAAGCAGGTTAGGCCAATATCTGTTGGAGATGGCTCAGGTATAATTAATCTGCTGTAGTGCTGTGGGAGTTGATTTTTGTTGTGCCTTTTTGGTTTTTTTATTGTGGTGGTGGTGGAGTTTTTGCATAGCCTTTTGCTGTGCATTTCCAGGATTCGCAGTTCATCTTGAGGGTGCTCACAGGGCATGTGAAGGACAACCAAGGGATCAGGCCCAGCCAGCATGGGTTCATGAAAGGCAGGTCCTGCTTGACCAACCTAATCTCCTTCTATGACCAGGTGACCTGCCTGGTGGATAAGGGAAAGGCTGTGGGTGTTGTCTACCTGGACAACCTTTGTTGTAAAGCCTTTGACACATCTCCCACAGCATTCTCCTGGAGAAACTGGCGACTCGTGGCTTAGACAGGTTTACTCTTTGCTGGGTAAAGAACTGGCTGGACAGCCAAGCCCAGAGAGTTGTGGTGAATGGCATTAAATCCGGCTGGCGGCCGGTCACAAGCGGTGTTCCCCAGGGCTTGGTTCTGGGGCCGGTCTTGTTCAATATCTTTATTGATGATCTGGATGAGGTGATCGCGTGCTCCCTCAGTAAGTTTGCAGATGACACCAAGTTGGATGGGAGTGTTGATCTGCTGGAGGGCGGGAGGGCTCTGCAGAGGGATCTGGACAGGCTGGATCGATGGGCTGAGGTCAACTGTATGAGGTTTAATAAGGCCAGGTTCAGCACTTGGGTCACAACAACCCCATGCAACGCTACAGGCCTGGGGAGGAGTGGCTGGAGAGCTGCCCAGCAGAAAAGGACCTGGGGGTGCTGGTTGACAGCCGGCTGAACATGAGCCGGCTGTGTGCCCAGGTGGCCAAGAAGGCCAACAGCGTCCTGGCCTGTATCAGAACTAGTGTGGCCAGCAGGAGTAGGGAAGTGATTGTACCCCTGTACTCGGCACTGGTGAGGACATACCTCGAATACTGTGTTCAGTTTTGGGCTCCGCACTACAAGAAAGATGTTGAGGTCCTGGAGCATGTCCAGAGAAGGGCCACGAAGCTGGTGAGGGGTCTGGAGCACAAGTCTTATGAGGAGCGGCTGAGGGAACTGGGGTTGTTCAGTCTGGAGAAGAGGAGGCTGAGGGGAGACCTTATCGCTCTCTATAGCTACCTGGAAGGAGTTGTGGCAATGTGGGTGTTGGTCTCTTCTCCCAAGTAGCTAGTGATAAGATGAGAGGAAATGGCCTCAGGTTGCACCAGGGGAGGTTTAGACTAGATATTAGGAAAAATTTCTTTACAGAGAGAGTGGTCAAGCATTGGAACAGGCTGCCCAGGGAGGTGGTGGAGTCACCATCACTGAAAGTGTTCAAAAAACGCGTGGACATGACACTTCAGGACATGGTTTAGTGGGCATGGTGGTGTTGGGTTGATGGTTGGACTTGATGATCTTAAAGGTCTTTTCCAACCTTAATGATTCTGTGATTCTGTGATCTAGGGATGTTCTGGGCACTTAAAACTGTTGCTGAACTCATTGGGAGCAGAATTCCTTGAAATACTGTAGCTGTCATACTCCAAGGTACCATTCTTAAATGTCTGTGTCTCTGATATCCCCTATAAAGGAAATAGTAATATTGTCTTGCTTCAGAATGTAATTTCATAAGCATTTGTTTTGCTGATGGGTGAAGCAGTTGTTTTCTCTTCTTCCTGCTGAGAGTTGCCTCTTCAATTTTTGCTGGTTTTTAGGGCTCTGCAGTGATGCAGGTTTCCTTATCATATGGCTGTCCAGTATCTGTATTAGTATGGAGAAAGGGGGTGGCTGTTACTGGGAGTCAGCAGGTAGTAAAAGGAGGCTACCTATGGCAACAGTAGTACTTAAACTGGTCTAAGCAGAAATGTGTGGTGAAGACAAATCCACAAATGTTTGAGAAGCACCAATATACATGATGATGAGCCCTGTAAATAACCCTGAAGAAATCAATGCTTTTCTTCAGAGCAAGGTATGAATATTGTGCAGTAAATAATGCATCACAGCACACATAGAAAAAGGATGTGAAAAATAAATATTGAAGAGGTGTTCATTAAGTGTGCACCATCTATCTGGCTCACTGCATGAGGCAGGTGTTCCCTTGAAGTGGTCTGTAATTAAAGACTACATCAGTAACACACAGATGAAGGTTAAGTTTCTTGTGAGCTGGAAAACAGTGTCAAAGTTTTTCAAGATTGTTTTCAACAAGGAAGTAGTATTTTAGAAAGTGTCACTTTAGGAATTAAAAGCCCCTCATTTTTTCCATGCCCTTCTCAACTGAGAGATGATTAATAACTCCAGAGGGAAAAAAAAAGACATTTGCTGCTGATGTATATGTACAATTCCAGTTTGCCTATGCTTTCTCTTTAATGAGATTAAGATAGGATTTTGGGAGGAAAACCAGTTAGCATTATTTATGTCTGATCTAGTGAAGAGAACACAAAGTTCAGCAGACAAAACTTCCGTTCTTTGTTCTGCACAGAATAGGTGTCTGTGTAATGAAGGAGTGTGCAAACATTTTTGCTTTGAAGGAATCTCAACTGATCCACGTTCTAGTGTGAATTCCAGCCTCAAGATTTGTATGCAAATGATTGTATTTTTTCTCCTGGGGCAGTTTGACATATATGTATAATTTCGTTAAATTTTCATAATACTTTTAACTCTTGCTTTTCTTTCCTCATGCATCCACCACAGATCGCATTCAATTGGGTAAGACACATTACTCTTCTTGAATACTGCTTCTGTATTTGACAGGATTTTTTATGGAATGTAATGCAGTAACCTCTTTCCTTTCAGCATCATTATATATGATAAAAACAAATGTACTTAAACGGTAATGCCTCATTTTTACAGCATGGTGAGTATAATGAGGAAAGGACTGGACTTAGTGTTTGCCTTGCTCTTGAGTAGATTAGTCTCAAATTCAAATAATGACCACATTCAAAAGATGTTGCTCTTGGGAAAACCTATTTATATGTAATCCCATTCTGCCAACCATCTTTTTCTGTCAGAGTTTGAAATATAAACAGCAAACATTCAGTAAAAATTCTGTTCAGCCTGCAGAGCTTTATAAAGGTTGTATAAAGAATTTAATTACCTCCTCTTCAATAAGGCAAAAGTATATTAGTCATGAAGTGAACATGGTGACTCTTTAAAAGTCTTCAGTCCTGGGGAAATTTCCAATAGTAGGCCAAATTCTTAACATGATTAAAAGGGTTCTTCATATTGAGAGCTTGAATTTATTGATGCTGTAAAGCACTTCAATATATGATGAATTACAAAACAAATTTTATGTGTGCTGAAAGATTCCATAAGTGGTCTGGCTTTACATCAGTTCACCCAGCGGAGGGACTGAACAGCCCTGAATCCCCTACAGTCCCCCTGGCCTCGTAGCATCACCAGCGTGCAGGACAAGTCAAGAACAATTTTTCTGTTCAGTTAAGTAATCCTAACATGGACTCTTACTTCACTGATAAAACTTCAAAATGGGGCATAGATTGACCTTCCTTCCTGTCTCCCTCTGACATGAAACCAAAATGTAATGTTTAGCAGCCTTTGTCAGGAAGGATCTCTGTTCTCTGCCTCTGCACTGGTCAACGTCACAGACATGTGTGTCTTTAGAAAAGTCTTAGGCTTCTAGTAAAAGAAGATGTTGTCACTGTTCCTATAACGCACATCCTCACTTCTTTAAAGAAACTAAAAGATGAACTCAGTGAAATGTGCACTTGGTATTCAGATTGTCTGTCACATGCCATCTCTCAGCTGTGCAAATTTAATTTGGCACAATCTTACTTAGACCTTCAAATTTGGAGTGTTTTGCTTATTAGAAGAGGAGCAGCCTATGCTGACATACTTCCAGATTCTTATTTTTGCCTATTTGTCATGTGTTACAAGACTAAAATGGCAAGCATGCTTGTTTAATTTAATTAGGGTTGTTAAAGATTTGCTGCACTTGTGAAATGTTTGGGCTAATCTTTCGTAAGTCTTAAAAAGGATGTGAAAAATTCAACATGAAACATTTGCATTGTCTGCTGTCAGTTCTTGTCTGTCTGAGCTTAGCAGAAGCCTTAAAATATACACAACAGCAAACAGTTCATGTAAGTTCTCTCTGTCCCACCTGCTTGCCAAATAGCTCTTTCCTCCCCCCACACTCCTATTTCTGAATTTTGAATCTGGAAAAAAAAGAATCTTGTGTGTGTATATGGACGCGGTGCTGCTCTGAATTTGTATAGTTTAGAACACCCACATGTGCTGTTTATGTGAGAGCTTTCATTTTTTTAATGCTATAATTATGCTTTGCTTGGTCGCAGCCAAACGGTATTGTCCCTTAAAGTACAGCTCACTGTTCTCAGTCAGACCACTTTGCAGCTGTCAGTCACCACTGAAAGTAGCCATGCATGAATTTTCAAAACAATACATACTCTTGCATTACACAATTTACTTATAATGTTCAGATCTAAATGTACTTATGGACAGTTCTTACACTTTAAATAAAGATTCATATTCAGAACGGGCTCGGTGCTGCCCAGCAGAAGGGAATAGGTGATGCTATGATTAGCGGAGTTGGCTTTGGTGGCTCAGGTGGGAGGATGTGGCTAATGTAAGTCAGGCAGTCAGGGTGAGTGGCCATTTGCAGGCTTAAAGGTGTGCAAGACTATTTGGGGATCTTTGAGTGATGCAGAGGCTCCATCCTCCGCTTGCCAGCCCTCCAGTACTCTTGCTGCTGGGAAGTCTGAGGAGGGAAGTGTCACAAGGAGAGCTGGACGAGAGCTGTGGAAACCGGCTTTCTACCCTTGATAATGTTGAGGTGTAAAGGAGGAGGTGAAAAGTCCTAGAGAGATGGGGACAGCAACTGCTGCAGCTGAGGGCACTGCCTGTCTGGTTGAAGAAACCTCTTGTTTAGGTGGCCTGTTGTGCAGGAGCCTATATAAATTGGGGGCCAGCAGTGGCTATTTGGACTGTATATATTGTACATGAAACAAAGGCAGGCAATTGCCTACTTACCTACTGCCTTGAACCAGCTCTGTTTGAGTTCACAAACCTGAGGCCAGCTTACCCAACAGAGAGCCGTCACTGCGGAACATGGAGGTGGCTCTGTGTTCCTCTGTCACATGTCGCATGTCTCTGTAGGTAGCAGGGGTCTGCGTCATTTAAATGGATATTGCCAGGAACGGTTTTGCATCGTTCATTTGAGCCCTATTAAATTGCTGATCAGTTGACATGAGAATGTGTTGGTAAGTTCTTCAGTGCTGAAAGTGAGCTGGAATTCACAGGTGAGTTTGACAAGCTGTTGCCATCAGGAGAGGAAGAGTAGCAGCAATCTTGAAAATATATATATATTTTTTAAATTAAGTTAAAAAAATAAAAATGATGTTATAATCATGTTGCAAACTGGATTTTACAGCTTTTTTTCCTTATCTTTTGCTTTCATCCCACAGTTACTCTATTCGCCATTCCATAAGCATGCCTGCAATGAGGTAATATGCTACCCATATCCTATTTGCTATGGTGATGTTGAACAGTGTAATGAGGGGGGATCTGCATACTTTGATCTTGATCCTGCAGTTTTTAGTTGGAGGAATAGTCCCACTTAAATCAATTAAGGTTACTCATGTAGATAAGGACTGCAGGACAGGCCATCTGTGTTTTTTTCCTTTTAATTGTATTAACTGTTTAATCTCTTGTACAAGCCTTTGAGTAAACGACACAGTTCTGAGATGCATTTGGGTAGTTGATTGCTATCAGGTTTGTATTACTGAATCTGAAATTCGGTTGTTTTGCGGTCTCTAGAACATCATCCAAAACCCACTAACGTCAGAGATGCTTTCCACTCCAGCAGGCTTTGGCTTATGCTCCTATGGAGGGATTTTATATGAGTGCTTTCATATTTTAATGGCTGTAATCATGCTTTACTTGACCGCAGACAGATACTGATGTCTGTTCAAGTAAAGCTCTGACTGTTTTCAATAAAATTAGGATCCAGCTTTCTTTTTACCCCCTCAGCCTGTAAGTGTATGAATAACACCACTCCCTGACAAGTATGTGGGGAAAACAATTCTCCTAACTATATGATGGATGCTAATTCATTCAGTCAGCAGGTGGATAGTGTAAGGCAAGCATTCACCAGTGTGACCTATGGGTCAAATGTAAGTCATAAAACTCAATTTCTCTCTCCTTTTGACCCTTCTTGCCCTATGAAAAGTTTGTCACCTTTTTAACAGAAACTAAAAGTAAACCTGCATTATTTTTCCAATTGACTTCCATTTGTCCTTTCCTTAAATTAGGGTCAGTTTAACTTAGCCTGATAAGGGATATGATGTAAATGTATTTGCAGAAATAGAGGCCATCATCATGCTCCTTATAAGTTCCCAGAAAGTGCAAAGAGGATGAACTGGAACCCTGAAGTTTTAGCAGCCATAGGCTTCACCGCTTTGTGAAATGAAGCACAGGCTCTTGCATGTGTTTGCCTTTCCCCATGGCTGACAGGGAGGCATGAGCACCTGCCAGGGTGAAGTGGTTCTGCCTCATTGTTCCACTGTGAGGGCACCCTCCATTGTGGTTAAAGATCACTGGTATGTTTTATTTCACCTAGAAATAAATGGATGTGTTTTTAGTACATCCTGCTGATCGTGGTGTTAGGAGGTACCCTGTGCTTTCAGTGGTAGTGGTTCCTATCTCTTTCTGGACATACCACAATGGACAGGTTAAAAAAAAAAGCTGAAGAACTAAACACTCAGTTCAAGTAACTGCTTCATTATACTGCACTGGGCTTAGGGAGATCCGGTCACCTCTGTTTCTTATGGTAAAGAAAATACAAGAGGAACCCTGCTGGACAACAGCTTCTGAGCTGCAGAGTCTTCGCTAATAATGAAGCACAAAGTATGCTATAACTGGGCTCTCGGTTGTCAGGCAAGGAGCAGAGAACCAGAAGAAGGTCCCCTTCACCCACTGTAGATTTGCCCAAGTCCTTTATTCTGGCTAAACTGCTGGAGGAGGAGACAAGCTTTTGTACTCACTCCAGCTTGCCGCCTTCTAGCGTGTCTTCCTACGTGGGACAGGGATTATCAGCAGTGGGGAAGCAGCTGCGAAAAGGGGAGAAGAGGCATCCATCTAAGCAACTGAGGGGCAACTTGAGTATAGCTAGGGATCCGTACACTCACTTTAAAACAGCATATGCATTATATTCATAATATTATGTGGCAGATATTAGTTGTGGTCGGTATGTTCTGTTTGCAGGAAGAAATGTAAAAAATTAAATGCATTTAAAATGAAAGAGAAGCTATGTATCAAGTTTTGGAGAAAGAAAGAAAGACCAAGGTTGTCGGGCAAGCCAGCAAACAAAATAATGTGGTTTGCTTTAAGAAGGAAAATCACAGCTGTTGCCTTTTTTTTCTTAACTCTTTTAAGATGTTCAGCTCTCAGTTTTCCAAAAACTGAGTGTTGTGTTTTGTTCTACGGGGAGTGAAAGGCAAAGAAAAGCTTAGCTTTGTCAGAGGGGAACCCTTGGGACACAGTCTTCCTCAAATCTTTGTCTTTGAAAGCAGTGGGATACACCTGCGGCCACAAAATCATGGAGTGGGGCGTCAGGATTCCTCAAAGGCATTTGGGACCCGCTCCTGTGTAGTTCTAATCTCCTTTATCCTAGCCTCAGGACGTTAAAATGTTGTCTTTTTAATTATCTAGATTATGAACTTGCTCATCAGCTGAAAAAATGTGTTCATTTTGTTACAGCAACAACACAAATGGATAAAACTATAGAAATGCGGCCCTACAGCCAGCGTTCTCTGGTTGTTTTTCTGAGAATGTGATGAATGTATCAGAGGGTAGGCAGGCCCATCACTGTTTGGTTTCAATTACCAGGCAGGTTCTGCTTTTGCAAATTTGTAGCTAAAAAATACTCATCCGCTTACCGTAATTGGATTTGACTGATGGAGCACAAGTGACTGTTCATACCCTATCAGTCCTGTGCTGCCAGCCAGCCTTCGTTCTGTCCTAGCGTTGTCGCCTGGTAAAAACTGATGACATTGTGGTTACCTCATTACGTTTGCAACTGACTCTTCTTCTTTCCTTGAAATTTCTTTTTCTCCTAGGAATTCTCCAACTTTCAAATCGTTCGAGGAGAAGGTTGAGACCACTGTCACAAGCCTTAAGGTAAAGGTTAGAGGCAGAGTTAATGGCTGTGTGTGTTGAAAGTGCGACAGCTTAGTTGTCCCTATCATTTGTACAGGAGACCGATTGAATTTGCTGTTCGAGAATTTCATGGAACTGCAAGAGCACTAATGGAAAATGAAGGCAATATGCAGACAAATAGTCTTTCTCTGCTTTGTTACTAGGAAATTACTTCTGTTGTCTGCCAAAGTAAACAAATGATCTCAGAAATGCCAAAAATATGGCCATACTAAAATGGCAAGCAGGGGCATCTCCTAAGGTGTGACCACAGTTGGTTATGCTGTGTAAGGCAGAGCCACGTCCAAGGTCAGATTCTGAAAGCAGTGTGGCCTCATGAGTTTTGGGATGTGCCCTGCCAGACAGACGCAGCCGTGTGCCTTGCAGAGAGAAATTCCATCGCTGAGCTACGCTCCTTTCAGTACTCGAGATGTACTCACCAAGTGCCCCTTAGCTGGTGGGAGCTGCCATGTAACTCGAGTGTGCTTCACACTACCTGCGTAGCCCGTAGCACTGAACTCGCCTTTCTCTAATGCAGGTGTGTTTCCTCTCAAATTTCAGTGCTTTGGATTAAAGATTTCAAAACTATATTAACATATTTGCTGTGGGACAGGAAGATCTGATGGCAAAGTTACTAGTTACCGCTAATACCACTTGTTACGGCTCTTACTTGGCATGGCAAATTTGCAGTGAGCTAATCTTTGCTGCATGGTAAGGCACATTCAAGGGGGGAACAAGAGGGTTTGTCTCCTAATGGTTCTTATTCATCAGATAAAGTCAAGTATGCTCATAAAATGGCATTTTACTTTGCTGTGACAGATTCCAATGCATTCCAAGTACAGTCTGTCAGTGGACAAGTGCCAAACTGATCACCCCTCATTTTAGGAGGAACTGAAAATCCTAGATTAATGTCAAAGGGCATTACAACTTGTAAGGCATTAAAAAGGCAAGAAAATGGCCTTCCACTTGGGACAGAAGGACATTCCTTGTTACATAAAATGCAGATTGCAGCTAGAACGGAAGCAGCAGGTGCACAGAGAAGGTCTGTCTTTTCCATGCCACTCTGCAATCGTACAGTAGATAAAATTTTCCAGTCAGCATTTGAGGAAAGTAAGCAGCAGTGAGCTTGATTTATTTTTACATTTCTAAAGATGCAGACTTGCTCTATCATTTTCACCTTTTTGAATGTTCACATTTATTTAGCGATAGGATGTTGTGACAACCTGAGGTCATGATAAGTGTAGGGTAGCATCATCTCCATTGCACTGTGTCGGGGAAGGAAACAACATTTCACAGGTGGGAGGCAGCATCCCAAGGAGCTGGAACAGAACACAGACCCCCCGCTCAGTGCCTGTATACACTTTCCTCTTCTTCATTCTTTTCACCTTTGCTGCCAATGCTTTTTATACTCAACCTCACTGTAGGAGAAATCATGCAGTGAGGTGCATCAGCTTGGAATGTCTGAATTCTTGCCTGCTGCAGTCAAGCATGTCACTTGCTTATCTGTGTATGCTTCTTCCACTTCTGTCTATTTAGATAAGGGGTGCAGTGCAGCTCATTGGAACACCTGAGGTCTGAAATTGATTTTTTTTTTTTTTTCTTTTTGCATTTTTCACCACTCACAAGTTAGAAGAAACTACACTGGAGAAGGGCAGCACTTTTTGTACCCGTTCAGTCATTCAGTCACTAAACTTGCCCTTAGGGCTTTCAGTAGTACCTTTAGCTCCCAAGTTTGCTTCTAGACTACTCTAGACTCCCCAAATCCATTCCTTCTACACCTATGGCAAACCTGTGAGAGGGACAGCTTAAAGCCTTTTGCCTTGCTTGGCAAAGACAAATGTGAGCGATGTCCTTTCTGCATCAGGGGTGAGGTGTCTCTTTCCACTCACCTCAGTGGGCCATTCAGAAAGAGAAAAAGTCAATTCAAACTGCACAGCTCTGAAGACCATTTCTTCTCACAGTGATCTGCTTGAGGAGCCTGATCTTACTTTGCTGATTAAGCAAAGGCATTCTCTTCTGGAGGAGACTATTTGTCATGTCAGCTCTTAGCCTATCATGTGTTTAGGGTGCTTTGAGATCATCCTTTGAGGAATCTTTAGTTAAGCAGGACAAAACAAAAAGTCATGAGTCTAAAGTCATCTTCCACATCCCACGAAACCTTTGTCCATCTTTATTGGCAAACCAACTGACATTTATTGAAATATTTTCTGTCTGTATTGTCCTTCTGATCAGTCCAAATCAATGTTCTTTTGAGAATTTTAATTGGCAAGTAGAAGTCCTGAGTTTTGCCATTACAATTTAATAGTGGCTTTACTAGGCAGTGGCTGCCTTTTCCCTGCAAGTTTGGGCCTACCAACATTTAACAATATATGTATTTTGTATTGCTGCTTGCAGAAATCAGTGATGGACCAATACTTTCTGAAAGTCAGCACAGCCCACTAGACTGGATACAGATTTTTAGTTCTTGAGATTGAAACTTTCAATAACTGTGACTCAAACGGTCAGAGCAAATATCAAGCTTACTACTACCACCTTATTTTATTGAACTTTCAAGCTAGGCAAGCTCCTGTGCTAGCTGATGAAACAAAGGATTATATAGGATTAACCCTTTGGAAACTTAGGACACATAGTTCTTTTAATTAAAATAATCTTCCTAAGCATTCAGTGGCTGACAGGCTGGAAAAATGTCAGCTTGTCTTAAGTCCTGCTGCAGCTCTAGGATAGAGTAAAAAGTTTTGCCCTATTTTCAGGCTCAAATCAGCTTCGAGTGGGTGTATCAGCAAGCCAAACTGCAAAAGAATGTTCTCTTACCAAGACAACCCAGTCAAAACAGCTTTGTCTCTTTGTCATTTAGTCTTGACCATTTCCAGATCTTTAGATAAAGCTCAGTCTTTGTTAGGAAAACTATTTCAGAGATTTTAGTCATATTGGTTTTCTTTTTAATACTTGTGTTTACAAATTCAGCAAACTGAAGCATTTTGAAAGTAGTTGACCTGTGAGCACATGGTCATGTGTTTCATTAATGTAATTTGGTATCTCTTTTCCCCCTCCAAAGGAGAATGCTGTGTGCAGGTTTCTGTATCAGTATCTTGCTAGCTGCAAGTACCTAAAGGGAGACAAGCTGCTGCTTTTGTTCTTTGGTTACTTCTACTGTCTGAAATCCCAGTATGGTTTCTGTATTTTGAGAGCAGCTGTGTTACCATTGCTGGCAGATGGGCCACTTTTTACTTGGCAAATGAACCAAGTATTTAATACCCATCTTTTATTCAGCCTGCATAGAACTGGAAGACACAGTGAAACCAGTAAGAGCTACTTATATAAAGAACTGCACTAAATTTACGGGTAGGATCTAGGATCATGCTTGGGATCTACCGAGGGACTGGTTCCTTTAGCGTAGGATAAATGACACTGGCAGATTCTATGACTGCAGCCTAGAAGTTTGGAAATTGAGGGAGGAAAGGTGTTGCTTTATTTGACTGTTTTTACAGCTTCTGTTCTAAGAAAAACCCAACCCCAGATGTTCCCTGCCTGCTTTGATCAGTTCCCAGCCCTCCATGGCCATGGGGTGGAATGCAAATGGGACTTGTAACAGTGTGAGCAGAGGAACTTGCTGTTCACTTTGTTTGCCCTGTTTCAGACCAAGGTTGGTGGGACAAGCCACACAGGCGGCAGTTTTGAAGAAGTTCTCAGCTCCACAGCCCATGCCAGCGCTCAGAGCTCTCTTGCTGGTACCCGACTCCCTGAGAGCGAAGAAGAGCTTCAGTGTTAGACCGCAGGCCCTCAGCCTCACAGGCCTCTCTTCAGAGACTTGCCCAGCCAACTTTAGACCTCCCTCGCCACCCAACTTGTGCAACAAGGTTTTGTCAGCTTTGGAAAATTGCCTCCCTGGCCGTGTGCTGGAGAAACATTTCCTCTCTCGTTTGTATTCTAGATGGGCCATTTTATCATCAGGTACACAAGTCATTGGCTTATAATGCTCTAAATTCTATGTTAAGTGACCAGAATAGGTTTCATTTTCACATAACTTCCCTCCAGCATTCTCCTGTTTCTTACTTATTTTAGTTTACAGTTTTCTATCTGTTGGTTTCCAACTCCCCTCTCAGTGCCACATCAGACAGATGGACCCAGAGCTGTGCAAAAGATTTCTACTGCCAGCTATAGTCCGTATACCAGCTGTCTACCAGCCATACCAGGTGCCCTTTGCTCAGGAGTGTCTGTACATGATCTGTTTCCTAGCAGAATTAAATCACTTATTGTCACAAAAGTTTTTTCTCCTTCACTGGTACAGTCTGGCATTGGCCTCCCTCATTAGGCAGGAGAGTTAAGGAGGGCAGGAAGAGACACCCAGTTATTCATATCGAAACTGATCACAGCTGTTGATTTAAGGTGATCATTATAGCTGGAGAAGCTTCAGTCTAAAAATATGATCCATTGCTTGCCCTCTGGTTTGGTAAGACTTGACAAAGGGAAGTGGAGCAGATGGAACTTCTAGTATAATTTTGCCTCTGTATCTTCCCCCTCTAAAAAAAGGGAAGGTGTATATTTATGAGCTTCTGTCAAGATAACAGCCTTAAGTGAAAGAACACAAAACCAACAATTGGCTTAAGATGTGCCATAGGTTAGAGAGCCCATTGCCTTTTGGTCCGCATTTCAGAGCTGCTAGCGTAAACCCTGTTATCTTACAAATACACAGGATGAGTAGGTGCTTCACTCCAGGACATAATTCCACCAACCCCATTATATCTGCAGTCATCTCTCAGCTTTGCTTCAGCATGTTTTCTTGCATCCTTTTAACACGTTTTTCTAAGAAAAGAGCAGCACACTTGTAACACTATCTTGCTGTCTAGTGAGCACATGTCAGTCTGCATGTTGCATTACTCAGTTCACCAGACTGAGGTGAGCATAACTTTATAATTTATTGATAAACAAGGTAGAAAACAGTCAGGCTACTTTCAAACTGGATGCATTTTTTGAGCATAAGCCAAAGCTTCACATCAGTGTTAGTGAGTTTGACATTACAGACTGCTTAAAATCTTGTGAGGAAACTTGGCTTTAAGTGATTTTATTCCTGTGTGGCTTTTGTTATAGTTTTTACAAAGCTGGTAGTCCTTCTGTAATGTTCTACTGGACATAAAGTTAACTTTGATCATTTACATCAAATGCCTCTTTAGTGTCATTTTTAGCATGGAAGCAAATCTAATTAGGGTTTTTTTAGTACAGTTTTCTTGTAACAGTTTGCTAGCTTATTTTATGTGGTTTTGTGCAAAAATGTGAGTTTATTTAAATAAAGAAGATACTAATGGTCAACTTAAGTTTTGTGTAAATGAAGTTAATTGATATTCTTACTAAAAATAAATTTCTGTCTTACTCTTTTACACTTTGTGATGTTTTCTTTTTAATTGTTTATTTACCAGTATTGATTAATTAATTAAAAGGGACCTTATAAGAAAGGTGAGGACAGACTATCTAGTTGAAGATGTCCCTGCTCAGTGCAGGGGGGTTGGACTAGATAGCCTTTAAAGGTCCCTTCCAGCCCAAACTACTCTATGATTCTACGCTTACTGTGCATCTCTAAGCCTTGCTCTGCTGCTGCAGAGTATCCAGGTAAATTGCAAGAACATAGTCTGCCATTCCAACAGTTCTTAAAATCTTTTCAGTCCCTTCTGGACCTGAAATGCCCCATAGAAAGCTGTGGCACAAGTTCTGAAATTGTTGAGGTTTAAAGGAGAAAAATGACCGAACCGAGTTCAGTGAAAGTAAAACGCATGGCAGAAAACATCTTCTAGTTCTAACACTATTGTCCTCTTGAGCAGGGCCAGCAGCTAAACCAAGGTTCAAACATGGAGTCCAAGCACTGTCACCTTCTACAGGACACTGATTTAGACCTCATCTTATTCATAAATATATATATACATATACACACAGCAAAATACTTCTGGGAAAACAGTGAATTGTTTTTAGCTACATTCATTAAGAGCATACTTTAAAGAACTTGTGTCAGCATGCCTGTTAGTAGAGGCAGGATGGCCAGACAAGCTCCTCTTCCCCATGAATCCTCACGTTATTGTCATTACAGCAGCTGCCACCATGTAGTAGGTTCAATGCTGGTATGGTAATCAGAAGACGGGGGAGGAGGTGATTTCCTCTTATAGGTCACATGTCCAGGACCTAGTACACTTTTCTTACATGTGAACAGCACGCTTAGGTACTGCATTAGGGAGCCTGAAGCCCCACAGACTGTTTGCTAACCTTTCTATCAACCTGTCATCACAGCTCGTGCTTTCCGATTGCACTTCCTGCTCCGGTCTCTTTCCAAGCAATTCCTGCTTCTATTAAAATGCACCACCCAAAACTGACACACAACTGCACCTGCACTGAGCAGAAGGGAATGTAATTTTACATAAAGTACCTGCTGCATCTCTTTAAACGAAACCAAACCACACACAACACACACTCAAACCGTGGCTCGGCTCTCTCCCAGGATTGCATTTACCTTGCACCACCGCACTGCTGACTTGGGTTCAGCGCTCTGTCCCCCAGCTCCCCAGCAGAACGGGGTATCGCCAGCCAGTAACACCTCCTGCTGCATTGGAGGAGCCCACTGTTCCTGCTGGGGTAGCGCTTGCCCTGTGGGTGCTTCTATCAAACATCTTTTTAAGGCCACGTCTCTTCATTTGTCAATGTTCTCAGTTGTGATCTCCAATGCATCTGTAGCTCTTCCATGCTTGGCACTGAATGCAAACTAATGGAGACTCTGGTTTGCAGCCATCTGGGGGGAATAAAAACGCTGAAGGATGACAGACCTGCTCCATCACACTTCCAGCACGACAGTTGGCCACCACCAACCACTAAGGCAAGAGCCACCAGCAGCTCTGCACAGCTCTGCCTCTGCCAACAGCACCAGCCGCAGAACGCAGCCCGAGCTTCAGTCAGCCCTCTGGGGTTTGCGCGAGGGAGACGTTCCCTGAGTCACAGTGCCTGAAGATGTGTGCTCAGCTAAGTTACCTACCTTTAAAGGGGATGACAACTGCATTTAGTTTTATGCCACCTCACTTGACATGAGGCTGGAGAGAGAAGCCAGCTCTGGGTCTCTACCATGCAATTTTTCCAGGTACAAACTTGCATTACGTGGTAATTGTGACATCATCCCAATCTCCAGTGGCGCACATGATGCAACAGTTAGCAGTGCAGACTGGCCTCAGTATGGCACTTACCACCACTACAGCTTTACTTGATGGCCACACTGTACTTTCACATTAGCATTATTACTTCCACTAAAAACTGTCATTTACAGCAGAATCGGCACCAGCGTGCAACAGCGTTAAGAAGGGCCGGCCAGCTTTGCACGGGCGTGCTGCCTTTTGCATCAGACTGCGCACGGTCCCTGCCAACCTCCACGATTCTGCCATTCTCTGTTACCTGTGCAAGAGTCCGTAAAACTGCCAGGCTAGGGCGAGGGGCAGTCAGGAATACTGGCCTTTCGGACACATCGGCACCATTCCCTGATGCCACACACAAACAGTGGAAAAATTCTATGAAACAGTAAATGTATTGAGAATATATAATTAATGAGATTATCAGTTTTATTGACCATCAGTTCTTAAGGCTCATGCACTCCAAAGAAATCTCACCTCTAAGTCTGGCTCTGTCAAGAGCTTCTAGAGAAATGTGCTCATTGGTCTCGCTTCCATGTAGCACAGTGAACAGGTATTAACCCACTTGGTACAGAAGGTACTTAAATCCATACGTACTTAGAAGTCCCCAAACAAGACTACCTGTCCCAGTCAGTGCTTTACATCAACAGATTAGACTGCAATCAGCTAAATTTTAAACTTACCTGAATTTCCCCAGTGAAGAATCTATTTGTAACTGAGATTGCATCAATCAGAGGCTGATCAAAAACAGAAAAAACCCAAACAAACTCTGTCTAAATATCTGATCCTTGATACAACCTCTGATCGGGGAGGTAACTATCCTGCCTGCTCCTATCTAAGTGGTCCTGGGATTCTCAGCAGTGAATACACAGAAAAAAATCTGCTGGAAGAATTAGTGATGTTATGGGAGGAAAAACAATGCACAGAATGTAAAACAAAATATTTATTATAGCTACAGCATTTAGGTACCCCTCAGGAATGTGGATGAGATGGAGCAGCTATTTTTTTATTCCTTTCTTTGTTAATCAGAGATACAAGATGGAGTATTTCTGGGTGAACAAACTTTCCTGCAAAACAAAAGAAAGGGGAAGTTAATTAAAAATGCTCTCATTTTCCGATGGGATAAAGGTTGGTAGTGATGTTGCTTGTAGGCTCAAAATAAACACCAGGTTATTCTTTTAAGAGAGTACTCCCATTTACTCCAACTACGGAATAACCGTAAGAGTAGTTACAACTATTTTTCCCCAAAAACTTATAAAAATATTTAATGCTCTATTAAGACACTTAAGAGCTGAAAAAAGGACACACCCTAACCAGGACAATCCCATGCTATGTATCCAGCTACAGGAAACCATCCCAATTACAGGTGCATGTAGGGTATATGCTCTAGGCGCTACTGAGACACTAGCTTAGTTTAAGTTACTGAGTTCTAGTAGAAGGGCAGAGATGTCAATTACAAAATAAAGTATTCCAGATACACTGATGTTGTCCTTTTAACTTCTTCCTCATCAAATCATTGCATTTTTCAGAGAACTTATTATTTCCCTGAAGAGTCACCAAAGCTTGTCGACCGTGTCTGGCGATTGCTGGTCCTCTCCCCAAGTTGGTCGGTCCCTAGTTTTTTCCCAGGATAGAATGACTTGGATTCACAGTCCTCTTCTGATGTTCAACTCCTTTGCTAAAATAATAAAGACCTGTTGTTTTGGGTTTTTTACCTGTTTTCCTTTCCACTATCAGTTTATATTGGAAAGGATGAATAGTAGTGGATAGTGTAAGAACTAATACAATTGCACTGAAAACATTTCACTGAGCTGGTTCTCACATGTACCTTGGGCAGGTCACACAAGACCACACAGCTCACGTAGGGATAACCAGTTCTACTTCATTGGTTCATGAAGCACTAACAAAGTAGAAAAAACCTGCTGTCAGAGTGTCAGTGAGGAATGAAGCCTCCTTTATACACCCTCTGATGGTACAGGTTGATCCTTAAACACATGCACGTGTAATGAAAGCTGGTCCTCTCTCTACGTGGCCAAAGTGATGTAAAAGGAACTTGGCATAAATGAGATTCAGGTTCAATACATATAAATAAATGTAAGGTATGTTCACACTGCAGGAAGTTTCCCCAAAAATATTTAGGGTACTTGAGCGATGAATAAAGTAACTACTTCTTACTTCCTCTGAACGTCTATCAGAAAAAAAGGCAATTTATATATTTCATTTATGAAAGAAAAAAAAGCAAAGCAAAAGCCCAAACGTCATACCAGCAGTTGAATCATAAAAATCCTGCAGTCTGCCAGGTGTGTTTTCCAACTCTTCGTACTCAAACGCTTGCAGTATCATCTCACACTGATCCAACTGTTTTACAAACTTGGCTTCTGCAGTACACTGGTTTTCATATTCCTGCACAGATTTGCAGTTATAAGAAAGAAATTGTGTTGTTCTGAAACAGAGTATTAGAAGCTTTTTATATATATAGAATTTTCTTCAGTAGTACAAGCCACTCCATAAATATACACAACAGTTACATCTTTCACTCTTTGTAAGACTGCTATTCAGCAAAACACTTGAAATAAGTACATGCTAAATTTCTGTTAAATGCAATGGGACTTAAGAACACAATTCTTTTGCATGCTCCGACTTAAAAACATCCAAAGTGTTTTGGCTGAAACAGGGATGATATGGAGACAACCCTACACAACATAAAGAGTTAAATAATAGGTTCAATTTAACAACAATTTATATACAAAGTCTTTTCAGGCCTGGCTAAGGCTATGAATTACCAGTGTGTGTCTATGCATTACCAGTACCTATTTTTAAGACCTTTTTTTTTCCACTTTTCTCCACCACTTGCTGTTTTTATAAGAAGTTGTTCTTTACATTTCTCCTGTGACTCCTTCTTAATCTCTTTGCTCTAATCTGTCTGAGCTGCTTATGTCTTTATGTCTCTCATAGGAGATAGGGAGGGGAGTCATTAAGGGGTTTCCTCTGCTTCAAGACTAAGTCCTTTAATCTCTCTGCTATCTTCTCCCTCTCTCCAGTCACCGTCAGCATATATTTGCGAGTCATTCACATTTCTAGTCAACTTGAACAATTTTGCTGTCATTTGCCTCCAGTGATGGCTACAGACAAGTTTGCCATTTCATTTTCTCTTTTCTAAATCTACTGCCTTGTATTTGATGTTTCATCAGATGATCTTCTCCTAACTTCCAAGACCAATCACAGAAAAAGACTTCTTTTTGTGCAGGTTACCATAACCTCAATACCCTCAGCAGGTCTGATCCCATTCATCATCAACACCTCCAATAAGCAGACCAGAAGCTTCAGTACACACCAGGCCCATCTGTGCTTTCAGATCCACACAACCCGTGACGCAGAGCAGTTCTGCAGGTGAGAGCAGTACAAGTGCAGGAAGAGTTTTTTCCTACTGACCAAAGACCGTGGCATCTCTTTCTGCATCTTAAGACAAGAACTGTGGGTGTCATCCACAGTGGCAAGATCCTGGGTTGTACTTCCAGCACAGTGATGCTCAGGTAACTGTGATGGTCCATTTTCTTGTCTGACATACTATTAGGAGCCTGTTTGTTCTTATGCTTATTGCATTACCTTTGAAAGTCCAAAATCCAGATTTTGATAACCATGATTGATTCATATCCTACTCTATTTGAACAATGTTTTGAATTTTCAATTACATTCTGATCATTATTTTAGTAATCAATTTTGTTTCAGCATTTCTACCTTCTTTTCATAGAATCTTTAGGTTGCAAGGGACCTTTAAAGGCCATCTAGTCCAACTCCCCTGCAACGAGCAGGGACATCTTCAACTAGATCACATTGCTCAGAGCCCTGTCCAACCTGACCATGAAAGTTTCCAGGGATGGGGCTTCTACCATCTCTCTGGGCAACCTGTGCCAGTGTTTCACCACCCTCATTGTGAAAAATTTCTTCCTTATACCTAGTCTGAATCTACCCTCTTTTTGTTTAAAACCATTACCCCTTGTCCTCTTGCAACAGGCCCTGCTAAAAGGTCTGTCTTCATCTTTCTTACAAGCCCCCTTTAAGTACTAGAGGCTGCAATAAAGTCTGCCCGGAGCCTTCTCCTCTCCAGGCTGAACAGCCTCAGCTCTCTCCGCCTTTCCCCACAGGAGAGGTGTTCCATCCCTCTGATCACTTGTGGCCCTCCTCTGGACCTGCTCTTTTCCTCCTTTCAATCTGAGCTTTGCCTCGTCTTTAAATTGCTTAAATATTACCTCTTTTTTTCTTAAATCTGTTTATTTCTAGTCTTTTTTTTGGCCAGCAAAGAGAACAAACTCTTGGCATCATTACAAAGGAAAACTTCAGGAGAGAGAGAACTATGGCTGTTTTCTTGTAAAGGTCTGTCCCACCTCCAGCAATTAACTAGGAGTATCAATCTGTTAACCAACCTCTTTGTGCCATACAACCCACCAGGTATTATTCATACCTCAGCTCACATTAACCTCAAGAAACATCAGCTGTTATATGTGCAACTGTGCATGGTACTGAAATAAACACTGTTTACTCCCCGCAGGTGTTTAAACCGTATACTTTGGAAAAACAGTAACCAGTCTCTCAAACACCAGGGTCTGTCTCTTAAAAATTACTCCTGTGCTTTTGCTCTTGAAAATAAAAAAGCAGGACAGAGCTGAAGTGTGTTGACTCATTTACTTCAAAGTTTTTTTTAATGTATTCTGGATTAAGTCATAAAGTGAAAATATATCAGAAGCATCTTTCTGCTACCTTTCTCCCCTACACTACGCTTGCAGAGTGCCCACCAATACAGTCCAAAGCAATAGTCCTTGTAAGGCTGAAAGGGAAAGAGGGGCAGAGACAAAGGCAGAGCAGTGCAGGAAGGACTTGCTAGAAGTGTCAACAGATCTTGTCCCAGCCGCTGTTCAGCTCTGGGCCATAACTTCCTTCACTCACAAAAAGAAATCAGAGGGAAGTGCCTCTGGCACTCTCTCTAGCTGAGAGCGAGTATCCTATCAAGTGATAAGAGGCTTCTTATTTTCTGCCTTTTTTTTTAGTTCTTCTTTTCTTTTTAAGAAGCACCTATTTGTTCCACTTAAAATAAGACTAGAGGGACTACATGTGAATATTAGATTTTTAGGTTACACTCATACTGCTGCATTGGAGACTCAATGCCAATAAATTATCCCGAAGGTAGAAACAAAGAACAAATGATCAAAAGTGTGCATATTTTAAATTATGTGTTATGAGAATGATAAAAAGCTAATTGCTGAAGAACTAACTGCATACTGAACCAGCTCTTACACAATCATAAGAAAAGACTGAGGCAAAAGAAAAAAAAAAATACATGCCAAAAAAAAAAAAAGTCCTACAGGACTAATCTTATCTATCAAAACCTCCTTTCCTCAATTATAACAGCTTCCCAAGCAAGAAGGAAGCAGTGCTCACTAAACAAATGCACACACATTATTTCCCAGATCTGATTATGCCCTTTACCTTGAATTATAGCACTGAAAACCCATCCCCATTGCCAGTTTCACGACACAACTACAGCAAAGAAACAAACCAAAATAAATAGGGTGCTGTAACAAAAGGCAGAAATCGGCTGCAAATACCTGGAATTTAAATACAGTCCAAGTGGAAAAGAAAGAATATCAGCCTAAAATACAGTTTCAGGTCACAGAGTACAAGAAACATATAATGCTTTGTTTGCAACAACACATGAAGAAGGTATTGTGGATGCACTTGTCCTCATGTGACTGTATGCCAGAAGATAAAGCATAGTAATTTTAAACATCAATTGTTTCAAAATAATCTAATCATCCCAAGTTTGCAACCATAAAAGATCTTATCAATTAACAGCATGAGTTCACATCAAAAAGTTAAATTACCTTCAAATACAGAAGATACTTTCCAATACAAACATTTAAGGTACCCAAGAAAAGCCAGCCATCTGTGTTGTTTGTAGAAAAGCTCTGTTCTGTGTCAGTACACTACATTTAAGTTTATACCAGAAGTTACTACTAAATATTTCAGCTTAATGGGCTGTACAATAAAGAAATGGAAGCCATGTAAATTATTACTTGCATAAAAAGCACAGAATACTCCACGGCATCATCAGCTCACATTATTTTTTTCTTGTATTAAAAGATCATGAGCTGCAAACGGCCAGATGTGAACAAGAGATAATGTACTAAAAAAACCCCAAATAGATTTATATCCAGGAGGGCTGGATGTAGAGGACAAACCCTTCCTTCAGTTGTACAAACTAAGCCCTGGACAAGTTCATCTGGAATTTTGAGAGGCCAAAGGCAGAAGCTGGTTATTTTACCAAAGTTTTACCGTTAGCTTTATCTCCCAAGCAAATGACCTTGCATGAGGTTCAAATAAGAGATGAAACATTTTCATAGGTAAACAGGAAGAGGACAATGGGTCACCCTGAATTTTAGCAAAGGATTAAAAGACACAAGCTTACTTCCCAGAGTTCATAGATTTCTTTTCTGAGGTCCTCTGATAGAAGCTGGGTCAGCTGTTGCATAGCTGCCTGGAAAAAAAAAGAAGCCATTTCCATTTATGTTTTGAGTAAGCACATTTTTATCATTACCTTTTCTGAAGAATTAACTACTTGTTACTAAGTCTGTAGAAACACATACTACACAGTATATTGTTCTAAAGTGCACGTGTACATAAATTTGCCAGAGAAACAGTAGGACCACTCAGTGAATAACCTTTTCTGGATGCTGTTTAAGTAAATTGTTAGAGAACTAGTCTAAAATACAAGAAAAACAACTGGAAAGTACATCCAGTATCTTCAAGGGTCCAAAAAGAAGCCCAGAGCAAAATAGGCAAGTCAAATGCCAGGGAACTGCCATTAATTACCAACTCTGCTTTCCAGATTTAACTATTGGAGGCAATATCTGAACTTAATAGGTTACAGGTGCAGTTCATAAAAGCAGCTTTAAAATACTAACTCCTACTGTTGACAAACAACTGCCCCCTCCCAAACACTCAGCTTGCGCATTTCCACTAGCAGGGCTCGAGAACAGCTACTGTCAGGCAGGCAACACAACATTAGCCTTTAAAAATCTCCAATTTTGAAAAACAGAGGAAAAAAATCCATTTAATACCCTGTAGCAATAAAACACAGTGCTCCCAGACTGAAATAACATTTGTTAAACAACAAAAATCTTGGTACAAGATTTAACACAGTATCAAATTGGCTGTATAACCAGCAAGCTGAAATTGTTCTGCATGTTCTTCGTGCTCTCTCAGCTTATCAGTCTCATTTATGTGCTATTTCTACTGTTTTCCTAGTAACACTAAGGGTTGCTTCTGAAACAATCAACATCACAGGCAAGACAAAGGTTTTGTGCCATGATTGTTTTTCCACTTCAAAGACAGGGTATAGTTTCACAATATAGCTGAACTGCATCAGCTGTTCCCTACTACTGAAGCATCAAGGTCTCATTCCTTCCCCACCCCCTTCCAGCTCTGGAGCTCATTGGATTTCAAGGTTAGCAGGCCAAAATGATTTACCTGGCATAAACACCCCAACCAAACACCTTTTTTTTTAATATCAAGTTCATTTTCTGCTACCTTAGCCTTGGTGAGACTAGCTGATTAAACTTACTGCAGCAAACTTCAGAACTAGCTCAATGACAGCTGTAGAGCAAAGGGAAAAAAGGAGAACTCTGCAGCCGAAGCAGCATATTGATTAATTCAGCTCAAGCCACCTCATGAAACCGTTACCCTTAGTGTATTTTTACAACAAAGTATTTCAGAGTCAGCCTCAATGTTTAATGCTTGACCCTCCTTCCCACAAAGTCAACAGCAAAGTCCTCACTGAGTGAAATGGGAACAGAAGGAGCTGCAAATACCTAAGAAAACTTCTGAAGCATACTTAGGTAGCAAAGTATCTTTTTCACTGCCTAAATACAAACAAGAATTCCCTCTAGGCCAAGTTGAAGCCTCATCCTCAGTGACAAAACCACCTTTGGAGGCTTCCAGGAAAGAGGGTTTTTTTTTTGTTTAAGAACACACTAGGAAGTACCCTGAAAGAAATACCAAAATTGCAGTCAGTAAACATAGTACTTCAAGAACACGGAATACCCCTTTGATCTTTAATTTCCACATTCTTAGCAAAGAGCTTACTCCTAGAGTTAGTCATAGCCCCCCAACCCCACGTTTTAAACAGGTAAGCATAAAGGTGGGTGGGAGGGGAATAATCACAGCAATGGGTTTGTTTTTGGTTTGGGTGTTTTTTGGTTTGTTGGGTTTTTTTGTTTGTTTGTTTTGGGTTTTTTTTGTTTTTACACTCTGAAGAACTAATTGCACGCTCTAAAGAGTTTCTGAAGCATCACGTTGCCCTCTAGCTGTGGCTCGAGGAGTGGTTTACATTTTCTTCAAATAATGCAACAAACCAGAAATGACAAACCAACAGTTTGCGTATGTACAAGGCCAAAAATAAAATAACTCTAGGCATGCCGCACTCAAAGACTCATGACAAAAAACAACACCTGTGTCTAGAGTCCTGTGCAAATAATTTAAAGTCTCTGTCACAACCACACGATCTGGCACCACACAAATGACATGCTGTGAACTCTCATCACCCTTCTCGGTGCACCTACTTCCTGCTCCCCACTCCTTGCTAAGCCTGGTCAACATGACTAATTCAGGCTCCCAAAAATCCAGCCAGTTCAGGAATAATTGGCCAACATGAAGCTTAATTCAAAGGTTCCCCTTCCATAGTTTGTACTTGGTGACGTTACATGTACAAAAATCACAGTGAGCTGAAAACTTTGGTTGGTTGTGGCATACTTGTCTAATGCCATTTACAGTATTATGTTGCTTAGAGGGTCCCTTCACTACCACCAGAACATTAAAATCACGCAGAATGCTTTGCAGATGTGGCTTCACACCTTATGTCCATACCTCTTCTCTCCTGTGTTTCTCCTCTTTTGAGACATTATCTGCAGGAGCAATATCTCCAACAATGCATTCAGCCATATCATGAACCAAAGCTAATCGTATGCATCTGACAAGAAGCAAAGACAGAATAGTTAGTTCTTCAGCATTTTAAGCTGTATCTTGTTATTCATAAAACCAAGAGACTGCATAATTTATCTCCTTCATGTATTTTACAGGTTGCTTGTTTTTTTTTTTTTAAACTTTACATAACATTTTTCACTTCTTTGCTAGAGGAAGTAGTTTCTACCTAGAAATGATTTTAATTCCTGATTTATAGCTACTGCTGCTTGTAAATGTAGACCTCAGTATAAACACACTTTGATGAAGCCTTCTCACTCCAGCTACAGGAGGCATCGCACTCGCAGGCTCTTGTCCTGCTGGGGGACTTCAACCACCCTGACATTGTCTGGAAAAGTAGCACGGCGAGCTGTAGGCAATCCAGGAGACTCCTCGAGTGCATGGAGGATAACTTCCTGTGCCAGGTAATAGACAGCCGTACCAGAGGGGATGTTATACTGGATTTGTTGGTCACCAAAGCAAATGAGCTAATTGGTGACGTCAAGATTGAAGGCAGCCTGGGCTGCAGTGTCCATGCACTGGTGGAGTTCGCAGTCCTGAGGGATATGGGGCAGGTGAAGAGTAAAGTCAGGATGCTGAATTTTAGGAAAGCAAACTTCCAGCTCTTCAGGGAGTTAGTCAATAGGACCCCTTGGGAAACTGCCCTCAGGGCCAAAGGAGCAGAACAGAGCTGGCAGATCTTTAAGGATGCTTTTCATAGAGCACAAGAGCTCTCAATCCCCAGATGTAAGAAATAAGGGAAAGAAGGCAAGAGACCAGCATGGCTGAGTGGAGACCTGCTGGGCAAACTAAAGGGCAAGAAGAAAATTCACAGGTAGTGGAAGCAGGGACAGGTATCCTGGGAGGAGTACAGGGATGCTGCTGGGTTGTCTAGGGTTGGGGTCAGGAAAGCCAAGGCGTGGCTGGAGCTGAACTTGGCAAGGGATGCAAGGAATAAGAAGGGCTTCTACAGGTATGTCAGCCAGAACAGGAAGGTCAAAGAAAGCATACCCCCCTTGATGAGCAAGGCTGGCAGACTCGTAACAACGCATGAGGAGGAGGCTGAGGTACTCAATGACTTCTTTGCCTCAGTCTTCACTGCCAGTCTCTCTTCCCACACCTCTCGAGGAGATGGACTGCAACAGGAGGACTGGAGGAGCAAAGTCCCTCCCGCTGTAAGAGAAGATCAGGTTCAAGACCACCTGAGGAAACTGAACATGCACAAGTCTACGGGACCTGACGAGATGCACCCCAGAGTCCTGAGGGAATTGGCCAACATAGTTGCCAAGCCCCTCTCCATGATATTTGAAAAGTCCTGGCAGTCAGGTGAAGTTCCTGGACACGGGAAAAAGGGAAACATTGCACCCATTTTTAAAAAAGGTAGCAAAAAGGAAGCAGGAACTACCGACCTGTCAGCCTCACCTCTGTGCCTGGGAAGATCATGGCACAGATCCTCCTAGAAGCTCTGCTAAGGCACATGGAGGACAGGGAGGTGATTCGAGACAGCCAGCATGGCTTCACCAACCTTCGCCTGACCAGCCTAGTGGCCTTCTATGATAGTGACCACATCAGATGAAATCGGTAGTTCTTCCCTTGTCCACTATCTGGACTTCTGTAAGGCCTTTGACACAGTCCCCCACAACATCCTTCTCTCTACATTGGAGAGATATGGATGTGATGGGTGGACTGTTGGATGGATGAGGAATTGGTTTGATGGTTGCATCCAGATGGTAGTCGTCAACAGCTCAACGTCCAGATGGAGATGGGTGATGAGTGGTGTCCTTCAGGGGTCCGTATTGGGACCAGTACTATTTAATATCTTCATCAATGACAAAGACAGTGGGATCGAGTGCACCCTCAGCAAGTTTGCAGACAACACCAAGATGAGTGATGCAGTTGACATGCCTGAGGGACAGGATGCCATTCAGAGGGACGCGGACAGGCTCAAGGAATGAGCCCATGTGAACCTCATGAGGTTCAACAAAGCCAAATGCAGGGTCCTGCACCTGGGTCAGGGCAAGCCTCGCTATCAATACAGGCTGGGGCATGAAGGGAAGGAGAGCAGTCCTGCTAAGAAGGACTTGGGGGTACTGGTGGATGAAAAGCTGGACATGGGCCAGCAATGTGTGCTCACAGCCCAGAAGGCCAACTGTATCCTGGGCTGCATCCAAAGCAGTGTGGCCAGCAGGTCGAAGGAGGTGATTCTGCCCCGCTACTCTGCTCTGATGAGACCCCACCTGGAGTACTGCGTCCAGCTCTGGAGCCCTCAGTGCAGGAAAGACATGGACCTGCTGGAGTGGGTCCAGAGAAGGGCCACAAAAATGATCAGAGGGATGGAACACCTCTCCTGTGAAGACAGGCTGAGAGAGTTGGTGTTGTTCCGCCTGGAGAAAAGAAGGCTCCAGGCAGAACTTATTGTGGCCTTCCAGTATTTAAAGGGGGCTTATAAGTAAGATGGGGACGGCCTTTTTTGCAGGGCCTGATGTGACAGGACAAGGGGTTAATGGTTTTAAAGTAAAAGAGGGCAGATTTCAACCAGATATAATGAAGAAATTTTTCACAATGAGGGTGGTGAAACCCTGGCACAGGTTGCCCAGAGAGGTGGTAGATGCCCCATCCCTGGAAACATTCCAGGTCAGGTTGGAGGGGGCTCTGAGCAACCTGACCTAGTTGAAGATAGCCCTGCTCGCTGCAGGGGGGTTGGACTAGATGGCTTTTAAAGGCCCCTTCCAACCCAAACTATTCTGTGATGGAGGCAAAAGGATTTCAAACTCCTTCAGTGTGTTTTAAAAGTTCTCCCTCAGGACAGCTGTTTTTAGCATTTTGGTTGCAGCTCTCCCACAACATTAACACATGGTCATGGTAAGCAGAAGCAGCCTCACCTGTCCTTGTTAAGGCTTTTGTCTTCAGTCACCAAAGCCATCATCGCCATCCTGTACATATGATCAGATACGCTCTCTGGCTTTGCCACATTCCTGTACACCCATCCCGTCCGTGGTACTCTCTGTGTGAGGAAAGTGTCACAGCAACATAAACGTTAAAACCTTCGGTTTTGAAGGACCTCGCTTCAGTGATGACAGCTGAAATTTTGCTCTGCCGTGACCTCCATGCTCCGGTGAGCTTTGATGCCACCGGGAAACACCTGCCCCAAGGGCCGGGCTCCCCGGGGCTGCGGCAGGATGCCCCTGCACCGCTGCTCACAAGCCAGGGAAACGCACCCGCTCTCGCAGCCGCAGGCACCCGCCTCAGCCTCACGCTGCTCGCCTCGAAGCGCCCGGCCACCGCTGCCCTCCCCCGGCCGGCGCCCACGTCTCCCTGCGGCAGCCCCGCACGGCGGCCGGCCGGCCCTGCTCCACCGGCGCCACGGCAGGCCGCCATTCACAGCCCGGAGGCCGCGGCCCTCCGCCGGCCGCCCCGCTGCCGGGCCGGGGAGGCCGTGCCGGGCACCGCCAGCCGTGCTCCCGCCCCCACCCCGGTGATTTCTGGGGAAACCCGTCATAGGGCCCCGGCAGACAACCCGCCGCCACCACGGCCGCCCGGGCCCACAGCGGGCGCGCCGCCCCGCCGAGGCGGGCCTTGCTCCGGCGGGCCCCGCGCTCACCTTGAGCTGCCCCAGCAGCCGCAGGAAGGGCAGCAGACCGCCGCTCGCCGCCGCCGCCGCCATCACCCACCCCCCGGCTGCCACCGCCTCCGCCCGCTCCTCCTCCTGCCGGCCAGGGCGGCGGCTCTGGGCGGCGCCCAGGGGAGCGGAGAGGGGCGGCCGGCTGCGGAGGGACGCGCCTGCAGCTGAGGGCCTCATGACGCGGGGGGCCAGGTGCGTGGCGAAGCCGTATGGACAAACGCTCTGGCTCCGCGGGGATTAATTAACCACAAGCAGCGCTGGAGTCATAACGACTCGGCCTGCGAGTGCAACGAGGCCAGCGGGAAGAGCAGCCCGGATACCCGCGGGCACGGCCTCTGCGGGGCGGGGAAGGGGAAGTCGCGCAGGCGGGAGTAGCTCATGCGCTCATGCGTTCATCAAAACTGAACATATCGATGCCCTTTAGCGTACTAAAAAAAAAAAAAAAAAACAAAACAACAGCAACGGTAAATAGTGCAAACTCTCGCAAATATTCAGAGAGGAGCAGGTAGCTAGCGGAGTTGCTGCACTCAGAGTTTTAAGTGATTTCCGGGATTCCTGGAGTCTGGCTACAGGCACTTCCATCACTTCTACGTGTTGACTAAACAACACACTGAATTACTTTATATTCGTTGGATTTGCAAAATACATTGCATTTCTTTGCTTTTTTTATATTGCCAACAGAAATAGCAGATAACAGTTTAAATGTGGCAATGAAACACTGTTTTCAGAAAAGAACACCTGCAGTTTGCCAGATACTGACAGATGGCAGAGTATTTTTATTTTTGCTCATGTGTATATGTAAACACACTCCCACATTAATAATAAAGTCCAGACTACATTTTGGTGTCCATTTTAAGGCTATCTTCCCACAATAAATAAGAATCATAGACCAGGAAAGTCATCAGCTTTACATTTGTGCACAGTTACAAGCAGGTTGGTTGGAAAGGGCCTCTGGGCATTGCATAGCCCAGCCTCCCCTCTGGAAATAAACCACAACTGTTTCAGTTTTGTCTTGACAGCTCTTGAAAGCATCCAAAACAAAAACTTCATGGTTTGTCCAGGTTCGCTACCTTCCAAGTAGATAATTTGTTTCATAATGTCCTCTTTGGACGTCCCAAGCCACTTCTGCCCATGGTTTCCTGTTGTATTACCTGCCACTACCAAGGAGAATTTAGCTCTGTCCTACTTGTAAACCCCCTTCAAGTAGTTGCAGGCTGCTGTTATATGACCCCTTTTGCTCTTCAACAGGCAAGACAAGCCCAGGATCCCTCAACCTCTCCTTCAAGGTGATGTAATTTAGATCCCAATCATCTTGGTAGCCTTCACTGGAGATGCCCCATCTTGATCTGCAGAAGCACCAAACTGGGGCCTGTGTCCAGTCAGGGCCTCACCAACACCAAGCAGAGGGGAACGGTGACTTTCCTCAGTCTATTGGCCATCTAAAGTAGGCTGCTGTGTGATTTGCCCTCTTTGGGATGAGAGTACACTGTTCGCTCCTCTTGGACTTGGCTTTCACATAACCCCAGGTCCTTTTCAGCAAAGCTGATAGCCAGCCTGTATCTTCCCAGCTGGTACCGATGGAAGGACTTATTCTGCCTTGGGTGCGGGGCTGAGTGTTTCTCCTTATCAAATGTGTTAAGGCTTCTGTCAGCCCAGTCTTTAAGCTTCTCAAAGTCCCTCAGAACTGAAGCTCTACCGTTTAGTGCAACAACCACCCCCCAATTTAGTGTTGTCTTAAAATATGCTGAGGGTGCATCCTGTCCCATGGTCCGGGTTTTTGATGAAGACAATGAACTATATGGGCCCTAGTATCAAATCCTAGTACTCCACTTGTTATGGGCCTTCAGGCAGATTGCCAGGCTACCAGTTGCCACCCACTGAGCCCATCAGCCTAGGCAGTTTTCAATGCATTTAACAGCCAGCTTGTTCATGCTATGTTTCCTCGGTTTGTGAGTGAAAGTGTTGTGGGAAATTATTTCAAAAGCTGTAGAGAAGTCAAGATCTATTATGCCCAATGCTCCTTCGTTGTCCGTGTAGCCAGCCATTTCATCATAGGATGCAATCAGTTTGGCCAAGTGTGATTTGTCCTTCGAAGTCCATGCCAGCTGTTCTTGATTGCCACCTTGTCCTTTATGGGTCTCTCCCGAAAAAAGCCTCATCAACTTTCTTTCTGTACCTTGCAGCCTCTGTGGCTGCAAACTGAATCTTGCTGGTTTTCTGAACAGTTGTCAAATACCTTCTGAACTCAGAAAATCATAAAAATAACACAGTGATTCAATAATTTGCATTTTAAATAAGATGCTGTATCTAGTTCAAGAATTCTATTTTTAAGGCTAGCTGATAGCAGATGCTTTATCTTTTAACCCTTCCTGAATCTTTCTATTCAATGTACGTGTTTAGTATTCATAGCCCTTTAAATCCAGTAATTATTTGCTTTTGCAAATTCTTTAATAATGCTTTAACATGGATGAGTCTTCTACAGTCTGCATGAGGAGGCATGATTTTCAATTTTATTGTGTGACAACTTCTTTGACACTGGTGTCCTTAAGAAACGTTTCTAGAACAAACTCTTCTATGACGTTATAAGGAAGAAATTTTTCACAAGAGTGGTGAAGCACTGGCACAGGTTGCCCAGAGAGGTGGTAGATACCCCATCCCTGGAAACATTCAAGGTCAGGTTGGATGGGGCCCTGAGCCACCTGATCTAGTTGCAGATGTCCCTGCTCGCTGCAGGGGGATTGGACTAGATGGCCTTTAAAGGTCCCTTACAACCCAAACCAATCCGTGATTTTATGATTCTATGATTCTATGATTCTGTGATAAATGAGGCTGGTCTCGCAGGCCCTACCTTGGCTGTCCATTTAGTTTAGAGAATGCTGTCAAAAGCAGCACACCCACATTCACAGGTTAATTTTGTAATGCACTTAATATCTTTGCTCCATTTGAACCCTTTGGAGCTGTGAATGCTCTGGAGACCTGAGGTTTCCCGTGGTGTTCTTCCTGTGGAAGAACCAAAAATTGCTGGGTAACAGGTTGGCAACAACATTATTTAACATAACATCACGGTGCAGAACAATTTCTCAGGCAACAGCTATAAATAATGTCTTAGTTTATTTTTTTCAGCTATTTATGTTGGATAAAATGTACACAAAATACACTTAAAACAACTATTGTAATTCTTTTGTATTTGTATTTATGTAATTTTTGTAGCACTTGTAATATTTTGTAATATTTGTATTTATGTAATTAAATGTATTTATGCAATTAAATGTATTTATGCAATAATTATGTAGTGTACTTTTTTAGTATTTGTATGTTTTGTAATGTTTGTATGCATATAATTCTTCTGCATGTTGTATGCTATTTTTGTCCACTAATTTTCTATCCGGTCATTCTGGGACAGTACTAGAGATATCATTTATGAGCTTTTCCAAGTATTTATCAAATTCATCATATGTTGTATTAGATGCGTAGGCTCTCTGTAGGCTGGAGGACCGTAATATAGTACAAACATTAGCTCTATTAAAATCTGACATGATTTTATTCTTGACTAAGTAGCCTGAAAACAGAAACAAATTTGGGATGCTCAGCTCCTTGCAATTTTAATCAGCATTTCTATTTAATTCAGAAACTTTAGCAAGGATTTGCAAAGTCTCCCTACGGGATATTAAGATAGTGTTAAGGTTTAAGTCTCAATCTTTCATCAGTCTCAGATTTTTTTTCCCCCGTCTTTTGCCGGAACAGATGGCAATTCCAAAGGAGAAATAGCAAATTAGTTGTTTTGTTACCGCAGAGTAATTATTATTTGGTAGCTGGAGATGGCGCTCTGTGCCCACGAATTTCTTCTTCGACCACATTTGCTGCTACCCAATGCCAAGCTGAAACTATGCTTCAATTTCTTTAAGAAAATAGCACTGGGGAAAAGGGGATGTTTTACACACTTGGCACAGTAATACGAAAATCATCTCCACAAATGCCAGATGACTGGGGACAGACCCATTAACTACTCATAAGGTGGATCTTAATCAGCTTGTGGTTTAGGTAACGTAACGCCAATAATAACACTTGGGATTTCGAAAACTCTATGTGTTCTGCCAATATGGACACTGCAAACCTTGTGTTGGCAAAGTATCTTCAGGCAAAGTAATTAATTGATTGAATTAATTTGTTACCATCTGGCAGGAAAAAAACAAAAAGTGAAAAATAAGTTGTCTAGTCCACTGGATATACCAAAATGATTGCATATCACAGACCCAGCAGGCAGGAACAACAGCCCTGATGTCCTCCTTAAGAGAAAAAAGACTGAAGAGCACCTGCCAGACACTGTAAATGGTCATTTTAGTTCTTTTACATCTTTCTTTACCCGAGGCAATCTTAGCAACGAGGTAGAAGTAGGCAGTGAAAATCTGTTGCAAGAATCCTCGGTAATGGTACAGGAAACATCAGACCACTGGAGTGACAGGTACGTGCGTGCCATGTGGCTCTCTCCCCCCTGCCACACACCTCGCAGAGGCCGGGCTGGATGTCCTTGTGCCCAGGGATGTCCCGTGCCACCCTACGCAGGCTGTCAAAGCGGGTGAGAGAGGCACCACGCGCCGATGCCGGTGCCAAGGGCTGGACATCTGCTGAGGCTTCCTCGGCAGCTCCAGCAGGCAAGGTCATAGGAAGCAGGCTAACGTTGATAGTGTTAACTATGGGCTGGTTACTATCTGCAGATATTGGCCAAATCCAGCCGAGGGGTAAGCGAACGGCACCTAATATGAGCTGGCCATTAACGCTCATTTGACCGCAGAGCCTAGTGTTTCAGGAGGGTTCAGCCGTGGCTTGCGCAGAAGCGCAGGTGCCTGTGTGCTGCCTGTAGGAACGATGGCTGTCGCCGGGCTTTGTAGAGCCTTCGTTCCAAACATGTGCGGGGGAACTGATTAATACAGTTAAATGCACGTGGCCTATAAATGGCCATAACAGGCTGCCCAGAGAGGTTGTGGAGTCTCCTTCTCTGGAGACCTTCAAAACCCGACTGGCTGCGTTCCTGTGCAGCCTGCCCTGGGTGATCCTGCCTTGGCAGGGGGTTGGACCAGATGATCTTCAGAGGTCCCTTCCAACTCCTACCATTCTGTGATTCTGTCATTCTGTGAAACTGGCTAGGCTCCCCTCACGTGGCCTTCGTTAGGGGATGCTGCAGTGAAGGGCAGTAGACGCAATGAGTGCTGACGGTCTATCTCTTGGTGCTTGTAGGGCTCAGGATCTCTTCTGGTGTTACAGTGTCAGAAAAGCTGCCATGTCCGCCAGGCTGTGTTTGGGGGTCACCCAGCTGCCCCCACCTGCACGGCAGCGTGAGGCTATTTCAGATGGCATCTCATAAGCCATCAGTTGCTTACAGAGCAACCCCGCAGGCCCTTTTCTCTCCTGTGATCCTGCACGTCAGGTGTGGCTGTGTCGTGGTTTAACCCCAGCCGGCAACTCAGCCCCACGCAGCCGCTCGCTCACTCCCCGTCAGTGGGATGGGGGAGAGAATCGGAAGAGTAAAAGTGAGACAACTCATGGTTTGAGGTAAAGACAGTTTAATAGGTAAAGCAAAAGCCGCACACAAGCAAAGCAGAACAAGGGATTCATTCCCCACTCCCCACGGGCAGGCAGGTGCTCAGCCATCCCCAGGGAAGCAGGGCTGCATCACGCATAATGGCTTCTTGGGAAGACAGATGCCATGACTCCCTACGTCCCTCCACCCCTTCCTTCTTCTTCGTCCCAGCTTTATATACTGAGCACGACGTTATATGGTAGGGAATATCCCTTTGGCTGGTTTGGGCCAGCTGTCCCGGCTGTGCCTCCTCCCAGCTCCCCGTGCACCCCCAGCCTGCTCGCTGCAGGCCGGCACGAGAAGCTGGACTGTCCTTGACTGCTCAGCAACAACTCAAAACATCAGCACATTATCAACAGTTTCTCATCCCAAATCCAAAACAAAGCCTCACACCAGCTTCTGTGAAGAAAATTAACTCTGTCCTGACAGCCCGCAATCTGCACTCTACCCGCAGACGCACCAGGCAGAGGGAGGGGGACGATGCAGAGGAGCGCTGCTCCAGCTGCCCTTTCCTGGCGCAGCCACGACACGCGAGGTGCCCCACCAGAGCCACCGCATCAGAAGAAGCGAGGGAGCAAAAAGGAAATGAGGAGATTGTTTCAGTCTTCGGTGAAATGTGTGCGAACGTCCATGGAAGATACATTTGAAGGCTGAGGAGAAAGTACATTTATGGTAGCCCTCCTGTAGTCGGCAATAGCTGCCCAGAGTAGCCCTGTTCAGGGTAGGTAACCTGTGTGATCACTACAAAAAGGGAAAATGTTCTTCTCGCTGCTGTTGCATAACGTCTTGGGCTTTCTGTGATTAACAAGAGATTCTCTATCAGAACCCTTAGGATTGGCCTAGCTAAACCTACAAAATGAAGAAAAAGTGGTCTTCCCTTGCTTGTGTTAACAGATTTGCGGAGCAAGGAGTAGAACTTCAGAATAGCACATTTAACAAAGAAAAAAAAAAGTCAACTTAAGAGCAAATCAATCTTACGTGAGCAGAACATTTCTAATGTAAAATGGCAGCTGAATTAGAGGATTAGGTCACACTGCCCGATTAACATCATTTGATCTTCTGCTATTGAAAAGCCAGTGGGCTTCTCAGAGGATGGAAGCATTCAAACTTTAAATGAAACCACAAGCCTGGCTTGGAAAAAAACTGCTAAACTGAAAACAACTTGCCTTGCCTTAGTAATTGTTGGTTTCTCTCTGCTGCTGGGGGATGCATCCAAATCAGGATTTAGAAATCCCTCACAATTCAATACAACAAAGAAGGGCTGCAAAACTGAACGAGAGCACCTCAGGCACTACCTGGGAGAGGCTTACGGCGTGTGAAGCTTGCCTTGCTTTGCCATATCATATCGATTTCTTGTTTAAAGGTGGAAGAAAGAGACTCAAAGATCTGTTTGATGTTTGTTTTCTTAGTAACACATTCACCATCGGTTTTGCCGTTTTAACTTTGGAGGGGGGGAGGAGGCGACAAAAAAAATGACGCTCACCCTGGACCACAAGGCCCACTGAGGATCTGAGAGGTACCCACTGATGACATTTGATAAGAAAGCAACAGAGGAAGGGAGTTCTAGTTACAGTTGTTATTTTTTTAAACGATATTTGTTTTAACTTGAATGACTAATGAACAATTTTAACCAAGGAAACTTTTGTTAAAGTTTTAACTCTTGCTTGGGAGACTCTATGTAAAGTGGTAACAGATCAGCCTTGATCTTCTGGAATTTTCTAAGCTAAAGCAAGAAAGAAGGGCCCTTTACATGATATGATTAAGCCCTTTGTCACTGAAAACACCAAGAACAACAGTAAACCTCACATTAAAAAAAATCCTCTGGCTGCCTCTCATATCTTTTCTGTTAAAAAGTTTATACTGTTTTCACTTATTGTACTTAAATGAGTTTTGAAAAGATTTTTACAGTCCCCTGCCACTGTCAACACTTAGTAAAGTAAATAGCAAGCAGACAGAAATTAAAGAATTTATTTCCTATCTCTAATGACCTGATGATCAGTTTGCTCAAAGGGTTTTTCTGTGCTCTTTGGAAAGTATTAACCAGAATTCACAAGCAGTCTCTTTTTTTTTTGTTATTTGAAAAAATGCTCATTTAAGATTCATGATGTTATTTTCGGTCATGGTGTTATTTCAGTTGCTATATATGCAGAAAAGCAATATTTTAAAATATGGAAAAGCTGTGAATATTCTTGTTGTTCCCCCCCGCCATGCTTTTAGGCACTGCGTGTTTGTATAACAAAAACACAGATCCTGCTCAGCCTATTGCATTTTCAGCAGTCTCCCAAATGCCAGCCAAGTCAGACCCTGCTTACCTTCCAAAATCAGATGTGATCGGGCATGTAACAATGTAAAGAAAAATAAACCCTGAAAGGCACTCTGAATTATAATGTAAATTTTTTTCTGACATGCAAGAAGGAAGAAAATGGAAGTTTTATCACAGCTCTGCTTCCTTTTGGGTGCCCCCACCCACCCTTATTACTGTGAGCAACATTTTCTCAAAATAAAGGCACACTGATTTGTTTGTTATTTTAGGCTCTGAGAAGAAGGTCAGACTGGAACGCTCTCCGAATATATGCCTCTAGTCCCATTAAGGACCTATAAGCGTACTTATCTCCATCCGTTGCAAACCAGTTCATTGTCTTCTAGGGAGAGCTGGTGATACTATATAAATCTGTGTGTCGCTTTATAGCCGTACGTGCTCGTGCATCTTTGCAGGGTCTGAAGCCACTTCATTCCTGTCGGTTCTCACACAGGGAGACGTGCACATAATTAGCTGCATTAGCCTCACGCTCCCCCACCGCTCGCCTGGTATTTTGCCAGCTGGTGACGGGGCTGTGAAGTCCCCTTCCCCTCTGCCAGCCTGCCTGGCAGCCGCAGCTGGGGGGCCCGGGCTGTGCCCCGCCAGCCCCGGGGGGCTGCAGCCCCGAGGCTGCTGCGCTCTGCTGCGGGGCTGCAAGCGGGAGGGAGAATGCGACAGGCAAGACCTGTAGCCACGGCTGGGGGCTGTGCTCCCTCCTCTCGCGTGTGACCAATGCAGCTCCTGCGCTAATAAAAAAAAAAAAAAAAAAAAATTCTGCTTGCTATTTTTGTCCAAATATTTGAGCTCTTCAGACGTCCCTGGGCAAAGCACTCCAGCTATTGCCATGCTCTCGCTAATTCAAGGGAACCTTTTGCACAGGCCTCTGCTTTCTAACCTGAGATTGACTTTAATTATCCATTATTTTGTCTTCCTCCCTGTGAGCCTCTTGCTGAATGCATTGTGCCACCCAGCACATTAGTCAATCATCACCGCTTACAGAGCGCTATACTTTACGTCTTGGCTTCAGTGTCATTCATGTGCACCGAGTGGAGACAGCAAGCAGTTTTAAGACGCTGGGTAGATCTAAGCATGCTAGGGCCTGCCTGTCCCTGTAGTAAATAGCTTTGCTGACATTTAAGCTGCACATGGCTTGATGTTAGGTCAAACAAAAATGTCACACTATAATCACTTTTTAAATAGCTGTTTCCGGCTCAGTTAGTACTGTATAGTTCCAGAAGAGAAAGCACTTACAAGCTGACAGACAGAAAGAAGAACCGTCTGTATAGGATGTTTGGCTAATCCCATCCCTGCCCATGCCTGTCAGGCTTGGAGGCTTTGTTTGTCTAAAAAAAAATAGTTGCATATACAATTTAATGCCACCGTACTTTTCATCTGGGCAGACTCTAAAGAAAACTCATGAATTAAGCTCTGGGGAGAGTCCTTTGATGTAGCTGTGAGGGGTTTGGATGGTCCAGGGTGGACCCTGCCCTCAGCAGCATTTGGGGCTGGTACCGTGTCTTGACGCAGGGGCACTCTACTGCTGCATTGCCGTTGCTGGGAGGAGACTTGTAGGTGAAATCCTAATGGCCTTTGACAGCTGAAAATGCGAGGGTTTTCACACTCCCTGACACCGCTCCTTAAATTAGTCTCCACCTCTGAGCCAGCCCGTGGAGGACACGGGCCACAGGAGAAGACTGCAAGACCAGCTTCCTCGCTCAGCCACCTCAGTGGGTCGCGACTGTCTCCGTATGGTTTCTGTGGGGCACTGGCAGCCTGCCTTGCCCTAAGCAGGCACCAGCATTCCCACGGGCCACAGAGGAGGCTTGCCATGGGGCACATCACTACTCCCTGGGGGCCTGGTCCCCCAGCCACCCAGACTGGGCAATGGGTCACAGCACCCTGTGGTGAGGCTGAGGTGATGTAGGTGGCTTTCGTCTCCACAGCCCAAAAATGGCTGGAGGGAATACCTGCACCCCACCACCTGGAGGCATGTCTGAGGCTGCTCCTTATCATTCCCACTTTCCCCAAATCAGCCAGGTGTGAAATACTACCCACCTGCAGCTTTTGTCTTTTGCCCCACAAGCGCTCCTGGCAGTGTATGGCAGTAATCAGAAGATGACAGCATTTTCCATCATGGAACAGTTAGTCCTAGAAGGCAAAGCATGAGAGGTCTAGAAAGATGAATGACAGCGCATGATCTTTCATCCAGGAAGAACGACGTTGGAGGAGCCGTGGAGCTACAGGAGGGAATAAAGCAGTCTTGTCATCAGCAGTTTAGTGGGAAGGAGGAAACCAGCTTTTCTTGACTTCCACTGTAACCTTTTTCTTCTTAATTTGATCTCTGGCTCTATTATTTCTATCAAACTGGGAGGCTGAGAAGGTGCTATAGACGTGACTGAATGCCACTATAAGTGTCGAGCCCAAGCCTTGAACCCCCCTGACTGCTGCTTCACTGAGGCTTCTGACCCCGGCTTGTAGGTCTTACTTGTAAGTCATTTCCTTTCCTGGTGAGGTCAGAACTGTGGCACCAACTGAGCGTGCCAACATGGGGGTTTCCTGCTATGTTGATTTTTCTCGGTATTCTAAGCAAGTTGTACACTATACTTGAAAAATTGAAAAGCAAGTTTATTCCTGTAGGGATATACTTCCAAGTTGCATTTAGACAGTAAGCAATAAATCTTCACACATTCCTCATTCCACATCGTAGTTACAGTGGGTGGTGGCTCCTGTCTAATCACATAATAATGAACACGATAGATAAGCAAAACTCTTCCACATTCGGACTGTGGAAGATAAGCTTTTGCCAAATGCAGTTACGAACTATGGGGCACCATGGAGGGGGAGCTGGGAAGAATATTATAGCCTCCAAGAGGTAGGGCAAGATAATCTTTTGTTTACAACTACCCAACATTTCTTAACCCAGAAGTAATTTTTGTTACGCCTCGAATTTGTATCAACAAATCCTTTTCTTTTAGGCACAGTTCAACAACTGGGAATGACTGCACCCTTGCTCAACCACTGATGGGAAGGCAAGTGGTCGCAGTTGCATGCAAGCTTGGGGGGAGCCACTTTGGGGCTGGTGGAGAGTTCATCCTGACTAGGAGACAGGTAAGGAAGAAACGGAGGGATGGGGTATATACAGTGCACAGTAGATTTATGAAAAATGACCACACATTCAAAATCCAGCCACTTCTCCCAGGTTTAGGCCATCCACCAGTACAAAGAATGAAATGGGACTAGGGGTGGGACTCACCCAACTGTGGGTGAGTGTTCCTGAGAAAGCATAAAAAGTGGCATGCACTGAAAAACAAATGCTGTGATTTGTGATCTTATGTGATACAGATTCACTGGCCAAGAGGACTCAGGCTGGGGAAAAGAAAAGGCCTCACTGATGGTTCAGATAGAGACTTTCTAAATATAAGTTTGCACTTTGTGTTGTGGAGTTCTTTCTTGTAAAAAACACAGTACAGAGCAGGGGTGGACAATGGCAGTTTTGTTACAGATTACATGTAAAATCATGTAAAATCATCATATATACCATAATGAACCATCAATGAAATGCAATGTTTAGAACTGTAAGCTATCCCCCTTTGTTTTGTCGGCTCATCAACAAATGAAGACTTAGAGAACTGAGGCAAGGGAAAATTTTCTTTAGTCGTACAGCATTTAAAATGTGTTAAGGCATTCAGCTGAAAGACACTTTCTAGGAAATCAGAGTTTAGTAATTGAATATTATTTAAATTATGACAGTTATCTGTTTTTTACCTTGTTAAAAATACTTCACTCCCTTTCTATGGTACAGCACATACACAATATTCAGTAGTATGTGATTAGTAGTCACGTTCTTCCAACATCACACATCATCCTTTTTAATGAAGATCACAGAATCATTGAGGTTGGAAGGGACCTCTGGAGGTCATCTGGTCCAAACCTCCAGCTCAAAGCTAGGACAGGTTGCCCAGGACCATGTCCATACAGCTTTTGACTGTCTCCAAGGATGGAGACTCTGCAACCTCTCTGGGCATCTTCTGTGACAGAGTATCATCCCTTTGTGCCACCTTTAAAGAGAGAGGAACTTCCCATATGCAGCTCTTTAACTGAAAAAAAAGACACACTAGAATGAGAACTAAAAAGATGTTAACATTTCCACTTTTTTCTTTGCTGACTCCACATTCTTTAGCTATATGTAAAAAATTATGCAAGGATTTTATGAAGTGCTTCTTTACACCCACAATTTTACTGTTTCTTTGCAAGTGGATCATAAATCCTCAAAATTTTTTAAAGCTGAGACCTGCAGCCGTGTACCATTGAAATTCCTAGGGATTTTTCAGTATTACAAATTGTCTTCTGAGGTACCACTGCTTTTCATATCCCGTGTTTTTCATATGGGAAATCAAATACAGTAGTACCAACTTGAATTTCTGCTGTGCAGAAAAATACTGATTTTAACTTACCTGCCTTTTAAACTAAGATTCTTTAGGTGAGGCAAATGTGCAGACACTTACAGGAGCTTTTATTTTTTTTTTTTCCCTCCCCTAAAAAAACTCTTCATTTGGACACTTGGTCTTGGATATATTTTATACTTTAATGCAAATTTATAATTAATTTACCAATTGTGTGGACATACCTGAATACAAGACATGCTTCTTTGCGAAGTGTGTATCTCTCATAGGCTTTCTGGCCAAGTACATTGGCAGATGTTATATATGCCTTCCTAGGTGCAGTTGTGTTTCTCCTCTGTGAAATATGTATTTTGGGGTTTTTTATTGTTTTGCTAAGAGTAAAATTACTGAATGTTTTCATAAGCAGAGGAGCAAGGTCCCTGTCAGAGAGAGCTCCGAATGTGAAAGCGGCGCAGCACGCACACAAAGACTCAAGAAAGCATTTCAAGGCTGCTGGTGGTTGCAACATCCCAGTGCAAGGCACCCTGATAAACTGCTGTGGCAAAGTGTTCCATTGCAGGGCACTGACAGGTCGGTGCGGTGACATTAGGAAGCTGACAACAATGCTTGAACCATGATTCAACCTGAAAAATATTCACTGCTTTTTGGCTATTTGGAGGGTCATTCCAAATAATGCTACAAAAGAGTCACAATATAAAATTGTTGGGATGAGATTTGTAATTGTCTTGGATAACGGAATTGGCTGACCTTTGTAAACTAGTTACTGTGCAATTCACAATTCACAATGAAACCTACCCCAATAAAATGTCTGTATTTTGGCTCCTTTGTCTAGCTCCTTTTTTTCTTTTAATAGGTTTGATTTTTACAAAGCTTGTCAGTAAGTTTCCTGCTGTCTCAAAGTTCTGGATTTTTTTATTTATTATGTGAACATTTCAATCAAACCGAATATGACAACTTAAAGAGGTGCAGATGGCTGTTGAGCTGGAGAGGACTGGCTGTCTAAATTAGCTGGTAGAAAGGGGAGTCTTCTACATGGCTGACTGAAGTTCGGCTCTGCTAATTTGGTAATGACTTTTTCCTCAGCCTCAGTTCACGGCTTTAAGTTTCGTACCTTCCCTGGTGTGGATTGTGGCTCTACCAGTGGTAAGCATTTTATTTTTTTTAAAGTTATTCTAAGGGACAACTGTAAATCCCCCCAATATCCCTAATTTCACAAGTATTTTGGATTATTTTTTTTTTTTACACTGGGGTGTGAGTTATTCATTGCTTTTATTTGACTTTCTCTTGTGTACATTCTGATATAAAAAGGAAAGAAATAATAAGCATTTGTAGGAAGGTGAAAGATAAATCCTTACTTTCTTATTAAGCTTATTTTCCATGATCTAAGATTTTTTTTTTTAATTTCAACTTTCTTTTTTCTTCAATTTATTTGCTTTTCAATTTCTTTTTCTTTCTTTTTTTTTCTATTTTTTCCCCAATTTTTTTGCAGTTTCCTGTTGCCTCATAACTTAGCTCCTCATAGCTACGTTATAAGGTAAGTATTTTAGGTAGGTAGACACTGTTGTGAAAGGAAAAGTGTTCCACTCAAGAAAAACTGCAAAACCTAATTTGTCGTCAGAGGAAAAAATGTTGGTCTCACCCTTTGCCATTCGTACATCAGGAATGTTTTAGTGTCCAAACTAGAAGGGTAAAGTACTATCAAGCAATAATATTTCAGATAATTGAATTTTTTTTGTGGGGTTTTTTGTGGTCACTGCATGGTAATTAAGGGCTGGTGTTGGATTTTAAATTTTTGTTTTTGAAATATGAACTCTTTTTTTACACAGATTAATCAGACATTTCTTCTCTTGTGGCCGACAACCAAGATACTCAGTTTATAATTGAATTATGCATATAGATATAAAGTTATAGCTCCATTTCATGCAACTGTTTGCTTTGAATTTGTGACTTGCCATGTAGGAAAAGGGAAGACCTTCTACGATAAGCGGCTGCCGTACGGTCCTGTATTTCACTGCTGCGAAGTGCTTGCACAGTGCTGTGCATCCTTTCTGCTGGAAGCCCGTTCCCGTTCAGGGAGTCCTTGGACCCAGGGAAATGTTTTCTTCTCCTCTGAACACAACCGTGAGAAACAGGCTGTGCTCTACCCAATACACGTTGCTGGAGTCGGTTTGCACTTTTTATTCTGCTCATTTTTTCTGTTCTCTGCGTGGAAACATTTCAGCAAACCTGTCTGTTGGCTTTTTGGCTGCAATATTCCTGAAAAAACAGTTGATCTTTCGCGACTCGCAAAACGTGGAAATGGGAGTTTCAGTGAACGGTTGGAGCAGCGCCTCCAAAACGTTGTTTGCAGGTGTTTTTCAGCCACCCAGCAGAGCATGGAAAATGCCACGATCACTGTCTGTGGTGAATGAAGCTCAGATACAGGCTGGGCAATACTCACAGCTTGTCTTAATCTCCTGGCCAAAAATCTTCCAGAAAAGAGGTTATGAGTAATTTTTAATAATAAATATCTTTGTGAACTGAACACTTCACAAAACAAGACAAATGTGTCACTTTTCAAATACACTCACTGGAAATAATTTTCCATCGATCAACCTTGTCAAAAATAGCCTAAGAAAATAATTATGAAGAGCACTTTTATTTTGGGAATAGTGTTCAGCGCTCCAGTATCAGATATTTTCAAAAAAATGTTGTAAAGAAGGATCCCAAGCCAAAATTTTCAGGGTGCTTCCACTCCCACTGTGGTTGTGCAAGTTTAATTCAATGCTATTCTATTATTATACTAAATGTACTTTTCACTAGTGAAATAACACATTTAAATGCTTTATGCAAATCACTGCCATGTATTTTTTTTGCTGATAAGGTACCTTATTTAAATTTCTCCCTCATTCAGTGTTTAAAACCTTTTTATGTTAGAATCGTAGAATCACAGAATAGTTTAGGCTGGAAGGCACCTTTAAAGGCCATCTAGTCCAACCCCCCTGCAGTGAGCAGGGACATCTTCAACTAGATGTCCCTGCTAGATATTCTGTGGAGGATGGACACTGGGAGTATGTGTTATCAATTGCTGCTATATCTGAGTGTGAGAACTGGAAAAAAAATTATCTTCAAATCAACAGAGTACTCTGGACAAATCAGGGATTTGTTTTCACTTTTTAATTAAAATAGGAACATTAGGTCATGAGCTATCATTTCAAAATCAAATAAATGTTTTCTTTCTGAAAATATTTTTTTCTCAATTTTATCTCTTATTTTTTCATCCAAAACTATTTGCCAAATTTGACATAAATTCTTGCGTAGTTTCAGCATGTGTTTGCTTCTACTGACAGATAAACTGCATAGGTAAAAAAATGACTCACTCTAAAGCTATCATTTACATATTAGAAATGTATCTGTTGCTTAAACAACATCAATGGTTAAAATTACAGTTAATTTATCACCGAGTCCCATGACACAAAACCATGTTATCTTTTTAAAGAAGAATATATATGTACATGTTCTGCTGTTTGCATTTGAATCACCCATGGCTGCTGCTTGATCACAAATTTTAATTATGGAGACAGTCTCCCAGACCCTGCTAGAAATTAATCGCTGTAACTTGTGTGTGCCTTTGTGAAGCTGGCAGTGTGCCTGCAGATAAACAACTAATTAACACTTTTATAAAACTGTTTTTCTAATTCTTGGTGTATTCCCCCTCCCCGCTATTCTTCACGTGCATTTTGCTTAGGCACTGGGGATGCCTCCTCGCTTACCAAACCAGATAGCCTTGTCTTTCTCCCTCCACCATTCAGAAAGGGTTTAATCCAAGTCAGGCTGCTGAGCTGCTGCACCTGCCCTCATGCTGCTGTGCTGGTCGGAGAAGCCCTTTGAATGCTAGAATCAGCTTTTTATACAAAACGAGGGAATTGTAAAGGGCGTTTGGGCAAGAACAGCAGTAGTAGTTTATAATCAGATGGAACACTGCCAGAGAGTCTATCCTGGTCTTACGAGTCTGTAGAAGTATCCCAGGCCACTAGATTAGCTCAGAGGACTAAAGGGAAAAAATGTGACCCGCGGTATCCCGCGTATATGGGCACAAGCTAGGAAATCCAGAGGAATCTGTAACACGGTGTATTACAAGCAGCATTAGAGGTGCAAACTAGTCCTGTGACCTGCTTATCTGCAGAAAGCTGGGACTCGATCCAGCTCCTTTGATCGCCCGAGAAAGGCGGGAATGCAGCAGCATGTACCGCTAATTTCTAGAGTTCACGCAGAGTACAGCTCCAGTCCTAACGTGGGCCGGATGGCCTGACCCCGCTGCTATGTGGGGAGAGCTGCCTGCCTGCCTGAAGCACGATACTTCTCTTTGGCAGCCGAGTGCCTTCCCACAGGGTGGGATTTTTGTCTTCAGAGTTGCCTTAAGAAAAAAATTAATGTCTTGCACTTCTTTTGCTCCAAAGAGGGACCCACCTCTTGAGCACAGTAGTCTTCTGTTTCCAGCGATGCATTTGGAAACCTTTACAGCATTGCACTGGAGCCAGTGCGACTTCAGTGCTTTATTTCTCAGAGGCACAGCAAGTATGGAACATATTACCTTACCGGGGAAAAGCCTGACTTGGATTATTGCTTTGGCACTTTCCGAGTGGTCTTCTCACACTGTATCCCAAAGTGCCTCACAGGATAATAAATTACGTTACCCGCAACCAGTATGACCTCAGCAAGATCCACCTACGGCCAAGAATAGCTCCATGTTACTGTCAGTTAATTAGTGGTGGTACTCGTTAGCAGGGGAAGTGAGAGCCAGGAAGCTATCCTGTACACCTTGTGGCCGGTGTTGTGGCACGGTGCAAAAGCCATCTAAGCAGTCACCGGCAGCGGGCTGAAGGGAGGTTGGGTATATCCAGGAGTTCGTTCCCTTGGCCCATGAGAGGAGCATGACGCACATGCGGTCACCCTTGCGTGCACACCACGTGCATGGTCACGCTTGGGGTTGTCATCCCACCTTCCTGCAAGCATGGCCTAAGCCGCTATCACCTTAAGCTGTGCACTGCTCTGACCTTAAACCTTAACCCTGTGTAACCTGATGGGGGTGGCTCCCCAATCCTGCAGCCTGGTGCCCTCCAAGTCCAGGCTACAGCTTGTCCCTGGGGCATACAGAGACCGTCTAAGCACACCCAGCGCACTAGTATACCATCAGACAAACCCCATTAATTAGGCTGTTCGCTGCCTCTCTGGGGGCCATCCAAGGAGCCTTTCTGGGAGCAGTAATCAAAGAGCCCATCTTCTGATGTGGGGTGAAAAATGGCGTCTCTGCTTACGCAGCCTGACATTGTTAATGCCCAGCCCTAATTCTTGCAAGTCCCAGTGACGAACTGAGACGCGAGCTGGTGGAAAGCTGGAGGAGCAGAATGCAGCTTCTTGTGCTCTGGAGGGAAAGGCCAGCGCTGCCCCTCTCGCTGGACATGCTGGGGTGGGTGCCGCCGGCAGCACGCGGAGGGGCTGATGCTGCTCATCGTCCCCCCACGGCACAGCCGGGGCCCGGCGCTGCCCTTCTGGCCGAGGGCATCCTTCCTCTGCAAACAGAACGGGAGCTGAGGCATTAGGAGGATTTTGACCCATGTGCAAGGCAGGCAGAGAGCTCAGCAGGGACGTGTGTGAGCCTGAATGCAGTTGTCAGTCTCAAGGTCTCAAAGATATACAGATGTGCTCTGAAGGACTTCTCCCTGAATGCTAGCATTCATGGTCTTTCTGCTCCTTCCTGACTTTTGACACCTCTCTGACAGCCTACAGGGCTCTTTGGTATCACTCCTTGTTCCATTCAGAGTTCATCCACCTCTCTTAACCCCCTTTACTCTGTCAGCAGCCTTCCTCACCCTCCCACAGACAGCAGACACCCAGTTCCCTCCTAGAGCTCTAGAGCTTTTTTTTTTTTAACATATGAAAAATGCCTTTGTGCTTTTCCCTCTCCTCCTCTGCTCTGCTCCACATCACATATTCTGGAAGTCACCTTCAGACCACATTGGAGTGTTACCTCCATTGCCCAGGGCTGGGATCGTGTTACAGCTTTCCTCTTCTCACTAAAGATGTGTGCTCTGATTTGAACTTCTTCAAAGTTCAGAGATGTTTGGAATCTGGGCTTTTGGCTTGGACCCCTCTCAGTGCCTTGTGTCGGCATCTAGGAGTTGACAGAAGATGTTTGCGGCTGGGGCAGCCAGACCTGCAGGATGCAAATGACCAAGAAAAAAAGAAAAAAATCCCAGCACTCTAACAAGCAAATTAAAACTGGCCCCATGATGAACTGCATGGCCTTTGGAGACATACCAACACCTCTTTCTTTCCACCCAAGCCACAGCTTGGGCGGTGCTCACCCTGGCTGCTGGAAATCCCAACAAGTAAGGAGATTTCAGGGAGCTAGGTCACACGCCCTGGCCTGATGGCGCACGCTTTCACGTTCTTGCTTTCCCTGCAAGGCACTGGGCTAGGTAGCAGAAGGTGATGGAGGAGACCCTCACAGAGACATAACCCCATTTGGCGCAGGGCTGCTTTGCCTTTGCAAGGGCTCTGGGGAGGCCGGGCTGCAGGCGGGAAGGGGTGATGGGCAGAACAAGTGTTTTTTGCTTTTTCTTTGTTTTACTAGAGTAGGGTTGGACAGCTCGGCTTTGCCTCCAGCTCACTCAGCGCGCGCAGGGCTGGGGGAGGACGATGAGACTTGTTTCAGAGCCCTGACCAAAGCGTAGGCCGCGCTCCCCTCGGGGCAGCCTGGCGTCACATCCCCCGGGCTTATGCCTGCCGCTGCCGGGGGTTGCCGGCCAGGCCGTCCGAGGCTGCGCTCTCCCTGCACCCCCAGCCCCCGCCTCGGGGAGGGGGTCCCGCAGCACCGGCCGCCTGCCTGTGCAAGCCTCGGTGAGCCTGCCTGGCATCCAGACAAGCAGGGCTGTCATTTTCTCTCCTTCTGCCTCCAGGAACCGAAAGCTTCCTTCCTGCCCCTTCCTCCTGGCAGAAAACAGGCAGCCGAGAGAGGAGCCAGCGAGGGCAGGAGAACCGGCGGCCCCCGCACCCCCTGCTAGGAGGGAGCTGCTGCGGCCCAGGCTATTTTTAACTTGTTTTCGTTGCGCGCTGGCTGTCGCATCCCCTGTCACTTTCTTCCTTCTCTGTGTCTCTGTGTGTCTTTGCAGCTCCTTCCTGCTACCGTGAGATGTGTGAACTATATATGGCCTGGGAAATCTGCGGCAGGCAGTATTTTTAAACCGCCCAGGCCTCCGGTTTGCAGGCTGCTGTGACGCAGTTTATCCGACTTTGCAAGTTTCTCATGGGAATGGAGGGTGCCCGGCGGCAGACTCCGGTGCTCGGCTGCTTATTTTTTGCCCTCCACGATGCAACCCTTGGGGCCCGGGCTGACATCTCGAGACCTGGGAAGCAGCAGACCTTGTGTGGGTGCAGGGAAGGGTTTCAGCCCAGCTGTCGTCACGGTGCGGCTTTCTGGTCTGCAAAATGAGGTGACCTTTCCAGCTGGCCAAGCGTTGCCGTCCAATATGGCGGGCTGGGCGCAGGGAGGACCTCCCTAAACACCTGCCCTCCTGCAAAGCACGTGTCTCAGCCCAAAGTCCCTGCCCTGTAACTTCCCTGCCCCTCTCCGAACGCAGCGAGGAGGCTGATGGAGGGTGGCGTGCCGCTGCTGACAGGCCGCACCCGCGGCGGCTGAGCGTGGAGCAGCGTCCTGTGGGTTCTGGTCATGAAGCTTGTGTGCGGCGATAGACGGCCTGTGTCTGGCGTGGTGCCCTCGCTAGGCAAAAGCACTGGGTGGGGAAAACAAGCAAAATGTCCAGGCTGCTGGGAAGGCTGGTCTAAAGGAAAGCAGCAGGAGGAACGTAAGTCCTAAGATGAAAGTACAGGAAGAAATATTTGGGAGCAAGTCCTTTGACTAGCCCCACTTGCCCAGCAGACCTTTGTTCTTGTGTCTTCTTCCACAGCCAAAATTATCCCCGAATAAAAAGGTGCTGCTGAGGGCAGAAAGCTTCCTTATGAGTTTTTTTTCTCTCTTTGCCGCCTTTTAATTTCTGGTTTATATTCAATGGAGAGAAAGTAAAATGCTGTTTTGAGATTCTTTGCTGGAAACATCCTGTCCAAAAACATTCTTCGAGCATTTTCACTGTGAGAAAAGGCAGGAGCCACTTGTATTGTCTACAGCATGAACATCCATTTTTCTCATGGTGCTATTTTTTTGCTGAAGTTCTTTCAGAAGATAAATGATGTTTTAGTCATTCACGACCTTGTAGAATAAAAAGTCTCATAATCAGATATTCTTCTGTGAGAAAATGATGTATCTCCCTGTGTTTCTTCTTTTAATATTTATGACTCAAATTAAATAACCACTATCTGAAGTATCTTGTATTTGACTTTACTGCCGTAGAAGACTGAACTTGCCTGCAAGCGTAGAATATATTTGCAAATATATTTGTGTTCCTATGTAAGTATGTGCTTTTATCTACTATTGTCATTTGTACTCTGTTCCTCAGTAAGAACCCTAACTCTGGCAGTGAGGACGTTTACTCTAAATCTTTGGGATGCAGTCAAGTCTGATAGATTTCACTGTGCTTTGGATCAGGCCTTTCTAAAAGTTAATTTTATTTGAGATGCTTGATTCTAGGTTCATGAAAGTAACTGTACTTTGTGAAGATTATCCTTTCAGGCTTTAAGGATTTACACAGTTTAAGGAATGCTAATCAGTGTTTATATGGTAATAATTTGACCTCTGCACTGCTCCATTCAATTTCTTTTAATTGCTTATAAGGCACAATATTTCAGTTTGCCAAAAAATGAAGGATCACAGGTATTATCAGAAAACCACTGGTTTTAGTACTGTGACTCTAGGCAGTGTTACGAAGAAGGCTAATTTCTGAAGGCCAGTTGGACAACTGTAGGAAAGCCTCTGTGTTCAGGAAACTGTTTTTCATGGATGATTAACTCCTTAGATTTATAAACATTTAGGTAAAACAACACCAAGGATGTAAGTTTAGCAGGATTAAAAGAAAGCAGGGGATGTGTTTATCACCAATAGGTAAGACAAAGGAGACAGATAAATCCTCATGACTCTGCTGGTGAGAACCACCCCTAGGAAATGACCTAGGAGCCTGGTGACGTTAGTAAAGATGCACTTCCATTTAGTAAAGAAAATTGGGGATAAAATTCTGTCTAAGGTGGACTATTAGATTAGGTAAAGCAAGGATTTATCTTGCTTGGTGAGTGTTATTTTCCAAGTGGATGTTTACTTATGAAAACTGGGGTTTTTCTTAACATGGCACCATATGAAAACTTGGCTCTAATTGTCCTCTTTCTATCAGAGAAGGCCTTAGTTTAAGCACACACATTATTTTGGGATCAAAATGGCTTTATCATTCCAGAGATACTTTCCCAAGTGTTCCCATGACATGCAGTGGTCAGTGGACTTTTAATTCTGCAGATGCCAATTAGAAAACAAGGCCTAAGAGGAAGTTCATTTCTGGGCAGTGAGAGCACATTGTGGGTGGCCATAGATACCACAAAGCCCACGACTTCAGCCACCTGAGAAATTAAATAATGAACCCTGACTGAGGAAGCTTGTGGGCATTACATCATTCACACATAAAAACAAAAAATAGATTTATAGAGCACACGGGTGGCTGTGACATCACCGGCAGCCAATCTAGAAGTCTCAGCTATATCTAACAGACTAATGCCCTTTAATATCATTCTTTGTAGAAGGGGATCCCACAAACCTACCTCTCTGCTTTGGGTTTCTGTTTTTTGGTTGTTTCAACAGATTGCCCGTGACATATTGACTCTGCGCTGAACTGCCTAAGCTGCAGCTGTCCGGGGTGTGCTTTGCATTGGAGGCATAGGACGTGTGCCGCGTGTTTTTCCAAACAAGCGGAGCCCTGGAGAGATGAACTGCTGCTGCGATTTTAATGGGGATTGGGAACTGACTCAAGGGGCTTCTAGAGATCAGATGTGCTTGAAATATTTTATTATTATCATGGCACTGGCTGCTCAGAAGTTGGGATAGGGCTGTTCTGTTTCAGAAATTATCCTAAAGAGTTACTAACAGTCTGAAAAACAAATATCTGAAAAAAGTGTATTGCCTAATACAAAAGCTTGAGAACTAATAGCTCACAGTAGTATCTAAGCAGCAACAGAGCTGCAGCCAGTGGTGGCAGAGAGCATCGCTGCGGTGGTCCTTGTTGGGAATGGTGAGAGGAGAGCCCTTGGGCTGGCTTTAAACGAAGGAGGAACCATGGGAATAATCAGGTGGTTTTGCAAGGCGAAGGGCAGAGAGGCTGCCACAGGAATAACTGCTGGCAAAAAGAAGAGGCACGCAGGAGGCAACGGGATCTTTGGGGATGGTGGTTATTCCTCGGGGTCTGGGCCTCCACGTACGCAAAAGCCCTTCTAAGTATAATCCACCTCTGTTGCTTTAGGCTCTGCAACTCCTCCCTCACCCCAAAACGCAGCCGTCACCTCAGGGAGCGGGTCGGACCATGACCAGCTCACATCCCTGAAAAAACAGCCTCTGCATACTGACTCTGAGCAGCCTCGCCGAAAGCATCTCTGAGCTTTCTTTAATTAAAACTTTGATTCGGGCTCAAGCAAGAGAAAACAAACATTGTCCGGTTCCAGCATTCAGATCCCTCAATGTAAGCCAGATGTCACAGCTGGTTCATACAACCGGTCTCGGTGTGGCAGCCGTGACCTCCTGCCGCACACCACAGAAGGGCAGCAGTCAGGGACAAGCCTGGAAGCTGTCTCGGTGCGTCTTGCGTTCATATTTAGTCTCAAGAGAGGTTTCCTGGTCTTCATGTTCTCACTCCTCTCTCCCCTTTCTTTTTTCCCACCTCTCTCTTCCCTCCCACCTTGAGACTCGGCACACAGCACATTACCCAAGGAGCAATATGAAGGAAAAAGAAAAAAAGAAAAAGGAAAGGAGGAAAGAAAAAAAAGCCTATGTCCCTTTGTTTGTTTCTAAGGCAACAGGTAGGAGATGTAGAGCACTGGCATCCTCCCAGCTGCACGCCTGCGGTGTCGGGGCTGCTCGGTGCCCCACGGGGACTGGTGGGAGGCTGTCTGTCTGTCAGTACGGACGCTGGGGAAATGGTGTGAAACAAATAAGTCTCGCTTGTGCTCCCATGTCAGCCCTTTGTGCGGGGCTCCCGCTGCGGCTCCACTTCTTGCCGGGTGACTGGAGGCAGACGAGCAGGTCGGCAGGTGAAAAACATGTCTCGGGCGGCCTCAGATGCCAACCTAAAGGCTGAGACACATTTAAAACAACAGGACTTGAAATAAATTACTTCCTCCTCCCAGGGTTACGGCCGGGTTGTGCAGGAAGGGGAACAGGATCACAGAATCACAGAATCACTGCATTTGGCAGTTACAAATTTTACTGAAACAGATAAAAAGAAGGCTTTTCCTTCTTTTTTTTTCCTTCAGTCTCTGAACTTCTGTCACCTGCCTCCATCCGTCTTAAGCAACCACCATGGGAGGACCTATGAGGCTGGGGTTATGGTCTAGTAACAGGGGCAAGAGGACATTCGGATGGAAATGAGTTGAAGATGGGCAATGCTGAACCCAGCTGAGCTGCGCAGGCACCGCTGAAAGCCATTCTGGCTGTTCTTCACAGCCTTGTGGGTGCAGACAGGGGCATGGGCTGAAGCAGAAGGAGGTTTGCGGAGAGGTTGGATGGCAGCAGCCTGCGGGCTGGGTCCTGCCCCTGCCTCAGGAGGAGAGCAACCTGGGCATAAAATCACTGTCAGAGTGGCTGGCCAGTAACACTTTTCCAGCCTTGCCACCAGGTTAGGGCTGGGAAACGTTTTCATACAGACAGGTCGCTTTGAGCTAGGCTGCTGGCACATACAGGAGCAGGGCAGAGGAAGATAGAAGATGTGATCAACATGTGACGAAGGTGTCTGAGACAAGAGATTTACTAGAGGCAGGTGTGAGGGCTTGGCCCCTTCCTTGCCTTTCCTTCTCTTACTGGTGGAGGGATGTGCTCCTGTGCCATGTGATAGCCCCAACCCTATAGGCTGAAGATGTCTGTGGTCTGTCTCACTGATTATGACTTTGATGCTCCAACCCTGACTTTGCCTGGATGCGTTTGAAGGCTGCAGTTAAGTTACTTGGAGAGATTTCATTGAGCTGACCTGTCTCCATTTGCTCAAAAATATCAAGCATTCAAGTTTTCATTCTCTTCAAATCTAACAAGACTTGCAGAAAGTTCCACAGAATTTATTTCCGAGGTTTTCTGAAATACTAAGCAGCTGACTGTCTTCCTAGCTGTTGCACTAAATTTCAGAAAAAGCCCAAGCAGTATCCTGAACGCTTGTTAACAATACATTTAGCTTCATCTGACTGTAACTGATGTCAGAAGAATGACTGGTGCCTGAAAGAAAACTGTTTGCAGGATCCATAGAGAGTGCAGCAATACTATGCCCAGCAATAAATAATTGCAACTGCTGGGTAATCTATGACAATAGAAATTATGCAAGGGTTCAAAGTGCCAGTCTCTGTGCTTTCAGAAGCTACGATAGGAGTTTCTTTGCAGGCAGGTATGTTGCAAACCTAAAATTATTGGCAGGGAAATCCAGTGGAACTCCCTTGCAAAGAATGACAATATTTCCTTCCCAGATGATGATGATTAAATTTAAATATGGGGCTAATAAATCACTTCGTGCTCAGTCTAGTTGAGTCTTCCATGTGCAATAACGACTTTTGCAGGCAGAGTGGGTTAGGTATTGGTAACGAATAGTGGGCTGTAAATTCTCTGAGACTACATCTGTATGTATATGTGTGGCTATGGCTGTGTGTCTGGAAGGTGTGAAGCATGTGTGTGAGTGCTGCAGGGGATGTTTAATGAAAGCAGTGGCAAAAGCAGCAAGAAACAGAAATACCTTCTATGTGATGGTTGCAGAGATCCAACCAGCATAGCTGCATGTACCTGCTGTTCTAAGAATTGCTTATCGTGTACATTGTACGCAGGCTAGATTAAAAAGATTAGTTTGCATCTATATACCCAAAAAACCTTATATGAATAGGCAAAAGCAGCAGGATTTCTTACCACACTTACCATTTTCAATACATGTTAGGTGGTTAACAAGTAATATTTGGAGCAGTAAAACTTTGCTTGTTTTAGAAAAGTTTTACTTGTCTTAGAAAAGTAATGCCTTGTCTTTCTAAATTAACACTAAAAAGACACACTTAAAAGTGCATTTTGAAACTCTCTTAGGCCAAGTTACTCGGCTTTATAAACTTGAAGCAAGTACACAACATGTCTTCATTCAAGCTCCAGATAGGGTTTAGGAAGCATCTGGAAAAAGATCATAGACTAGAACTTCCATTCATTGCTGTGATAACATAAAACGTTATGAGTTGGGTTTTTTGTGGTTGTTTCTTTCTTACATTCGGAAGATAATGTGTCCCAGATCTGTTGTACCTCGTTTTTATTTATATCCAAGCCTTTTGTCTCTGTGCATCTTTTAATTTGTAGTGTGGCTCCTTTTGAAAGAAGAATGATGAAAGAGAAAATTGAATCTTTTATACAAAAAAAAGTTCTTCATCTTGTCAGAGGTAAAGAACTGTAGTGTTTTATTTTATGATAATGATTACCTCAAAAACCAGTTTACTTTCCAGCACTAAGCTTTCTTATATTCTTTGTCTCTCTGTTTTTCACTTTCTGTCACAGGATTGTTTTAGGATTTCCCATTTTCTAAAAACTCTGCATATTGCAGACATGAAACCCTGCCTACACAAAAAACCTCAAGTTGATGTTTTTCCTTTACATGGTAGGTAGAAGTAATTCTGGGACAAACGTGATAAGCACTTATAGCATCATAACACCAGGGAAATGTGATGGTTTACATGGTAAAAGATAAATAGAAATATGTTCTTTGCCCTAAACACGTGGAGAAGCCCTTTGCTTACAGCTCGCTCATGGATCAGGAGAAGAGGAATCCAGATCTGCGCCATCCCATTTTTGAGATACTCCAGCATGATCTGAGAAACACGGAGTTTATGTTTTCCGTGGCAGGAGGGGAGGTAGTAACTGATTATGTGACGCCAAACCCAGGAAAATGTTGAAGTGTGTCCCAGCTTAAGCACTTGAATAATCACATTACAAGTCAAATGTTCATACAGAACTGCTTTACACTGTCTGGCTCATCATATTTGGTGTTTGGACAAATGCATAAATTAAAACTAACTTCTCCTGGCTCTCCTAAGAGCACCAGGACCTTTCTGTCAAAGGAAATATCGTTTGTATATCACATATCCTTTGATTGCCCAAAAGGCCTGAACTGAGATATGCTGATTCAAAATGTGGTGGCTTTTTCACAAACAACATGATACAGGAGGGCTGCTTATGCATCCACTGTGCAAGAACCGTTGCATTTAGGTCACTGCCTTTACAATGATTGTAATGGACAAAGACTGTTCCCCAAGGTTTGGGGAGAACAATTGCTTTCTAAGACAATTCCCCTGCAAAGGCAGTTGGAGTGCAGAATCTCTCTGCTGGTCTTTTTAAACCAAGTAGGGGTGTTCAGAAGTCTGTGAGAGCAGCCCAGGAGCGTAGCACCTCTGCTACTTTGGGGGATGGCGTCGGGGCTAAGGCTGAGGACTTCTTGGCAATGCGCAGCGTAAGCACCGTTCCTGACAGTGGTAGCTGTGGCACCGTGGAGGCCCTGTGGCCAGCGTGGAGGTTAGCTCCCCAGGAAAGCTCCAGCTAAGGCTGGGAGCCCTGAGCAAACATGCGCAGAGGACCAGACTTTTTTTTTTTCCTGGAGAAGACAAGGCCTCAGAGGCACAGTGCAGAGTATCACCCGGGGGGATCCAGCCCAAGAACATCATTCTGCTGCGAACTGAATGGCCTTTTGAGCAAGACAAGTGTCTTTGACGGGAAACTCGTTGGCAAGTACATGAACAAGCAGTCTGCTCCCACACTGGTGACGGTGCGTCGCTAGCGGAATGACAGTCCCTTCCTCCTGCCCCCTTCATGTCCTGCTTTAGGCTCCATTAAAATAACAACCACCTTTAAATTCTTGTAAGAATTAAAATAATTTCCAGACCTTGAAGGACATGGCCTTACCTGGTGCTGAGACCAGAGACTCGTAACTACGGCTGAGGCAGCAGCAGTATTTGCTTTTTACGCTTCCTTGCCCTTGTGCTTCCACCTGAGCTGAAGGGACCATCTCCGTGAATGAAAGGGCCACTTCTGTTTCCGTCGCTGTTTATTACCAGCTGAGCTTTCTCTCAAGAGACAAGAGGAAAGCAAAACAACTTCAGCTACAGTTGTACTTGTTACAGGGATTTTCAGAAACTTGAATGGCTGTTGCTTGACTCTATAAACTAGATCCCGTTGCCAGCTTATAAATTATCAGCATTATTATACCTCTCCTTTCAACATTGACTGTACTCTTTGCCTGCTGAAATGAAGATGGAAAAATAGGGGGAGGAACAAACACCATTCTCCAAGGCCAGTTCTCATGTTCTCAGGATTTTGTGCCCAATAGTTTTCTAGTCAGTGAGGCATTAAAATGCTGAGCTTTCAAGCCTGTAAACTGCAAAAATAATCTGCTGGTCTCCTCAGCACAGAAGGAAGTCTGTCCAGCTGGACTGTTTCTACATATGCTGTCAGGCAGAGAAAGATGTCCACCAATTGTCACCTCCTCCTTTGGCTTCTGAGGCGACTCCGCATAATTCACTGAGTGTGCATAGATGTTGCTGGCACGCACAGCAGCGCAGGCGGCAGGGAGGGAAGCAGGACTACCAGAGGAAACAGAGCATAATGGGAGCACAGCTTAGCACCCTCCCACGTGTGTGTATGTACACACACGTATACGCTCACGTCGTGAAATATGAGAAAGAAGGGAGAAACTGGAGGGCAATGAAGCACAGCGAGTGTCCAGGGAGAAGGGGATTGACTGTTGTGGCTTCTTTTCAACCGCAAGGAATTAATGCAACGTTAATCTTTGGTGCTCTTGACATCTCTGATCACCGTCTTCTGATTTCATCTGAGTCAGCATTTCCAGCACAAATGTCTATTTTCTGTGGGAGAATCGGTTCCACGGGAAAAAAAAAGACCCTACATCTCAGCTGGATACTGATTTTTATTTGCTAATTAATTAAAACAGAAAATTCTTTCCACCCTTGAATGACAGGAATGCAAAAAAGCTCAGGTATGGCTGAGGTTGTTTTTAATTCATTTGATTTCTGGCATTTAAGGGAAACATAAAAGTGACCAACTTAAGTATATTTGAAAAGAGGCATTATCTGAGAACAATTCAAAAATTTCAAGTGAATTATTGGCCAGGTGGCTAAGAATCAAATCCTTTGCTATTGATAAAGGCGGCAAAGCTAATTTGGCTCAACGGCAGAATTTGGGAGACAGAAATCTCTATGTATGGCCACAACCTGATACCTGATGCTGTGATTATATTGCATTCTCCCAATTTACCCAGGACTGCATAGAGCCAACACTTAACAAAATCTACCAGCGAGCCCTGAGGTTCCTATCTTGCCTTGCCATGATGCCTGACTCCTCTAGCAGTAAGCTTGTGCTGTCAGTGCTGTGTGTTGATGCAATTTGCACAAGGCATAAATGCTTCTGCTTCAGAAGAGAAACTGTGACACTTCTGTGTTTGAAAACACGGGGCAACTGTGGCAGCATCTTTGCAATTGCAAGGGCACTTACCCAAAGATCCTCCTAGAAGTTCTGCTAAGGCCCAGGGAGGACAGGGAGGTGATTCAAGACAGACAGCATGGCTTCACCAAGGGCAAGTCCTGCCTGACCAACCTAGAGGCCTTCTATGATGGAATGACCACATTGGTGGACAAGGGAAGAGCTACTGATGTTGTCTATCTGTACTTATGTAAGGCCTCTGACACAGTCCCCCACAACATCCTTCTCTCTACATTGGAGAGATACGGATTTGATGGGTGGACTGTTGGATGGATGAGGAATTGGTTGGATGGTTGCATCCACATGGTAGTCGTCAACAGCTCAACGTCCAGGGAGATGGGTGATGAGTGGTGTCCCTCAGGGGTCTGTATTGGGACTATTAAAAATCTTCATCAATGCCATAGACAGTGGGATCGAGTGCACCCTCAGCAAGTTTGAAGACAACACCAAGCTGAGTGATGCAGTTGACATGCCTGAGGGACGGAATGACATCCGCAGGGACCCGGGCAAGCTTGAGGAATGGACCCCTGTGAACTTCATGAGGTTCAACAAGGCCAAGTGCGGGGTCCTGCAGCTGTGCTGGGGCAACCCCCAGTATCAGTGCAGGCTGGGGGATGAAAGGATCGAGAGCAGCCCTGCCGAGAAGGACTTGAGGGTACTGGTGGATGAAAAGCTGGACATGAGCCAGCAATGTACGCTTGCAGCCCAGGCAGCCAACCGTATCCTGGGCTGCATCAAAAGCAGTGTGGCCAGCAGGTCGAGGGAGGTGATTCTGCCCCTCTACTCCTCTCTGGTGAGACCCCACCGGGAGTACTGCGTCCTGCTCTGGAGCCCTCAGCAAAGGAAAGACATGGACCTGTTGGAGCAAGTCCAGAGCAGGGCCACAAAAAATGATCAGAGGGATGGAGCACCACTCCTATGACGAAAGGCTGAGAGAGTTGGGGTTGTTCAGCCTGGAGAAGAGAAGGCTCTGGGGACACCTTCTTGCAGCCTTCCAGCACTTAAAGGGGGCTTACAGAAAAGATGAGGACAGACTTTTTAGCAGGGCCTGTTGTGATAGGACAAGGGGTAATGGTTTTCACAGAATCACAGAATCGTTAAGGTTGGAAAAGACCTTTAAGACCGTCAAGTCCAATCATCAACCCACCACCACCATGCCCACTAAACCATGTCCTGAAGTGCCATGTCCACATGTTTTTTGAACACTTTCATTGATGGTGACTCCACCACCTCCCTGGGCAGCCTGTTCCAATGCTTGGCCACTCCCTCTGTAAAGAAATTTTTCCTAATATCTAGTCTAAACCTCCCCTTGCACAACTTGAGGCCATTTCCTCTCATCTTATCACTTGTTACTTGGGAGAAGAGACCAACACTCACCACGCCACAACCCCAAAGAGGGTTTAAAACCAGAAGACTTTTAGAGGCTTTTAAACCAAAAGAGGGTATATTTAGACTAGATCTAAGGAAGAAGTGTTTCACACTGAGGGTGGTGAAACCCTGGCACAGGTTGCCCAGAGAGGTGGTAGATGCCCCATCCCTGGAAACATTCCAGGTCAGGTTGGACAGGGCTCTGAGCAACCTGATCTAGTTGAAGCTGTCCCTGCTCATTGCAGGGGCTTGGGCTAGATGGCCTTTAAAGGACGCTTCCAACCCAACTTTTCTATGATTCTATGAAACTGTGACCAAAAGAATATCTAAGGTTTTCAGTTGTTTTCCAAACCAATACTGTAGTTCTGTAAGTTTGTCATTGCCCTTGAAATAAACAGAACACTAGGGTCTAATTTAAGAAAGGGCAGTTTGTGAATATGCTGAGCTGTCAGAGGAAATGAGGGGAATAGTCCACTATGATTTTATGTACTCCAAATGTTTTTATCTGACTACTTTTCAGAAAGCATATCTGTAAGGCAGTGAGGCTGGGTGTCTGTCTAGCTGTGTCTCTGATCCCCTGCTCTATCAGAGAGCTTGTGGAAGTGATTTTGGAGCTAAAGGATTACATCTTCCACCCTGTTTTTTTGTATGTGACGTAGGTCCATGCTCTTAGACATCAAGAAATTTCTGCTTCATGTGAAAACCGATGAGCAAACTGACGCTTCTTATCATCTCTGAAACATGACTGGGAGCTGTTTACAAAATCCCAATGAAAGGAGCAAATTATTGGGACTATTACGTGATAATAAAAAAATACTTGTGCTTGTCTAAACTGTAACCTGCTTCTTTGGTCCAAAACCTTTTGAGTACATATAGTCCATCCATTAACATGGTTGTCATGTATGGTTGTCAGTGGGAGTCCCACTGCTAGAAAATATGCTCTGTGCATGCTACGTGGCAGCTCTCTATATGGTAAAATCATAGTTAAAAAGAGTCATGGAAAAAATGCCCAAATACATATTTATTGTCCAGAAAACTATGTTTATTACAATGTATCTACTGTACAGTTTAATGGTATTTTAGCATGGCTATGTGAATAGGATTTAAAGCCACATGGAAAAAAGTTCAAACAAGACAAAACGTAGTGACTTTAGGGGATAAATTTGGAGTGTAAAGTCATTATTTCTCCCTTCAAGCTGTGGTTTCTCATGGCCTCCTGGAGCAGACCAGTAACCTGAAAGCTGAAAAAAATAAGATGCGTATTTGAAACGTGTGTCTGAACACTTGGGGTAAGCTGTTCTTTGTGCCAAGTTTTCTTTCACATACACTGTATGAGAATTGATTGCCTTTGTGATTTTTATCCTAGCTGAAACAAATGCACATGTTGTTCTTATTTCTATGAATGGCTAATCCATTTTAATATGCTGTTTTAATACATGTACATGACTTTTGCAAGTTAATAGAGGTGATTCACATCTGTCATGCCTTCCCTTCAGTACTTTTTCCTCTATACTGGCTTATATTAAGGATAACAGGGAAATATATCCTTGTGCCAATGCTAATGATGTGGAATTTTTTGAGGCCTGATATGCATCAACTTGGTACAGTACCAGTAACCCCAACATGCATCCCTTTTGGAATGACCCTCTACAAAATCACCAGTGTATGAAATTCTTTTAGGCATTTTGTCTCACTTCCTCATCTTGCCCCCAAAATGTCTTCTGCTGGAAATCTCCGCATGGGGGTTAGGATGAGGACAAGCTTTTGGTACAAGGAATAGTCAGGGAGATTTGTGGTGACTCCTTGGTATTTTTTCTTGCCACAAGGCAAGGGTCGATCAGGCATAAAGTGGCAGTGAGCAACATTTCTTTCCTGCTTTATTTGTACATGTCTAAAGCATTTCTCTGGGTATTAACTGTTTTCTCTGAAAATAAACAGATAGCTTAGCAAATGTCCTGCAAGTTGGCCCATTAGTCATCAGAAAGAACCAAAGGAAATAATTCACTTGGCCTCACCTTACACACCTAATTTTGGTGTTATTGCCAGATTCAGAGCAGGAGCCTGAAGTGGGAGCTGTGAATCATCGGTTGGAGGGGCATCTGTCATTCCACTGATTATAGTGGGAGTCTATGGAAAGTCACCTTGGGCAAGATATGGGTTTCCTCTCTAAAGAAGTCAACAGTTCTATTGAATTTAAATCCAAACTCCATAACTTGCAATCAAGATGTTCTTAGGAGAATAGGATAATCTTGTGCTGCAAGAGATTGGAGAACATCAAAATAAGAGTAATCAAAGTCTAAGCTTTGGGGGAAAAAAAAATCTCCTAATGGAAACTGAATATTTTCCTGATTGTTTCCATCTGCACTACACCCTGGCTATCCCATGCGATTGTAACCGATTAGCAGGGAGGAGGAAAACAATTTTCCAGAAATATTTTGCTGTACTCATGCAATAAGTACATTCCGGTTCACAATTACTTTGTATGTAAAAGCCAGGTCCTTCTGCAGTATTTGTATGAAAAGAGTTATCTAAACAGGGGCTGTGTATAATGTAGCTGCCAAGGTGCTGACCACATGAATACCCTGTGACATAGATTTGGCAAGAATGAGATTAGCTTTGTTATCTTGGCCAAATTCCAGAATAAGTAACTAAAGTTGGACAACCTAATTTTCTCTCAATTTCAGCAGGAGATACTGAGGGTAATGCTGCAGCTTTGTATTTTAGGTAGTTGTTCTCATTTTACAAGGGACATATAGAATACTGCCCTCTCAACATCACATTTACTCTGGCTCTCCAGGAGTAGAAATGACAATTAATCATACAGGGCAATCACACCACCATACGGCTCTTCTAACCCTTTCTGAGCGCTCCTTAGTAGCTGCTTCCTCCCAGTCAGGCGAGGGGAATGTCTCTGTACCCTCAGCAGGCTTCAGTCTGGAATACTTTCTATTGACCTCAGCAAATTATCTGCTTGCTTTGCTGAGAAGGTCTAAGGAAAAGTTTGTCCCAGGACCATTAAGTCTGAGAAGTAGTATGGAGTGTACTGAAACTTGTAATGATATAATACTCACTCCTGGATCAGAGATCTCCATTTAAATTTTCCCTGGTGCTGTTGGGAAGCACATGGCATCCTGTCTTCTCATTGCAGGGTGAGTCCTGCAGCAAAGAACGAAGATCAAAAAGAGCTAAGTAGCTGTGACTGACAATTAGAGACTGTTATTGTCATGGTAGGAGGCACTAGATGTCCGCAAGAGAGGTCTGGGATCCTTTAGGCAAAAGGTCTGTCCCTAAAGTACACCCTACAAATGCCTTTGTGTAGGCAAAGACTTCATGCTAACAGCACACACTATTGGCACTGTTAGTTCTTTTAAGAGAGCTGCTGGATAAATGGAGCTGGGCATGAACAAGGGAGACTCTGCGTTGGTCTCTGATTAGAATCAGTGCTTGAGACAATGCTGGTCTCGCAGAGCAGGCATTGGCATGGAGTTAGGACTCCTAGGAGATGGAAATGACTTTTTCTCCCAGGGCTACCACTCCCATTAACTGGAGATGAGACCCCCCCCCCTTGCTACAAATTTGACTTGATATCAGACTTTTTACTCAAGTTTCCCTCATTCAGGCAGTGTGACAGGCAGCAGAATACTGGCCAAACATCAAGCAATGGGTATAGCACCCTGCAGCTAGGATCCAGAAGTCACTAGCATGTCTCCCTATATAAATAAAATACTTCTAAAATATGGTATCATGCATTTGCTAATTAGCTACATAGATGACTGTACACATTTCATACATATGCACAGTAACCACTACGATGCAAAAAACAGCTGACCACAAAAATATCTTCATCACTGCTGTTGGAGCTCTTCCTGCTTGCGGGAATTTTCAGCTAAAGCTGCAGGTCTCCTTGGGCTAGCTAGGTTGTAGACTTCTTGCTTTCATTAACCTGCCAACAACCTCAGTACTTAGCATTATTCAGCATCCTTGCTTAATGCAGTCCGTAGTAGCTGACAGGTTCCCTGCTTGTAGTCATGTAGCGTTTTCCTGAGCAGCAAAGCACCAGTTTATGTCCCAACCGGGCTCGTAAGGAGTTGGGGGTTTGTGTGTAAATAAAACCTAGATGAAAACCCAAATCTGTACTATCTGAAAACCAAGTTGCCATTTCATGCAGAGTTACAGCATAGCACAGGAGAGCCTGCTTGTGCTCTCTGTAGATCCCTCTGCCCTGGGAGACAAGCACTCATTTCAGGGCAGGTCAGCAATGGCTCCACTACCTCCTCCCGAAGGGAAGCACAGTGCTCCTGCCAAGCCTCCCACGTGAACCTCGCACCAGAGCCTGAGCAGGCTGTTGGAAATCAGCCCACAGCTGAGGTGAGCTCTACAACACGACTGCTGTATGCTGATGAGTACCCTGGGCTCAGCAGCTAGAAGAGCTGGGGGGAAACTCAGTAAAGTGGAATCATACAAGATTCACCATTCTGTAGAGATCAGTTAAGCTTCACGTTGACAGGGAATTTATTTGAACGTGATGCCTATAAGGTACAGAGGTACAAGTTCACATGAACCAAAGTGAAAGAAAAAAAAAGGGGTTCAGTTCTAGCATTAATGATGATGTGTCACAATTTAGCATGAAACTTTCCTAAACTCCCTCTGACATGAAACTAGGTATTAAAAAAAAAAAAAAATCTGTATTTTAAATGCAGGTTTTAAAAACTTGGAAATGGCCCTGAAACAAAGTATGTTATAGACTTGCAGTAAAAAAACTTCTGGCTTAACTGTAGATATTTCTTAATATTAATTCAGTCTACACTCAGTCAAGGATTTCATTGATATCAGTGGGAATTGTCCTGAAAAATGATTTTGCAAAGGCTGTAAAGGCTGTTTGATTTGATTAATTTTTAATTACACCCTCCCCCCCAAGTCTCTCAATTTCATCTTTTCTTCAGTAAACCCTTAGTACTTCTTAATGCTGCTTAAACAGGCATTTAGATGAAAGTGCTTTGTGGAATATGGCTTTTGTTAGACTTTGTAGAGCTGCTAAAATTCCATTCTTTCAGTTTTAAAGCTGACATTTCTTTGCAGGCTAATACAAATTACCAGTACATACACGCAAGTACATGAAAAAAAACCAAACCAAACCAAAACCAAAAAACAATGCAGGCAAAACAACTGGATTGTAGATTTCAAAAATGTCATAGAGCAGCCCTGTCAGTTCATGTCCATTTAAGTTCCCACCCATTCATATATTTTATTTGCTGTTCAGGCTCTATCCACTTTTTCTATTTCATTAAATAGAATATTTTCTTCCAAAATGTTCCATGTGCCAGAAACTAATGAAAGCCAAAGCTTCCCCAGCTATGGAGAAACAGATCCCATTTTCAATGGGACAAATTCACCTTCTGGCGGAAAGCCATTGTAGCAGCCTTCCAGTACTTAAAGAGGGCCTACAGGAAAGATGAGGAGGGACTCTTTATCAGGGAGTGTAGTGATAGGATGAGGGGTAATGGTTTTAAACTGAAGGAGGGTAAATTTGGATTAGATATTAAGAAGAAATTCTTTACTGTGAGGCTGGTGAGGCACTGGAACAGGTTGCTCAGAGAAGTTGTGGATGCCCCCTCCCTGGCAGTGTTCAAGGTCAGGTTGGATGGGGCTTTGAGCAACCTGGTCTAGTGGAAGGTGTCCCTGCCCATGGCAGGGGTATTGGAACTAGATGATCTTTAAGGTCCCTTCCAACCCAAACCATTCTATGATTCTATGATTCTATGAAATTCTGCTACACATAAATGTCATCCAATATACACAGCAATGTTGCCTCAGTGTCATCAATTCTAAGTGGTTCATGTCTCCTCTCCAAAAAATCTGATGTAGAAAAGGCAGTTTTCCAAAAGTACTAAAAGTTTATGATATCATTTCATTTTATTATACAACAAGTAATAGAGAGAATTTCCTCAGCCATACTATTTTAACTTCTGGGAGCATGTGTTGCATACTCAGATCCTTAGCTTCCCTCTCAAGTCTGAGATGTGGCACGATTTACATAAATGTTCAAAATACAGTGGGCCAATTTTTTCTCTGACACTATTTTATCATTATGGTATGCTACATTTATTGGTGAAACAAATATCACACTTTTCCTGTATTTAGATACCTCTGTACTGCATTTCTTATCCTCTGCTTTGTTATTCTTTGATTCACACAATATTTCCTTGTAGCTGTTGGAAACCTCAGCAGACTGGTGAGATATATATGCTGCCTTATATTCCTTTTAACTATGAAATTATGTTAATTTTAAATCTATGATTTCTTTATGTGAAAAAGCAATTCCAAATGTTGAAGGTCCCACCAAGGATCCCACCAAACCTTCTCCTCTTAACACTGAACCAGGCCACCTTCCTCAGCCTCTCCTTGGAAGTCCCATGCTACAGCCCACAACCAGTTTGTTGGCCTTTGCTAGACTGGCTCCAGGATGTCCATGTCTCTTATGCTGGGGAGCCTGAAACTGGACCCAGCCTTCCAGGTGTGCTCTCACCAGTGCTGAGCAGAGGGGAAGGTTCACCTCCCTTGACCTGCTGGTGACACTGCCTAATGCAGCTCTGTATGAGGTCAATACATGCATGGACAACTATAGAAGGCAAAGAATCTATTGCACTGTTCATTGCACAGGTAAAATGACTAAGCAAGGGCAAAAAAGATAGGGGTGAAAAATTACTTCAGCAGCAAGACAGTGCAGGATTTCTGGAAAAAGAAACAAAAATGCTTTTTCAGAAAAATGCATTTGGAATAACTCTAACAGGCACTTCAGAAAAAGAATAGTGGTGTGTAAGAGGAATGCTGTGACAAGACTGAGCACACATTGATTTTATTCTGATTTCAACATGCTAGTATCAGAAGATAGAGGAGTGGTACTGTAATGAACCTGGGATCAGAATCACTGCAGCTGCAAAATTTGCAGTAGTTAACATAGCAAATAAAGGCCAGAATCTTAAGGAGCAAAAATATGTGAATCAAACCTGACAAATCAAGAAACAAGCAAAACACATTTTCTACATGCAAACAAGAATCATACACATTTTTCCTCGTGAGTTTTACCTGGAAGTATCAGAATTTCATCTGCTTCTTTACTGCTTTCAGATAAAATCTTCTAGGTCATCCTGTTCAACTGTTTATAAAGTGTTTACACTAAACAGATGTTCACAACAAATAAATATACAGTGAATTAAAATAATCTTTCTCAAACTGCTGAGACTTTACTTAGTGATACCTTCCAATATTTGTTCTCCAGTCATGCAGATCATTCTTCAAGAAGGAAAACAGAGTCAACTTTGAATTTGTAATGTGAAAAATGTGTGTGTGCATACAGTCACGCATACACAAAAATATTTAACAAGCATTTTAATATTGGTTTAACTGTTATTTTCTCTCTTTGCCTCAGAGTAAATAGAAGAAAAGAAGATGACAAACCTTTTCATCTTGTTACCCAGTGATCACTTCCACCACTACCTCTCTGATGTCCTCCAAAAGAAGGCCAAGTCCTCTTCAGACTTACATACCTGCAAATTGCTTAGAAATGTATGGGAGTTACTGAAATTGCTGGTGGTAGAATCATCACACAAATAAATTACAGAAATTAGGAGCCCTCCTAGGATAGCTTGCCTGCTTTCCATGAGACTTACACTTTCACCAACTGTCGATGTCAATTTGCCATTACAGCAATCTAAAAGACTGCAAGGACCCTGTACACGTGTCAGTCCTAACAAGCCGTAAGGCCACTGAAAGAAGCAAGGGCAGAAATTATATAGAAAATGTCCAGACAAAGCTTCTGGAAAGCAAAGTGACTTGCCTGGGCTTATGTACAAAACCAAGGGCAACCCAGCTCCACTGCTGGTTGGGCCTGTGTGCATGCCTTAGTCGCAGATTTCTTGCAGGAGAAGCTCCTCAGCTACGGTCTAGAGACTCTCGCAGACTTTCTGATTCAACCAGCATGGTTACCCATAACAATTTCATTAGACTATTTCTGTACAGTCTTTTGCTTGTTAGTCTTTCCCCTGGTAGAAGACTATGTT